>NW_019174280.1:19416612-20016612 GCF_002260705.1 Seriola dumerili
GTGCCGCCGCCCCCCCCCCCCCCTCGCTAGGCGTAAGAGCACAGAACAGTCCTTTACCTGTGTAAAGGTACGACAGATATTTACTGCAAATGTTTTTATACTGTATCTGACACATGACATCATCCCCCTGTCTGTGCAAAATGTGTCATCACCCAAACATCAAACCATATCATTGATAATATCTGATAATATGACAGAAATGTGCTTGTGGAAATTCACAAAAGTTAATTTAATTTGTAAGTTCTGGATCATTTTTAAGTTATTCTCACTTACTGCAACTTGCCCACAAATGGTTGTTTTCATTACAGCTGAATCTACCACCGTTTTATAATGAATAAATTACTCATTTGATCTAGAAAATGTCAAAAACAAATGTCAACATTTCCCAGAAAACTATGATGATGTCTAAAAAATTGTTTTGTTTGACTTAACAGTCCACAACCCAAAGATTTTCAGTTTACATTGATACAAAGAAGAAGAAAGCTGGAGCCAGATCATGTTTGACATTTTTGACTTTAAAGATTGTTTTTCAGCAAAGGCTCTGTCTGCGCTCACTCTGAGGAATAGCTCACATTACCAAAATGATCTCTCAGTAATATGAACTAAATGAGTGGGAAGGGTTAGAAATACCAAAAGCAAACACTTGTTGTGGTATAAATTCACATCTGATGCTGTTTTGAATGAATTTAAGTCTGTGTTAACCTACTTCCTCCTTAGTCTTGGCGCTCTGAGGATTTTATGTGTTTAGTCATCGGTGTCTGGGTACATAATTGGCCTAGTTAGGAAAAAAGTAAGAATTTGAATATCCAGTTTGTGCTGTATAATAGAAACATGCAACTATACCTTTAATTTGATAAAGATTTATTGCAGTGTATTATTGTCTGTACGGAGGAAGACATTGTAAATTTGCTTGGAAATATTCTCAATATGAGAGGGTCTATCAGGACACATTTCAGGGTGCTATTGGTCAAATAAAGACATTAAAATAGTGATATTAAAGCTAAATATAGAAAAAAATTGGTGTCTACAATACTGAAAACAGCTCCTTTAAATGTTTAAATCAGTATATTGTTTATTCGTACTGTGTCACCTCCACTGCCTCAGTATATACAGTATGTGACTTATAGTATAAATTTTACAGATGTTTTCATGTGTAACGTTTTTGTCATATTATTCAGTAAAAANTCTCATATATAAAATATTGTACATGTGTGTGTGTGTGTGTGTGTGTGTGTGTGTGTGTGTGTGTGTGTGTGTGTGTGTGTGTGTGTGTGTGTGTGTGTGTGAGGGCTGTGGGGGTGGGGAGGAGGGATGAGATGCTGATGGAAAGGGGGGGGGGTGGATGGATAGATGGATGCAGGAATCCAAAGACAATCAGGAAGTGACTGTGGAGGAGCCTGTTTCCATGGTAACCTGCTAGTAAAGGGTGTCGGGGATGGGGATGTGTGGGGGGTGGGTGTCTCTATATGTATGTATATAACACGGTGGGCCAGTCGGGCTGAGCTTATGTCTGGCTGAAAAAAATTTCAAAAATCCAATAAAGACACTGTCACAGGCGCCTGCTGGTCGATCAGTCATGTTTAATTCTCCCTAATCGATAGATGAAGTGTGTGTCTGTGTGTGTTGAGTGTTAGTGTGATTGACCTTAAGAGCAATAATAATCAGTGCTCAGTAGCCTCATTAAAACAGAAGCTATTTTAACTGGGATCCACAATAAGATGCAATTGATTTATGATTACAATCCAAAATCACATTGATCAATCAAATTGAAATACACCACAGACCAGCTCACAGCTTTAAGAAAAAACAAACAGCAATAAATGCAGCAGAAATAAAATACAATATCACAAAACAACACAGCAACAGTACAGCACAATGCTCCAGCTCCAAAATACACTATCTTTGTCATGATTTCTGAGTGTCTTTCTATTATTTCCTGTTTTATTTTGAAACCATATTCCTTAGGTGTCTGTTGTTGGTTTTTACTTCCTGCCCCCATGTGTTTCCCGCCTTCTGTGATTGCCTGCCTAGCCCCAATTAGTTGCACCTGTGTCTCGTTACCCGCTTCCCTTGTGTGTATGTAGTCTCTGTGTTCCTCTCAGTCCTTGTCAGTTCATCTGTTGTGTTCCCTGGTGTTGTCATGCTCCTGTTTTGTGTTTCCTACTGTTCCTTGTGTGTGTGTGTGTGTGTGTGTGTGTGTGTGTGTGTGTGTTTTCCTGTTGCCTGTTTTCCTGGATTCCTGCCTGCCATCTTGTCACGTCAGCCTGTAAATCTGTTTTCTTCATCAACGCATCGTCACTGCTCCTGCCTGCCGTCAGTTTGTGTCTTCTTCTAGGTCCACAAATCTAACAATTTTAAACCAGAGGTTAATGGATTAAGTGTTGAGTTCCTCAAATTGTATAACTGGTCGATTTGTCGCTCTCTTCTGATTGGTTAGTTGGTTTGTGGCTGTATTCTGATTAGTTGGCTGATTTGTAGCCCTCTTCTGATTGGTTGATTATTAGCTCTTTTCTGATTGGTTAGTTGGTCATAGTGGTCCAGTGTGACCATTCAAAGTTGGTAAGGTAGAAATGTGTACACATGCGTGTGTTGGTATTACTGCTGCAGCACACACACACCCTTATAAATTCACTCATGCCAGCTGAGCCTTATCAGTGGTTGACTTACAGGGATAACAGAGGTATCCCCCCCCCCATTGTCATTAGATAATAACACGGAGACAGAGCTCTGAGAGTCTTCACAAGCTGAATTTCTATGTAACGTATGTAACCACAACATTGAATCCTGCCTTTATTGGCCAACAGCACCGCAGTGACACTGAACTCAACATTGTTATTGTTGACCTCTTTCCCTATTTATCTCCCCTCAGCACTTATCAACCCAGTTTATCTAAGCGCCCTTCAGCCTTAATCCTTTCCTATAACTATTATGAACTCCTGGTCGGACCATCTTAACCAGCAGCTTCACTGTTTCTCTCTTACTGTTATGCAACTAAATGGTGCATTGCTGCACACTGATCCCAGCTCGGGGGAAGATTGGTTGGTTGGTATTGTTTAAGAGTGAGCTGCACTGTTGAAAAGCAGCACTGGTGAAGGCCCAACAGTCGGTGGTTACTAACTGGGCTGAGGCTGCCCTCTGCTGGTAGAGGAGGAGAAAACAGCTGCCCCATCCAGCAGCTTCTGTACCTGCTGAAAGGGCTTAATGCTCATCTTAGCCTTTCTGCTGGGACTGCAAAAAGAGAAAAGTATCTTTTATTGAGCTGAAAATTATTTTCTTTCAATCAGTTACTAAAACTCTGTTTCCTTTTTTTTTTAAATGTATTTTTGCATAGATCACAACTGAACATACATTGGACAGAAACTCATTGAAAACTATGACTTAGCTTTGAATATACAAATGATCACTCATTCTACAACTGTTGTTTCCTCTGCTTGTGTACAGCATTTCTGTGCTTGTTGTGGATATGAGGCACAATTAAAATTTAATATAAAATCGGATAACAACCGGTCTGTTTACATTTGGTACCATTAGTTCATCCTCGTTTTCCTTGCCACTGACAAAGTTAAATATTAACTCACTCCACACAAAGTTGATCAAATGTATCTTAGGTTAGCAGGTTAGTGGCAGGTGCTTTGGTGACGTCAGTGTTCACTTTTACATCTGCTTGCAATTGTATGCCCATCCATTTATTTATATCCTATATGTACCTGCTGCTTCTTTAAGGTCACTGCATCATTTCCCAGCATGCACTGGGATCCTGGACTGGTTTCCAAGTTTTATAAAGCCAGAAGCCAGTGGATTGTTGTGGAACTCCACCTGCTGGTAATATAATGAACGAACACACACACACACACACACACACACACACACACACACACACACACACACACACACACACACACACACACACACACACACACACACCTGGGATCACAAGTTTAATCATTTGTATTTTGCAGACATGTGAACCCACAAACATCAATGCATCTTGTAATGTTAACTGTTAATGTTAACTAATGCCTTTCAATGTGCAGGTTGTGCAATAATGTCTAATTATCATAGATCATACTTTGGGCATAACCAGTCAGGCCTAATATATTACCTGACTGAATCTAACTGAATCCCTTTAAGGCCTGTTAAATAAGTGAGACACAGAAAACACTCTGATTCTTTTTTTTAATACAAGAAAAAGCAATTATGAGGAAAGGGAAAAAAACAAAAAACTAATTATATCATTAGTCATGTTATAGTACTGTAAAAGTGGCATGTTTATTTCATTGGACGCCCCCTTTTGCAGGAGTATTTGAACCTCCATTAAATAACAAACAAAGCAAAATTCTAAATATGATTATGTGCTACACACATTACAGTTTCAACCTGTTTCAGGGGATTTTTTTCTTTTTAGATTTCTTATTTCTGACAGTTACTACAAATTCAGATCAAACGGAGGATAAGACATGACTGCACTACTCAAATCATCAATATGTGACACCATTCTACTGGATTAATACTTGTGGACACTGGTTAGCAAACCACACTGATTAGTTCTGTATAATTTGCTCGCTGCAAGTCTGAAATGAAACAAACTTTCCAGACTTTGAGGTGCTTTTTATTGCTGTGTGACCTGAGCAGAGTAGGTTAACAGAGGAACCATATAGAAACCAGAGGGAAATTCACATCTGAGCTCCTGAACAGGACTCAAGAAGGTTGCGTTGGTCTGGTTCAGCCAAGTCAGAAAACTCTTCAGGTTGGTGTCGCAGTGGAATCGGTTCATTTTCAGGTCGAGGAGGCTGAGGGAGTGAAAAGCGGCAGGGTCTGGGGAGGCTATGAAGTTGTTGGAGAGGTTGAGTACTTCCAGACTTTTGGGTAATACATCAGGCTGGAGATACGTCAAGGCGTTTGATGAGAGGTCCATCTGAACTACAGAGGTGAGACCCTTGAAAATACCTTGAGGAAGAGTCTGCAGTGCGTTAAAGCTCAAGTTGAGACTGACCACATGTCCAAGATTGTCAAACAGATTCAGACATTTGCCCTGAGACCAAATAGACTGCAGGGAGCTGCTGTGAAGATCCAAGACTTGGAGATTATTCATACCAATCACTTGTCTACTGAGTGTGCACCACCTGATCGTGTTTCCTCCGTAGAAGAGATGCTGAAGACGTTTCAGCCGAGTCAAAAAGGTGTAAAGATCAGCAAAGTTAAAAAATCTGTTGTCGTTAACGTTCAGATGCATGACATTACTGGCAAACTGAGTGATGGCGCCCACTGATGACGATGTCAACTTATTGTCATTCAGCAGGAGATAATTTAATCTTGGTAAAGAAGCAGGGAAACCTAATTCTCGCAGAGCGTTCCCTGTTAGATATAATGCTTTCAGGTTGGGAAGTCCACTGAATGAGCCAAAACCCAGCACACCAATGTGATTGTAAGACAAGTCTAACACTTGCAGGTTTGTCAGAGAAGCAAAGGTGTAAGAATAGATTTCCCCAAGCAGGTTGTGTGACAGGTTGAGCATTTTTAAATGACCCTGAAGACCTTCAAAAGCATTTCTGTGTATCTGATTCACTCTGTTTTGGGAAACATCAATGCTCACGACTTCTTTCAGCGGGCGGAAAACCCCCTGTCGCAGTGAAAATATCCTGTTTTTGGACAGATCTAAAATGTGGACTGAACTGTTGTTTAAGCCGCAAAACGTGCTGTTGTCTGGATCGGGGAAATTGTTGAATGAAAATCCTTTACCCATAAATCCTGACAGTTTGAGATGGGAGATCTTCGTCCCCTCAATAGCTCTGAAAAACTGCTTCGCTTTACCCACGCTGAACCCGTTGTAGGACAGGTCGAGTGTCTGGAAGGATATTCCTCTGAAAGGATTCCCACATTTCTGCCAGTCAAAACCTTTATCAGACATGGCTTTAATGTGAACAGAGTCCAAGTTTAGGACCTGGAAGTGCTTTCCCTGGAAGCCAGCCAGATCTGATCCACATATTTTGTCAATTTTGTTCAGCTTGAGATTCAGATCTCTCAAATTAGTCAAATTTGCAAAGAACATTGAAGGCTGGAGTCTCTTTATCTGGTTGCCAAAGAGGTCAAGAGTCTCTAAAGAGGACAGTGGCTGCAGAAAGTTGTCCGTCAGTATGGACTCTTGAAGTGAACAGTAGTCAAGGTGCAGCTGCTGCAAACTGGACAGCCCCACGAAGGCTTGTGGCTCCAGTCGAAGGCCAATGTTGAAGCCGAGAATCAGCTTCCTCAGCCGACTTTGTCTGCTGAAGGCGTTGTCTCTGATCACAAGTGGCACACGCTGTTGTCCTAGGTCCAGCTCCTGCAGCTGCTCGAGGCCTGACAGGGATATGGAGTTAATCTCACGGATGCGGTTCATCTCCAGGTACAGGTGGGTGATGTGAGAAGGGAGAGCAGGAACCGAGACGAGGTTCTGGAAGGCACAGTTGGCTACAGAGCCACTTATGATGCATGATGGGAAACATCCTGGCACCTGCAGGTGGAAAATTTAAAATGTAAGTGGACCCCTTAATATTTACGTTCAATTTCAGATTTTCATTTTATGATTTATTTATTTATTTATTTATTTTAAATCTTGTTCGCTTCAGTGTAATTGTTTCTAGTTTAAAAAACTTTAGAAATACAAAAAAAATTTGCACAAGAAGAATCCAATTTCCCTTTGCTCTGATAGTAATACACTTGTTAAAGAGAGACTTGTTAAAGAGGTAAATCAATACTATGTTATTTCATTTACAGCTCATTTTAAAAGACTCTTTTAATAGAGTCACTTTGAGCTTATTCTGCAAGGTACATTTATTTATATATGTACATTGAACAAAAGCAAGTAATATATAAGTTATTTTTTAGTCTGATAATCTTTTCCTGAAACACGATAAATAAAGATTTATCATTATTCTTTCCTTTTTTGATGTAATTTTGTCCTTTTCGGATTTACAATCTAAATTAAAAAAAAATTTTTTTTTATACTTTTAGAAAGTAATATACATCTCTTGTTTTTTCTCCATTGAAAAATTTGTTTTTATGTTAAATAAACTTCCCTTTACTTAAAATTTAGAATTGCACCATAAACACAGTACCATGCTGATTTACATTTATATCATACTGTACGTTTTCCCTACCTGTAGAAAAACACAGATGGCGACCACCTGAAGACCTAGCAGCCACATCCTCGCACTGCTTGAAGAAATCCACATTAAATCTTCTTCTGCTGATCCGGTCTCTGTGGTGTTAAAACCAGTGTTCTTCTCCTGCACAGATTTCTGTTGGCTGCGTTTTTATCTGTGAGTATTTGCGTCACTTGTGTCGGGCATTGCATTGATCCTACAGCACAAACATGACCCTGAATGGGATTTCCCTTTTTCTTTTTTTTTCTTTTTTTTCAAAGTCCAGATTTACATTAGGAAGGGAAGTACATGCATGTCTGCAGTCTTTTGTTGCTACATGCTGTATGTTTTGTTGTTGTGTACTGTAACTAGACTGATACACTGGTTTGCACAATTGGCAGTTCGTCAAATATTTGTCACTACGTTTGTGTTGTGTAAGTTATATATTGAGTATATAACTTACACCTCTAAAAGCTGTCAACTGTTAAGAAAGGTGAATAACACGGATTGCAGCGCAGCGTTTTTTAATATCTAATAATGTTTTAGAGACACTGGTATGACTGAAATGTTGGAGGAGGGTAATTTGCATATTATGATTCTGTTTCCAATTATTTATAAATTGCAAGATGCCTCTCTGACTTTAAAACTTGCATTTGTGTCCTTTTTAGTGTCAGTAATTGTTACATATAAGATATACAGCATGAAAAAAATGTATTGCAAGTGATGAAAACTAAATGTGAAATTCAGTACTAAACATACAGTATTTGTGCACACACAGATTTGAGGGGAAGCTGTTTTATTCACATGCTCTGGTTTCCTCTCCTGCCACCAATGTGCACATAATTTCAATGAGTGGCCTTTTTTTTTCTCCACAATTTCCTCTTTCAGATAGTCAGACTTTCCAAGTTCTTTCATCACATATTGAATAATTCTACATTTCTATTACAGATTCAGGTCTGTCACCTGTTCTGTTTGAGAAACTGTTCATCAGCATATCTGTGAATGTTCTCATTCGTCCAGGTCATAGTTGTCCAAGTCCAGTTGCCTTCGATTTAATTTGAGAGAGAGATGTTCATCAGCATAAAAGCTTTGAGTCATATAATAACTTCCAATATTTAAGGTGTTTACACAAAAGCTCTCAGCCAAGGTGACGTTGAGTCATTTCTGAGTGCTCGGTGTAATCCTGATTAATCACTTTTATATTTCAATCTACTAACCAATTATTGTCCAAATTAGGTAGTCTACTCTGTGCATAATGCAGTAAATGTTTCATTTTAATGGTAAGCTGCCTAAAACGCAGCAAAGTACAGGAGTGTTTGTGGTGCGTGCATGTAGTTTTATCACACAGGCCTGGTGAATTTCACAACCTCTGGAGAATGGAGAGTTGGTTAGGTGGGTCTTTGTAAATAAATAGAGTGATCTAGACCTGTTCTATATGAAAAGTGCCCTGAGATGACTTCTGTTATGATTTGTCACTGTATGGATTAAATTGACTTGACACATTATCTTAGTGAGAACTAAAAGTAACCTTTACTTACATTACAGGAATAACATCAAGCTACAAAAAGACAAAATAATCAGCAGTAGGGTAATGCAACCGAGTGTATTTACGCAAGTTACATAAGCACAGTATAAATACTTCAAATCTGTACTTGAATTGTATTTAGTTGCTTTTGGAGTTGCTCTTATGAAAGTTGAATGTACTTTGGTATTTTCAAACTTAAACAGCAGTGGAAATATCAAATTATCTTCCTGTGAGATAAAAATGAATAAATAAAAATGTTTTTTTTTTTTTTTTTCCAGTTTTAACCACTTTATAGTTGTACTTATTCTGATGTTTAACAGAGATGTTCACTGTTGAAAATTGTGATGGTTAAAGCTAAAAATTATCTACTGAGGCCATTAACAGATTAACATTTCTTGTTGGGATGTCAATCAAATGACTACAAAAAGAGCCAAAACAAGTAGAAAGAGATGCAAAACAACTACAAGAAAGACACAAAACAAGTACAAAGATATGCAAAATGACTACAATGAGTAAGCAAAATATGAGGAGATGCGCAAAGAGACACAGAACAACTACGAAGAGATGCAAAATGACTATAGAGAAACTTAAAACAATAACAAAGATGCAAAATGACTACGAAGCGTTAGTAAACAAACTACAAAGACATGCAAAACAGGTATGAAGAGACTCAAAATAGAAACAAAACGAGTCAAAACAACAACAAAGGCAGAAAAAACTGCCACTCTTCAGTTTAGGTGTCCTGCTCCTATGAAGGAAGGGGGGGGGGGCCCTCTCTGCCCAGGGCCTCCGTGTCTCCGGATCCGTCCATGGCTCAAAGCAACTGGAAACCGAAGATAACCGATTATCCTTCCTGTGTGAAATAAACACACTGTGTTGCATGTTAGACGAAGTTAGTCACTGCACAACCAGGCTGGAACTATATTACTGAAAAAATGAAGTGAGTAGGCTAATGAGTCGGGTTTGAGTCAGCGGCATTACACCGCTCACTGTCGCGCGGGGGGCGGGAGGCGGGAGGCGCGGGGCGGGGGGACGGACCGAGGAGACGAGTGACTTCTTTCAAAAATAGTTCACTTCATCACAGCAGCGACCGGTACAACGGCGGCGGCGGGTGAGGAGGGCGTGAAGCATGGTTCGCTACGGAAATAAATAACGGGACCCGGGGGGAGGACAGTATTTAAACCAAAGAGGAGGCCACGAAACACGGTGAAAAAAGAGGAAACGGATATTTCAAGAGAGAAGAAACTCAAGCTCAAGTCAGTGCCACACGTTTCAGTGTTGATGTTGGTATTTGGCCACGAACAGGCTACCTGCCGAAAATAGTCCCGGTGAGTAGACCCCGTCTCACATACTACGAGATATACCGTTAAAATAAAAGTGGAAATTCAAGTTACGGTGACTGCAACTGGCGACTTTTAATGTCAAAACTGTACCGGAGTTTGAGGCTGAGATTTCAAGTGCACATTCATTCGTGGGGAACAAGGTGAACAGGCAGTTGAAACTTTTCTGCAATATGGCCGCTCAGATGTCACACAGCTTCCCAGAAGGAGGCAGAGCTTTAAAAGTGGCTTTGACTCAAGTCTTTTTTTTTTTTTTTTTTTAATTAATGGAAACCCAAACTGTCCAGAGAAGACCGTCGAAATATTACACGTAAAAATGTCCAGTGTGTTGTCGTCCCTCCCTGTCTTGAGTCATAAGTCATGCCCACTTTTCAAATCCAAACTACCATTGGTGTTTGACTGGCGTTTTCTTCTATGGGAGGAACGTAACTCCATTAAAAAATATTGCAATTTTACGTTTCCTGGCGTATCACCCAACGTACAAGCGTTGTGCAACATAACTTAATACTTTATTTATTTATTTATTTATTTTTAAATCACCTGTCTCCATTTTGTAATACGTCACACTATATATTAAGGTTTTGATTCAGGTTTAGTGGCATGTACATGTATGTACAATTACAATGCAACAGGCTGAATGGAAACAGATGTAGCAAGAATGTTAGAATATAGATGGCATGTTAGGGCTAATAAATCATTAAATCTGATCACTTGGGTGAAATGAAATGGTTTAATGAATCATAATATTATTTACTGATCATCAGCAATCTAATTAATCACACCACAACCTGCCAAAAGGAGATATTGGAGGTAAGCAAAGCATTTTGGGGCTCCCCAACCCCACACTCTAAAATGTGTTTAAGCATATATGAAGAGCAGATACTAAAACAGTGTAAACGGGCTATTTAATTCTTTAATTTCTTTATCCCAATTAAAATTCAAAGAATAGCTGTTTCCTCTTTTAGCAACCATTATTTTAACAGTCTAAAAGTAAACAGACCATCAACCAAGCAGCTTTTTATTTAGTTGTTTTGATTCACATGCAGGTAAAGCTAAAATATTCAAATAATGGTCATGTTCATTAACAAACAGGGCAAGTATAAACTGTGGTGGATTTTTTTAATTTGTGTATCCAGGCAGGTTGCAGACTCTTCCAAACTGTTGCTCCCAGGGGAGGAAGCTAAAAAAGAGTGGGATGACAGAAAGAGGGAGAGAGGGAGAGAGATAGAGAGAGACAGAGATCACAGTAACTGATTAGAGGTCCCTGCTAACTATACTTTAATTGAGCAGTGGGCGATTTGTTTACATTTTTACCAGCACCAAATGAGAGGGGGGACGAGAATTATGCCACTTTTCCCGGCACTCGCCCTCCCGCATGAGATAACCAGGTATTAAATGTAGCTAAGTGTTTCACCTATGTGAATATGGTACCTGCGGCGGCTTCTTCACCAGCCCCAACTTACTTCATAATATTTCATCTAAGTGTCTCCATATGGAAAGATTTTAGAGGTTGTTGATACAGTAGTGCTGAATTGTGTTACTGTCTCCACTGAGGGTGGGGAGATAATAGCTGTGAGGGTGAAACCTATGATTAGAAGCACTCATTCCTATCCAGCCTCTAGTTCATATAATTTTGCAAGAATTAAATTATAGTGAAATTTAAGTATTCCTCATATTGCATGTGGGAGCAGTTGCATGGCTCTCCAACACTACTGGCGACCTCAGAGCCCTCCACTCATTTACTGAGTTAATTCTCATATAGCTTGCAGAATTGCAGTAAAATACATGATATAATGAAAGGCTAGTTAGCTTTCAGCAAAGAACCACCAGTTTTTGTCATTGCTTAGTTTGTATAACAGCTTGTTGTGAAAGCCTGCAATGGTTCACTAAGGTCACTGATACTGTGCTTGCCCGTCAGCCTGTTCATTGATCTGCTGTATAGCTGGGAATCCAGGATATCTGCTGCTGGGTCCCTGCTTCACAAGAATAATAGGACTGTTTTAAAATGACTTGCTCAAGGGCAAAGGAATAGACTACAGCTAATAGTTTTAAGTTTACGGATGAGACCCTGATTTAGAGGATTATTGTGATGAAAGGTTGAATTGAATTTGGGGATCTTGGTCTTTCCTCCTCAAATCTTTCATAAATACTTAGTAAATAAGTTGCACATTCAGGTATTTCAAACTGCAGGTTCAATGTGAAATGATCAAACATTTACATTTGTTGGTTGAAGACACTAGACACAACTTTCACTTCCTTTGTTTTTCTCTTTCACTCTCTTCCTGTCGCTTTCCTTCCGGCTTCTTAGTTAGATTAGATTTGTACATCTTCATTTCTCTCTGCTTTTCTTTCCCCTTTGTATCTCAGTATCGAGACCTTTTCATTCCTGCTGTATTTCTCTCCGTCTTGTGTCTGCAGTGCACTGTCGCTTTGCATTTCCTCCTTTCTTTCTTTGCAACCGGCATGACCACCTTACAGTTCTCTGAGCTTACCGCCCTCACCACCAGAAAGATTAGTCTGGGTTTAAGCTCTAAACTTTACTTTGGTTGCAGTCACAGGTGTAGCGTTTGTGTAAATGTAAAAGCAAATAGAGATGAGTTTGATAATGAGTCTTAATATGTCTCTGATAAGTTTCTACTGCATTCAGAGAGCAAAAAGCACTGTGTTACTGTAAAACAAAGCATGGGACTGTGTTGGTGGGGGCATGTTGCTTCAGGCATCAGTAAGGCTATGAAACACGATCCAAATGCTGGTTTAACTAACAGATCCATGAGTTTAAAGGCTTATCAGATGCAAAATCACTTCAAAATGGTTTCAAAATAGTACGAGACAGGATTTTACATCTCTGTAAAGTTCTCAACGCAGAAATAGTTTTTGGCTTTTTTCACGACAGTCGTAAAAATAAACAGTAGAAACATGGTGTTCATGTTACAGTGTAAACTACCAGGAATGTGGGCTTGCAGACATATTTGATTGGTTAACAGGCCGCAGTGCCTTGCTGGATGACATTGTGTTGTGTTGCACCAAACGTTGGCCCGGGTTCATCCTCATCCGCCCATTACCATAACCATCCCTCCATTAAAACACCACAAGGCACATGAACTTTTATTTTAAAGGTTTAAGGGAATTTGGAAAGAGTGTCACCATCACACCTGAGAGCACTGATGAAGGTAACTGTAAAAAGTCAGGCTCAGCATCTTGGCCACAGTTTCCCATATATTGTTATTGAATTTGTTAAATTCTTAAACGTTGGTATCAGCCTCAAAAACTCTGTATTGATGACCATGTGCTTTGTCTGCCTTAGAGAGCTGAGCCAGTCCTTGGTCTGTCAGTTCAGGCTTGGTTCTGTGTGTTATTGTTAAAACCTCTATAACAGGCTCCGCCCTATCGCCGCCTCAGAACACGCTATAACTTCTGGACCAGTCCTCCAAACGCCCCTGGCTGGCATGCTAGCTGTCCATCTTAAATGTGTAACCGGATATGAGTTGCTTCTGTTTTTACCTGCCTAGTGACAGCCCTGGGGTCATGCCGGGTCAGCCGGGTTGTCTCTATGGCAGCACAGGGATCTGAGGTCAGGAGACAGAGAGATTGGAAAGGCAGGGAGAGATTTTTGCTTTCAGTACAACCTGATTGGAGTCGGTACAGTTGCAGGTGTTTGTCTGTGGTAAAGAGGCTCTAAGAAAGTGTTGAACTAGATTTAATGTTTTTAGTGCCGGTGAGGTTGTTTTTTTTTTGTTTTTTTTTACAGGGCTCATTCAGCATAGGTGTCAAAGGCAGAGGAGTTTTAGTTTGGTATATCTGTCTATTTCATTTTGCTGTCTTTAAACCTGACATCTTTAATGCTAACAAATTCAAAAATATATTTCTACCATCTGTATTATAGTCAAGGCGCAAAAAAAAAATTGTGCTGAAACAATTAGTTCCATTTATTGATTAGTCATTTGACAGAAAATTCATTGGTTGTTCACTATTCTCTGACAACAGCCTGTCAGTTTATTGAAGAAATAACCCACACTTGGGCTGAATGATATTCAAAGAAATCATATTGTTAGTATTTTAGCATATATTACGGTTGTGATATGAGGCATGATTATATTTGGAATGTAATTTGCATTTTATTTTCACCGAAAAAATGATGTGATTTTTGTTGGGGCTTGTACATCCTGGAGATTATAGTTTGATGATGCTTATTGTCATCATTAATGGTACGTTATCACATTTAACACATTTTTTAAAATTACAGCTCCAGCTATTTCGATATTGAACTTGGCCATATTGTGATTTTCGATAATATTTCGATTAGTTATTCAGCCCTAACCTACACATTTTGAAATTGAATATTTTGGTTGCATCCCACAGGATGTGGTTCCAGCCAACGAGCCTCACCTGCTTCGTGTGTTACAGTAAAGTTGTCTACTGTATATATATATATAATTTATAACACACACACACACACACTGGTCAGGTCCTGTCAGGGCAGACTGTGAGAATACAGAGCAGCTGCAAGTGGTAATGTGGTCATGTGGCATGAATGATGCGTGCTGTGGTGTGCAGAGGGTGGTAAACACCCTCTTACCCCTCTTTAGTACCCCCTCGCCTGCCTGACGCCCCGTCCCTGTATCAGTGTCTTCTTCTTCTTCTTCTCTCCCACTCATGAACATTTAGTTTGTGGATTCATCCACAGAGCACAGCGGTGAGGCCAGTATCTGTCATCTTTTTTAAAATTTTTGGTTGCAAATCAAAGCCTCTATTGCATGTTTTAGACTGAGAGCAACTAATTCTTATGAACAGGTGTGTGTGTGTGTATGTCTGTGTGTGTGTGTGAGAGAGAAGGAGGAAGGGTGATGTTAGTGTGTGTTTACTTTCAGAATCATTTGCCTCACTCAGGTGTTGGGACTGTATGAGTGTAACCACTGTCCTGATGATCCTATAGAGAGAGAGAGAGTGTGTGTGTGTGTGTGGGGGCGTGGGCATGTGTGTGTGGCTGTTTATGCACAGGTGCACTGGTTGGGTGGTCCGCACTGATGTGACACCCTCCTTCACTCACGTATCACACACACTCACAACATTCTGTAGTTTAGGGGGAGAGAAAAATGTTGATGAGACGGAACATCATAATATTTGCCTAATGCAGTCATGCATGATTGTATATGTGTGTAGCTTGGGGAATGTAAACGTGTTTCTAGCCTCAGCAGTTGGTAGATAAATGCATTTGCCAGCTTAAAATATAGGCACAGATTGACAGTTTTCAGTGTCGTGATTAAGATCATGTGTGGCATTTGAGGTTGGTAACCGGATGCAGAATAGAACATCATATTCTTATAACTTACATGTCAACAAGTAGGTGATAATGGAAGAGAGTGAACAACACTTTTCACTATCTTCCATTATCACCTACAGCTCTGAAATGGGTCATTAAGTATAATTAGCACCTTTAGTTTTGGTACTTTAAGTATATTTTAATGGTGACACTTTTGTACAGTTTGTACAATTTATACACTGTGGTACTTTTCCCTCCACCTCTGTCTGTCTGTGTGTTGTCTGTCTTGTTTGTGACACCTGCTGACAGGATGTAACTGTCTCCATATTCAGGCTGGCCTGTGTTCACATCTAACTAAATAATCTTAGGATTTTCTGTGCCTTCAGGTACATTTGTTGAAACTTTCTGCATGAATTCAGCTCCCCTAATGTGCAGACATTTAATGCACATGCGGAAATATCCCACGTTTTGTGATTCTAGTATCCATGAGGTTTGAGTTAGACTTATATCTTTTGCTGTAGGAAGATTTCTGACTCTGCCGTCATGAGAGTTTGTTGAACAGAGCCTAATGACATGTCAGTGTGTAAACTCATTATATTTGTTATGTCTTGTTTGAGGAGAATTAACTTGGCACTTGGCAGCTGTTCAGCACTGGCTGTCTTTTCTAATATTTGTCAGCTAAACGGTGAATAAAAGAATGGGTGTCATTATCTACAAATGGCCATGACTTTTCTGCAGGTTTGTCAAATACACTGTTTGTCAAGAATCATAAAAACATGATTGTATTGATTTACTTTAAAGTTAATAATCTTAAATGATCCACAAAGCAGCTACTCGATATAAATAGCTACTGCAGCATAACAAGAGTGAGTACTTTGTGCTATACACTCAATCTAGTTTTCTCATATATTTCTGAAAGCTTATATAAAATAATACCAGCAAAAGGAGCAAACTGCCATTACTGAAAGTGAAACCGTGAATCCATTAAGTCATAATTGAAGAATTATTAAAATATAACTGATAAAAATTGAAAATTACAATAAATCCAGCAGTTTTAAAGTTGAGCTACAATCAGAAAATATCAGGTAACGTGCAGCAGTCAAACTAGCTTACAGAGATGTAGGAGTGTGTCTCTCACTGGTTGTGTCTGTCTGTATTAGAGTGTGTCCTCTGCTGTCTCCAAAGAGCCTTTGACGTTATTGTCTGCAAGCTGAAAAGACTTTTCAAACTTCCTTTCTCTTTTTTCTGTGTCCCTCTGCTAGACATCCTTTGTTGAGGCTCCTCTGTCCTGTGTGACCCCCTGACACAGAGAGGTATGACCACACACACACACACAAACACGCAAATACACACCCAGTTTAGATGCAGTAGTGTCAAACCCTGTACCTTTAGCACAGTTGAGCCTTCAGTTGTTTTCTAAACTCTACTGTATCTTAAGCCAGAAGTTGGTGGGAGACTGAGAGTGTAGCTTTAGGTTCAGAGTGTGTGTTTTCAGAGCAGCATGTGTTGTTTGTATGTTTGTTTCCGTAAAGCTCAGCAAATGTCGGCCACAATAAAACACCATGGTGCAACAGCAATGTGCATCGCCACGCACACAAACGCAGAAAAGCAATATGCACGCAGTCAGCTGTAATATACCTCTCTCCACCTCTGCTCCCTCCTCTGTCTCTTTCTTTTTCTCTCTCGTGTGCTTCACTTTCATTAGCTGAGTCTCTACAGAAAAGACTTGAACCAACAGAGCACAAAGTATGTCCACTGTCAGTTACCAGTCGCATTCATTTTACAGTTTCCATTGAGTGAGTGGGGGTTTTATTTCCAGTGGAAACATTCAGACCGGCTCATGATTCAGGAATAGAGTTTATTTTGTGACAAAGCTCTTTATGTAATTATCACCTCAGCATGAAATCCATTGTGCGTTTTACTTCCAAGACAGCAATCAACTTGAAAGCAGTGTGGTAGTAAAGCAAGTACAATTTGATGTTGGTCGGTCCAGACTGAATCCAATAATTATTTTTGTCATTTTTCAAGCAACTACTGACAAACATACTGGATCCAACTTCTTAAATGTGAAGATTTTATGCTTTACTTTGTCATATATGATGATAAATTGAGTATCTTTGAATTGAATATAAACTGATAGTTGGTCAGAGCAAGACACTTGATGTCACCTTGGGATGCAGTAAATTATAAAGAGCATTTTACTTAAATGATGGTCTAACAGGAAACAGTTAGCAGATTAATTGTTAGTTGCAGCCTTAACAAAATGTGTGTCTATTTACCCATTGTCACTTTCAAATTTCCTGTGACCAACCTTTGTACTCTGACCCAGTGATTGGGAATACTGCAGCCAAGCTGTTCCTGGCCCTCTGACACAGTCGGGTGGGGTGGTGGGGTGGTGGGTAATTGTGGGAAGGGTAATTATATCTACGATAGCTTAAAGCTTTCTGAGTTAAAATAAGAAGCAAACCTCACTCACCAAATGTTCCTCCATGTCAGCTATATGCGGACAGACTGCCACAGACAGACAGACAGGGTGTAGTTATCACCAAGGCCAGGCTGGAAATAACAATTTACTCACCATGGGAGACCAGAGTTGTAACTGATGAGCAAGTGGAAGCAGTCATATGTCTTTTTCTGGCTCATGTCACATCCAGTCTGAACAGCTCTTTATAATGAGCGTCAATTAAACATTTCACTGACTCCTCTACATCCACAAACGACAAACTATTTAATGACATCGCTGTAGGCTTCAGTGAATTGTTGTGGGCATTTTTCCTAAATGCTTAATCAATTAAATGAGAAAATAATTTGAAGGTTTAAAATCACATAACAATTTGCCTCTCATTTACACACACACACACACCAGTGGCTGCGAGCTACCATGCAGGGTGCTGACCAGGCCATCAGGAGCAATTTAGACATGTGGACTTGCAGACACGAGGACCTGGGGATCAAACCACCAACCCTGTGATTAGTTGGCGACATACTCCACCTCCTGAGCCACAGCCGCTCTGAAACAAATAAAAACAAGTGGGAAAATAAATTTGTTCAGCACCAGTAAGTGATAAAATGCGGCCTACTCCGTCTTCCTTGTAGTGGCAATGTGAGAGGACAGCTGCCCAATCAGAGCTGCATACATTATGTAAGAGATCTGCTCAGTGCTAAACAAGCCTGAAAGTTACAGAAGTCAGTGAGAGGCAAGAGGCAGCTTGTCACTTTATCTAAATATCTGAATGCATCGTTACTTGTGCCTGATGTATCTGCCAGATTCCAGTTTTTATCAGTTGTCATCTGCGTCTTTGCAGCATGAGTGGTGAAGGTGGAAATTACAGTGGAGATATTTTGAGACGTCCTCTAGTGAGCATCTATAGTTGTGTCTTACTGAGGGACACGTCGAGGAAGCGGTGGCCTCAGCATGGCTGTCCTGTCAAAGCAGTTAGAGACCTACACTTGTACTTGACTAACTGGTACCAGCAGCCTCTAGTGTGTGTGTGTGTGTGTGAGAGAGTGAGCGTGAGAGTGAGAAATGGCAATGAAGCAGCTGTATAACGATGCAAGTGTGTGTGTGTGTGTGTGTGTGTGTGTGTGTGTGTGTTTGTTTCAGAGTGTGTGAAAGTGACTGAAAAGAGTAGTCCTTTTGTCTGGATGAAGCATGAAGTCTCCTGGGAAGCTTTCAAATCCTCTCTGGAATGTGTGTGTGTGTGTGTGCGCGCGCGCGCGTGCTGGGGGTTGCCTTGACACCTACATTTATACAAGGAATGCAAATATTTGTGTGTGTGTTTCAGCTTTGTGGTGTAGTGTAACTGTTACCATAGCGACCGATATCCTCTGGTGTTTTCTGTGTCACCTGACATCAGTGGTTGACAGCTAGCTCTCTTTCTCTCTTTCTCGGTTCTTTCTCTCTTTTCTTCCACGGTCCGCCCTCCCTCTCTTGTCTAAATGCCAGGCCACAGTTCAGATTTCATCAGCTGCTCTCATTAATGTGTTTATTTACCAAGCACTCAGCTCATCCTCTAGTGGCCCTGAATTTGACTCTCTGTGACCCTACCTCTAGTTTGTGCATGTGGGTGTGTCGGTATGCATACAGTAGACCCGTGTGTAAAAATAAATGTTAAGTCACACGTTGCCATGGTTTGTATTTTCCATCCTTGAGGCTCCTATCAAATATCTAAATTTTAAATTGCTTCTTGAACAAATCACATCCACTAGAAACATGAAGAACATTTCACAAGTTGCTTACTATTTATCTTTGATGTCTTTCTTCTATAGTATCTATAGAGTCAACACCAAACCGTGTACATACAATCACATACTGCACATGTGAGAAACTACGCCTCTGGTAGGAACTGCAGATAAGAATTTGTTTAAAGCAACACAGCAGATGGTAACATTTTCATTTAATATATTGCATGGTCCTTTGCAAAGAAATCAAGTAAGGATTTTCTGTCAAGAAATAGAGAAAAATTCCCATCATTGATTGCTTGTTGTGTACGGTAAACACTCCAAAATCCAAAGATATTTAATTTACTATCACATAAAACTAAGATAAATAGTAATTCTCGCAAATTACAAGGTGGAACAATGGAAATGTTGTCTTTTGCTTGAAAAATGACTTGATTAATTGATTATCCAAATAGTTTCTGATTATTTTTCTGTGAATAATAGTTTTAGCTGAAATCAAATCATCCATTGCACACTAACAAAAGCATACAGTATGTGCCTAACTGTGTATGTGACAATTTAAATAACAATTTGGCTGTGATAGGTGATCACAGGACAAACCTAATAGTCTTACAGTCTGATAGTACAGCAGGTTTGACCTTTCCCGAGGTCACAGTGAACAGATTTTAAAAATTGCTACGAACTGATCAGGTCATAAGACTGGTGGCTGTTTATTGCATCAGTTCTTTACATGCCAAACACGCTGTGCTGTGTTTCATGCAGGATGGTGATGGAGGAGGGGGGTCAAATAGACAGAGGGAGAGGGGCTCCAACGACAGCAGGAGCAGAGGGAAGGCAGATCTTCGTGGAGCTTGGTAAGTGACCTTTGAACCTTAATGTAAACCTTACATAGCCTCTGCATGGCAGGATGGATTTTTTCCTTTTCAACCCTGCAGCGATCCTTGCCTCTGTGTTCTGTGCTTGAAGATGTAGAGCGTTGTCTGTTACCAGGTGGCATTTTCACAGATGCTGTTTCCTGGATTACTTTATTCTCTATACTGGAAAATGTTTTTGTATGGTGTTGTTATGGTATGAGAAAATGAAAGGAGATTATCATGAGTCAAGAGTTTTTTCCTTTACTTGATGCAGCAGAGTTTCTAAATGTCGTCATCTTCTTTTTTTGTCACAGGGGAGCAGAACTTTGATGCCATTATTCTTTCTACATATCGAACAGCCTGCAAGCTCAGATTTATACAGAAGAGATGCAACTGTGAGTGACCACTGCTGTCCTTTTTAGCATGGCATCATCAGCTGTTAAATTAATGACACGATTGTTTGAACTTGTGTGTATCTTGCTCTTTTCACTGACTTCACTCGCTCTCATTCAAGTGCATCTGATCGACATATACAACGTGATCGAGGCGGTGCGGGACGCTGGTCTGAACGCCGTCGAGCTGAATGCCGGGATCTCTGTGACCAGGCTGGAAAACCTGGTGTCCTCCCTGTTCAACCAGCTCAGCAAGCGCCTGCCCACCACACACACCATCAACCCGCAAGAGAGCACCGTCCTGTTAGTTGAATTCATATTGGCTGCCATTGACAGGTAATTACAAGAGAGAGAGTCACAGCATTCTGTTGTTTTCTAACACACATCTGCACGTGGTTCAATCAGTGTGTTCAGGAGATCCTCTTGGCCTGCATGCACAGAAAAAAATAAATGTAATGTAAATGTTTATAACAAATTTGCAAAATGGGAAAACATTCATGTTCCCAGTTTTGAAAATCCACCATGCACCTGCAAAGCTCAGCACTGGAACTGACCTCTTACCTCCCCTTACTATCTTTAAATCACCTCTGGACCAAACCCAGACTGACGCGTTAATACTGTATAAGACTGAAGAACTGAACACTGCTCTGATCAAATATGCTCTGAGCTGCTGCTGGGCACGACAGGGAAGAACTGTAGGGGTGCACAGAAAGGAACTAAATAAAGCGCAGTGACACACGTTTTTCAGTAAATTATTTCCACTTGTGTTTCCCCAACTCTAATGCACAGACACACACTCACACCTCTCCATCCGTAATATCACACACTGCTGGCACAGCGGGGATACCTTCATTAATTATTTAAATCTCCTGATGCAACACTGGGATTTAACTGTTAACTGATCTTTTCTGACAATGGGGAGCTGTTCTCAAATATTCACTGTTCATCCAGTGAGATCACCTGTAAAACAGCATCCTTAGTCGTTATTAGGGGGTCCAAGACTCGCTGAGACCAACTGTATTTCACACACTGGGTTTAATGTAAAAATGAGGGTGACATACAATACACTACCATCAAATGTGTGTTTGTGTGTTTTCCAGTGAACCAGACAGCAGACTGACGGTGCTGTCTGTGAAGGCGATGTTAGCCATGCTGTGTGGAGGGAAACTGGTAGATAAACTCCGCTGTGAGTACCAGCAGATACCATCATGACTGACATGGAGTCTGCTACGCATCAACTTTCTCACTTTTACCAGAGCTTCTTTTCAACCGTCCCCAGACAACTGGCACAAACTTGTTGATTTCACATGTGCTTTGCTTGTAAACACACAGACTGCGCATGCACATCCTGCAGTCCCTTTGCACAGTGTTCAGTATCTCTACTTCCACACCTCACAAATTAATTACAACTGGACACATTACATGTTCATAACACATTACAAAAGCGACTGAATTAAACAATCAATAACCAGAAACTTAATGCAGTGTATGAACTGTTTCACAACCAAACAAAATACGTGGGAAAAAAAAGAAAATTTCTGACAAGGTAAAGCTAGAGAACTTTGCTATTCTGCATGAATAAAGATCTCAGTGACCAGACTGCATGTTGGTTTCCTTAGGCTACTGACTGTGGAGAAAAAGATCTCTGTGCCTCTTCACAAAATAAAAATCTCTTTGATATGTGTGAATAAAACCACATGTTCAGCTCTGATATTTTAATTAGCCTTGTTGTAACCCCATTGGAAATGTGCTTTCTAGCAACACACCAATTGAACTCTTCTTCTGTATATTCAACAATGTTTTTTTTCCACACACATATTACTACAAATCTTACCCGCACTGTAACTCTACAAGTTGAATTTCAGCATATACATAGACATATACATGTTGCATATGTGCCACCTTGTGGAAAACATACGTTAATGCTGCTGTTTGCTCATGTTCCTTCACCTGCTCTTGTATCCATCATGTTGTGCGGACAAAAATCAGTCACACAGTCTGTGTGTGTGTGTGTGTGTGTGTGTGTGTGTGTGTGTGTGTGTGTAGATGTGTTTTCTCAGGTATCTGACTCCAGCGGTGTACTGGTGCTGTCCAAGTTTGACGGTTTTCTGAGGGAGGCTCTCAAGTTGCCCACCGCTGTACATGAAGGGCCGTCATTTGGCTACACACACACGCTAGCACGCTCATGCTTCCCACAACAGGTATGGTCACACACCTGCTCCGTCTATCTATCTGTCTGTCACAGGGGATAGTTTGTACAGAATGTAATCCCACTGGTTCAGTGCTGTTTTTGGGGTTTTGATTGTACCAGTCTGTGTCTGTGTTTCTCAACTGTTTTGTCTGTTTTATTTGTTGTTGTTGTGTAGAAGAGGGTGATGCTCAACATGTTCCTGGACATTGTAGCTGAACCTCCTCAGTGTCTTGTCTGGTTGCCTCTCATGCACCGCCTGGCCAATGTGGAGCATGGTACACACACACACACACACACACACACACACAACACAGACATATACCTTATTAACAAGCTGACATTTAGTTAAACTTCCTTATCGGCTGGGATTTTTACATACATAGTTATTTTTAAATATCATTTTCATTTCCATCGTTTGCCGAGCTTCATAGTGAGTCTCAGCTCATTTATTTATCCGTCTGGTCCTTAAATGAACCGTTTTGGTTCATTCTCACTGCTCTCAGAACATAGTTTAGGATCAGCGTTCACCGTATCAACTTAAAAGGTGATGATATGTCAGTGTTGTGTTCACAGCTTATTTCTGCTGCTTCCAGGTAGCAAGACAAAGTCAGTTGTTGAAGGTTTAATGTTCAAAATGAACATTGATAATGAAGTTTACTGTTCAACTGTGTCATACGCTGTTTCAGATTTGTATCACAAGCTTAATAAATAAGTTTGACACATTAAAGAATAAATATAAGCTGATGTATGTATCAAATGTATCAAATTTTATTATTTTCGATTGAGTATTGGCCTCAAAAGTTTCAGTCAGTTTCAGGCTCAGGTTTCGTGTCCATCATGCATCAGCCTACAAAACCTCAAACCTCACTGGCCGTCTGCTGTGAGAGAGGCCTGATGTGTCTCCTCTTTATCAACTTGTGAAACTCGTCTGATCACTGACACATTCTGTCTTTCTCCCAGTCTATCACCCTGTGTCATGCTCCTACTGTCGTGGCAACGGCATGACGGGCTTCCGCTATCGCTGCCTCCGTTGCCGTGGTTACCAGCTGTGTCAGAACTGCTTCTGGCGCGGCAACACCAGCGGCTCACATAGCAACCAGCATCAGATGAGGGAGCACTCGTCCTGGGTGAGTCGCTGTGTGATTACTCGTTCATCACACCAGGGGGCACTACGTGTGTGTGTGTGTGTGTGTGTGTGTGTGTGTGTGTGTGTGTGTGTGTGTGTGTGTGTGTGCGCCTCCATCTTTGTGAGAGGACACCTTCACAGTGTGGCACTTAAACAGATAATGGAGGCATAACATGAGCTTTTGTTTATTTACTTGAACTGATTTCAACAAAGTACCAAATTATTCAAAATACCAAAAAAGGAAAACTACAGAAGATAATTTGCAAAATATGGAGACCTTTTTAATTTAATTTAATTCATTGAGGTCAACTAAACAAACAACAACTCAGGACTGAACTTCACAAAATTGACCTGCCAATTAACACAAACTAACCCTAACCCTGTTTAAAGACAAACACAAAGTCTACACAGACACACAAGGGAGGGGCAAACAAACAATTAACTTTACACTACAAATTTTCCCCTAAGAGAAACAAACTGCTTCAGCTGTGAAACAAAAAAATAACAAAACAAAAAGCAGCAAAATATTTTGATTTAACATGGAAAATTATAAAAAATGATAAATTAATTAAAGCAAATATAACTGTGTTAATGCTGGAATCAGTGGCTGAAAGTGTGTGCACTTAAAAAACTGTATGTACTGTCATTACGTGAAATGTTCGTCGGTTAACTTTGCTAAAAAGTGTCACGTATTCTTGAAATGTAGTGGAGTAAAAGTATAAAGTGGCATGAGAAGAAAATAGTCAAGTAAAGTACAAATACCTCAGTTTTATACTTAAGTAGTCCCTGATAAAATGTTCTTGGTTTCATTCCACTGTTGCTAATTGTATCCAAAAAATCTGAATGGAAATGACACAATTCTGTAAAATCGCCATAATATTTCAAAAAAAGCTGCTCTAGCCTGAAGGGAAAAATGTTTTCAATGTAGAAATTACATATTAATAGACGGAAACATAGTTGTTGAATTATTCATCACTAAGCCTTTGTATAATTTGTCTTATTAATGTTTCAGTTTCAGGAATAAATCTCTTCACTAGTGCTGCTCCTGCCTGTCCAACAAAATCTCTTCATCACAGGCAGCTCTCCCTAATAATCCTCTGCAGACTTTGCATATCATTTCCGACAGTACTCTGTTTTGGGATGAAGTTTATTCTCAGTTTACCTGCCTCCCCTCAGTGTTGTACAGCGCTAATTTAAAGTGTTACATCTACACCTCTCCTGTCTTTTTGACAAAGTGAAACTGGGCTAAAATTTACAAAAAAAAATGTATTCTCTTGGTTTTAAGTAGTTTTGACTTGATGATCGGATGAAATGTGCCGTAATGAATTTATTCATTTTAAGCACTAAATCAACTCTTGTGTTAAAATTCAAATATTACATATACTGTATTTTTCACAGCAATTTATCACAAGCATGTCTTCACTGATATTCACTAAAGAAACAGTCCAGAAAACGTACTGTAACTAGGCCAGACTCATCTATAATCAGTCAAAATCACTAAGAAAATATATTGTATTGTAGCTGCACAATATAGCATGTTTGAGAGACATAAGAAACCTTCCTAACCTAGAAACTTTACCTTTACCAAGATTATACGATGACATCACCAAACTAAAGTCCACAAAAAAGACCTAGAAAATACTTATTTTTACTTAAAAAAAAAAGCAAGAAAGAAAAGGGAGTATCCTGGAGTTTGCCAAGTTAAAAAGGAATTCCCCTCCAGGATGTCTGAGTGTGCAACAGATGCTATGATTTGTCTGGAGCAGCTGAGATAAACAACGCAATAATAACACTTGAATAGGAGTTTACAGATTTTTATCAGGAAAGTGCGGCTGTTTTATCCACGAAGTTCAGGCCTGCAGTTAATATTGCTGCAGTAAATGTCACACAGTCTATGAACGCGACCTGTGTGTCTGTTTGTGTGTGTTTGTTTCTGCAGAAGTCGCCGGCGACTAAGCTTGGCCGAGCCCTGAGCAGGACTCTGGGCTGTGTCTCGTCAAGAGAGCCCCCCCACCCAATTTATCCAGAGGAACCCGAGAGGACGCTTAACCTCAGCAACATAGTGTAAGACCTCACAATCACAATCATACATCCTCTACATACAGTACATGTTAGATAAATGACACAAGGATTGCTTAGGAGTGGCCGAGTTAAAGTAAGTCACTCCTTTACTGAGAACAATTTTTTCTTATGAAAGTGACAAGATAAATTTATAAGAAATAAAATCTCACCCGTTATCAAATCAATACTGGTTTTGCTGCTGGAGTCTTAATTGGTTAGATACAACTATTGGCTAATGTTAGCTAACTTGAGCCAGATAATCTGATGTTATGAAATCAGTTCACTGACTTCAAGAGTTGTCTTAACATCTGCTCTATTTATGAAACAGTCACAGTTTGCTGCTCTTGGTCCCTTAGGGTTAGGGGTTTTGTCTAATGACGATGTCAGTAAGGCAAGATGATAAAGGAATCTTGTTTATGAACAATAGTTGAACAGTCTTGCATTTGGTGGAATTGTAAATATCACTGGAATCTCAAAGTTAATTAATTAATTAATTACAGTTTGCAGAACTTTACATGTTGTACAGGGGGATCTCAGGAGCTCAAAAAATCTTCAGAAGCATTGAACTGTAGTTCCCTCAAAGAAAGAGAGACTGAGAAGGTTTTTTCTCGCTTCCTGTAGATGGAAACATTAGTTATAACTTTCTCGCCCTAGCTACAGTAGATTGGAAGCTCACTGCAAAAACTTAAATTAACATCAAAACATCAAATTTCTGCCACATATCTCCAAGTCACATTATTTAATTAATTATAATACAGTTAATGCACTTGATAAATAATTGTAGACCTTTTTGTCCCTACTGGTTTTCCATCAGCTTCAACCTGTATCACTGTGAAAAAAGGTATTCAATTGAAATCTCTGTGTTATTAAAAAGGTCTTGAAAAGATTAATATGGTGAACACTGCAGAAACCCTGACGTGATAATATCATCACAATACAATAGCACTGTAAGAGACTCTATTGTCCGGCCTTAGAAGTAGATACACTACATAGAAACAGTACATTGATAGTGTTTAAGGGTTTTGTCCAAGGGCTTTGTAGTAGCTGTTGTGTCAACACTAAAACGGGTTAGTTTAGATTACAGAAGACGAAAAATTGCACACCATCAAACATTTACTATCAGGTCGCAGACTCTTGGCCGACTTTATGGATATCACCAGTAGAGTCACATGTGCACAGAAAGTTCAGATAACATGGATAAACTGAAAGTCCCACCTCTTCAGCCAGCTACTTTGGTCGCTCCGCCCCTCTGCTGGACCCACACGGTCTCATTTTCCAAACACTGGCAGACTGGGTCATTCCTAACCTGCGAGCACTGACCAAACTTATATTCAGGCCAGCACACAGAGGCTGCACTTAGCACAGATGTGAGTATGCTTACAACAATGCTGTATCATATTTATTCTTCTTTCAAACTTACATTTTTCTGTCTTTTTTTTTTTTTCTTTTAAATTTCCCCTGTGGATCTGTATTCACTCTCTTTCTCTTTCTTTTTTTCTTTCTTTCTTTCCCTCTGGTGATCTTTGGCCTGTCTGTGTTTGTTCAGACTAGTACAATTCACTATTGCATGAGTGCACTCAAAAGCACATGAGAGTGTGTGAGTGTGAGAGTAAGAATGTGTGTTTTCTGATAGGAAAGCCTTTGTGTTTCACTGATTTAACGTTGTTGTGCTCGCTGTACGTTTGTGCTGTTGATGATATGGGTCTGATAGATTGTGTGTTTGTGTGTTTGCAGCCCCTCTCGACCTGTAGAGAACACCAGCGAGGCCATGTTGGTGTCCTCATCAGCACCGGAAGCCACCAAGAGGTAAAGACTGACAGAAAGAGGAGAAAAAAAAACAGTTTTGTGTCTCTGATCAGAAGTTTGAAATTTTCTCAGATTGATTCATAAATTGGGTTTTTAAAAACTTGCTTCATTACTTTGTTCTTTGTTAATTACTGTTTCCTCTTCTGTCACTTTACACCAATTGCAAAAGGATGAAAATTAAATTTGAGTGTCTTATGTAAGTGTGTGATTTTAGTAAAAGTCCCCAGTACTATTGTTTCAGACCTCAGATTTAATGTGATGTTTCACCACAGTAGCGTCACATCAATGCAAGATACAGTCACAAAGCTTTACAGGTGTATAGTTAAGATCAAAATAAAGGGTGAATACTGAGTACTCATGTAGTAATGTAGTCATGACTACTGAGTACCCACTGGTTGAAAGGTCAACATGTTGACATGTTGACAGGTCTCTAGTTATATACAGCTGGTAACAAAATGTTGTATAATGTGGTATAACTCTCCATAAATTCCTGCACTAGGTAAATAATTATAGGCTGCTAGGCCAAATTAATCAATGACTGAGTTTTATTGATTTTTCATACGTTGACCTGTGTAACCATATTAAATTGCGTTTTATTTGATATTAAAAATGGTTTACAGCATCTTGAAATTAACCCGACCTCTGCAGATATCCTGTAGTAACATTAGTTTTAGATTAATCGATTAGTTGATCGACAGGAAATAAATCTGCGTTTTACTCCAAACATTCCTGAGTTTCAGCTTTTGAATTGTGTGAAGCAGACGAGGTAGAAGTTATTGTGCAGAATATGCAAAATAACAGCAATACAATGTGCTGAGACATGCAAAAAGAATATGTTATCTGTGTGAGGAATTGTATGAAAATGAATGAAGTATATTAAAATATATTAGATATATAGTTTATTAAAAGATATGATAATCTGAGAAATGTGAATTTACAGCATATATGTGCAGAACAGACGTGAACTGACAATCACACACATCCATGAAGAAAGTGTGGCTGTCAGTGTGAAATAAAGTTGTTCTGATTTCTGCATATTGGTGAAATGGGACCATAATCACTGTCTGTTATCCTGACTGTTTATTTCCTGTCTGTTGTCCTGTCATCCAGTTTGGCAGCAGCTCAGCGCATGAACGAGGAGCACGCTCTAATCGCTGCATATGTGAATCGCCTCCAGAACAGCCCGCGGTGAGAGGAGAGCGGGGACACAGCAGGGGGGGTGGTTACATAAGGGAATCAGGGAGGGTGTAAAGCGGAGAGCAAGGTGCATCACAGTTACACCTAAACTGAGTCATTGTGAGTTTAATTAATCTTTATTATAATGACGAGCGAAGAGCAAGTAAAAAAAACAAAATGTAAAACAGCAAAAGGATAAACACAGCTCTCGGTTGTGCAGTCCACTGAATCTTCATTTGTCCAGAGGTTAAAAGCTGCTGTTCTAGGCAACATTTACCCTCAACAACTGGTCATGTGTAGAAGTTACAGTACGTCCAAAATACCACCTTAACATCCCTTCTGTGCCCGGCTTTCACTTGGCTTAACTTAGTCTGCTCACAGAAGTTTGCCAGTGCTGTTTCTAGTCGTTAGATGCCAGTTCACTAATCTCTAGACTATGAAAAAGTTCTTTTCCCAAAACCTAAAATCATTCATCAGTAAACTCTCTTAGCTTACACTCAAACACTTCGCTGCATGCAGCTGATGTACCCCCACAGCCACAACTTCAGTTTCAACAGTTTATGTAACTATTTCAGTTTCTCTGCTTGCTTGCCAACTAGTTTCCACTGATGGCACCTTACAAATTACTGAATGAACTAACTAGTTTCAAACTAACTATTTCGAGAGGGAACGTTTTAACCCTGTTGATCTGATTTTTGAAGGTAATTGTACCGAATTTAAACTGAATTTACTGCTAAAAACTGGTACATTCTCTAGAGAAGAAAGTGTATTCTCTTCTTGAAACAATCCATGTACCACTGCTGTGTGGGATTTTGGTTGTTGTATTTTTTGTCTGCAAGGTTTTGTGTGGGGTCGGCCCTTTCATAGTCGTGACATTTTCTGCTGCTGCAGGCTGTGTGCATGATTGTTTTTTGATGAGAAACCAGAATGTGCTGGATGCAGTTGCTCAATAACACTCAGCGCCTACGGTGTTTCACAAGTCAAGAAAAATCTAAGCGGGTTCAAAATAATGGGTTAACATGTATATTGTACATGTATCATCAGCTGCTCTTTTGACCTCCCCTTTTTATTTTCTCGTATATATTCTTAAATCCTTATGGCTATTGTTGCTGAGAACTCTTGTTCATACATTTTAAGATAATTTAGCCAAGGAAATGTTGTCATGTTGCACATCCTGCTCAAAAATGAAAAATTCAAATTGGATTCTTAGACTAAAACAGGGCTAGTTTCTCCTTTGAAAACAGAAAACAATTATATCCATCATCCTGTCTACATTGGATTATGGAGATATCCTTTATGCTCAGGTTGGATGTTCATCACTGGAATCAAAAAGGCAACAGCATACCTGACTCTTAATCTATAAGGCATCACAGAGCCAGTAACCATGACGCCATATTCACTGGAGAGATTGGCTTTAAAAGTTCCTCACACTAACCCTCAACTGGGGAGGACTGGTTTCCAGTTAAACCTCACTACTGGAATGCACCACAGATCAGGGAGAAGCCTTTATAATATCAAAGTGCTGTCCTCTTTTACATAATAGTTTGCTGAATTTTGCGTTTTTTGTTCCTATAGGCAATCAATGTGATCATTAGTCTGTGTTAGTCATAGTCAGTTGCTGATTCTCTCTCTCTCTCTCTGTCTCTCTCTCTCTAGTATGGACAGTCCCAGCCGACAAGACGAGGAGCACAAACTGATCGCCCGCTACACCTCCCGCCTGGCAGAGACTGACGGCACGGGAGTGAGTCAATAATGTTATAATAATATATAAGATACACAATCAGGTTCCTGTATGTTACATGTGCATAGAACTCATTAAATGATATATAATCATTCCACAGTCAGTGCAAAACCATTGAGCAACAGTGACTTAGTTGAGTGAGTGTGTGTGTGTGTGTGTGTGGGTGTGTGTGTGTGTGTGTGTGTGTGTGTGTGTGTGTGTGTGTGTGTGTGTGTGTGTGTGTGTTTGTGTGTGTTTCAGGTGATACCGAACCGCAGCATCAACTTTGACGTGAACAAACAGAAGAGGGAGCTCATTGCACAGCTGGAGTGCAAGAACAGGTAGAAGTGAGAACTGTGAACAGAAGATAACTTGTTCATTTTAATTAGATCCCCTTGTTTAGTTTGACTCATGCACCTTTTAAATCTGTCACTTTTAGTTGTGTTTGTGACTGTATATCTGAAGCGCTACTGTATCTGGATTTCAGGACGTGACATCGGTGTCCCCGTCCAATTTATCTAATTTTTGTGACAACTCTTTAAAAAACCCTATCACTAGACCCACTACCACTATTTGACACAATGATTAAAGGTAAACATTTCAAAGTAAACATTTTGAAAGCCTCTAAATTTTACACCCCTGCACTAGAGCTGCAGCTTATCAATCCATTAATCCAACTCTATTTGTAGAGCCCCATTTATACAGGCTACTGTATTTCAAAGTGCTTTACAAATGACAGACACGCTGATAACAAGACAGAACAAACGTGCACAGAATAACCAATACTTGAGCGACAAGAAATTAATCATCATCATTTTAATAATTAATTAATCTTTTAAGTTATTTTGACAGATAATTGACAGGAAAATGTTAATTATCTGATGATTACAGCTCCTCAAATGTGTAAAGCTGCAGTTTTTCCTCGTCTTAACTTCACTGTAGACTGAATATCTTTGGGTTTTTGGCTCTGATGTCACCTTGGGCTCCAGGAAAATCGCGTTTGACGTTTTTTCTTTTACTTCTGTTTTTTAGACCAAACGAATAATCAATTAATTGAGAAAATAATTGGCAGATTGTGAAAATGTATTACTTGCGACCCTGCCCTGCACTTATTGAGAATTTCAAATGATGTGTCCTAATAATGAATGTATTGTTTGTCAGATGTTAGTTTATTTAATACTATTAAGCACACTAAGTTGTAATGTTTTCGTTCTCTTTGCTTAAAGGATTGTCCCTTCACAATAAAAGAGCCCTATGTGTATATTTGTGCGTTCTATGTACTGAATGTCTCCAGAATGGGTGTATTCATAAGTTTGTGTCATTTAAATGCAACCGCTTGCCATATTTATATTCTCTAAATCCAACTCTTATATTCCTCTGCAGAAGCCTGCAGAAATATCTTCTCACGGTCTGTTCAGTCATGTTACGCTCTCCCAGCCTCAGCTGAACAGTATGTTTTTCATTTCCCAGAGAGATCTTGGCAGAGATCAAACGTCTGCGTACAGAGCATGATGCAGCCTGCCAGCCCAGCCCGGAGAAGGGCAGCACCAACCCAACTCTGCTGGCTGAGCTTCGCCTGCTCAGGTAAACGGACTCCACCAAAGACCAGGAGTCACACCGACACTTGAAATACTTGTTATACGTACTTATAAAGATTCTTTTGTTTTAACTTGAGCTTTGTGAGTCATAGAGACTGAAATGATGCCCAAACATCATTTTCAGTGGGTTCAAAGCTTCTCAGGCCCTACGCCTGCATTTACTGCATTGCGTACCACAGCGTCAGATTTGGCGGGAAATCTGCTGTGTTGCTTTGCAGCACAGAGGGAGAGTGCTTTATGGCAGATGGCATTGACAGATGGTAGAGTTTGTTAAAAGCTAATTTAAAAGTCACCCCCAACTTGTTTATGCTTTTTTTAGTAAAAACTAATTTTATATATATGTATATATATATATATATATATATAGATTTTATGTGATCTTTCAAATTATTATTTTTTTGTTATATATGTTATTATTATTATTAACTTATTATTTACTTGTTATTTTTATTATTTAGCATTTTTGTAAAAAAAAAAAAAAAAAAAAAAAAAAATTGTCACAGTATCTTTTTGGATATTTCCACTTTGGGGCACCAAATTGTGTGATTGAAATATTTAAAATATACTTAGATGAAAAGTTTTGGCCCTAGAGTCTTACATTTTTCTGAAAGCTTTGATATTCTCTGACTTGGGGCTAAATCATATGCAGGTGTAGTGAAAACTGAAACAAGCTTAATGAGACACATTAGCTAATAGCTGTAATTTAAGGTAACTACACACTATCTGGCTGAGTCCAAATGTCCACCTTGCACACTTGCAGACCGCATGGGGGTGAAATGCACAGTGAGACTTAAAGAGTTTCCAGTGAGGTGAATTAAAGTTCCTGACACTCTACTCAACAGTAACTCATTTCAAAGTATTTTTCTGGACGGTTCTTAATGCTACTGAGACGTTCAGAATGAGAAGTAAAATGTTCCCTTTACACGAGCTGCTAAACACGGTGTTACATCGACATTAAACCCTCAATTGACGGTGATAATCATGATCATCACTTCCTTCCATCCCACATAATATGAATATGAAGTTTCCACCTTGAACCTGTTACTGGCTCAGATACATCTACTATATGTGTCTGTCAAATCTGAGTTTTTTTTTTCCAGCAAAGATGCAGAAGATCATCTCAACTTCCTCTGTTGAAGCTTCACTTTAGTGACATAATGACTCAAATCTGGATTTAATGTGTGACTCAGGCTCTTGTTTTAGTTGTTTATTTACTCCTCTATCCTACCATGTGAAGGAAAGCCAAGCAGGAAAGAGAAGAGTTATGCTCCTGCTTTTAAGTCCCGTCCAGATCGCACACTGTTTGGGGAAAAAAAGATTGTAAACACCTCTGTATGTTTGTTACTCTGGAATGATGTTAGCCACAGATGCTGACTCTTAAATCTGGTTTCCGTTGCCAAGTTATTATAAATGGTGAAACTTTATCATTTGGGTGTATTTTGGGTATTTGAAAGTCTCAGTGGTATAGAGCATTTTAGCAGTATAAAGTGTGAGGTGGAGGAAGTTGACAGTTTTGTATGTATCAGTCCTAATTACATTTTCAAGATCTCAAGGTCTTTAAGGTTTTATGATCTGCCCCAGACACAAACACTCACTCGGGAGAATGTCATGGATTTCTAACCTAATGTTCCCTTGTCCTTTAGTCTCCAGCAAACCGTAACTACATCTAATCGCTCTGTGATTTCATTTTCCTCTGGCAAAGCTCTCGCCGAGGTTTCTGCCGTTCCATCTACTGAGAGTCTTTCGGGGATGAGCCTGTGTTTAAAAATTCAGTCTCTTATTTCGCTAAGCAGGCGACTTGACAAGTGTCTGTATTCATGAATGAGGGAGAGAGAGAGAGAGAGGAGTTTTGTTTCATTCACTCATTTGCCTAATCAGACGTGGAGACCAGCCGCCGTAGAGATGTGTCCTGTATATGTGACTAAACACAAATTATTCTGTATTAAACTGGCTCTGAAGATTCATGGTGTGAGATGTGAAATGTCAGAGCTCTTCTGTGTTTCTGCATGTCTTTGTTATTTTAGTCTTACTACAGCTTCTACCTTCCCCTAATGTTACAGTATTGGAAGATAAGCTCTGTGTGTGTGTGTGTGTTGCAGGCAGAGGAAAGATGAGCTGGAACAGAGGATGTCGTCTCTGCAAGAGAGCAGGAGGGAACTGATGGTACAGCTGGAGGGACTGATGAAGCTGCTCAAGGTGACTCACACAAACACTAGCCCCCTTTCAAACAGAGATCCTGCTATATCGCTGTAAGGAAGACCTGAACCAAACAAAGCTAACATAATACTGTGCCCAGTGTGGGTTTTTTACATAGCATGCCCACATTCAGGTGTCAGAGGCGTGATGTTGGCGCAACGCCGGCCCTGCCTTTTACACAGACGTCAATCTGGCTGTGTGACTACCTCCTCTGTCAGCTCACTGCCGGGCCAACATCGTCCCCCACATTCTGTGTTTGTAGCTTTTTATACAGAACAGCGAGGTGGAATAAAGGCGCAATATTTCCACTTTGATCAAGCTGTGTAAAAGGGGCTGCTGACTTTTGTTTTCAGCGTGGTGTATTGTTACCAGTAGAGGGCAAAGTTCCCCCTTTTTCTACTCCTCTTTTCTGTTCCAGTAATAACAAGCTTCACTTTCCTCTCTTGAGTTCCTCCTTTATAATTTTATCTCTGCTTCTAGCTCTGACTGTGTCTGACCTCTTCTTTTCCATCCTTTTCCCCCCTCTTTGTTTCCAACTGTCCATGTTGTGGCCCTGTAGGATGAGGAGCAGCGGCAGGCAGTAAGTTTATGCTGGACTCACAGTGGTGTAACTGTGGGATTTAGCCCTTTTTAGCTTTTCAAACAATGAGGACAGTGCTTTATTTTTCTTTTTTTTTCTAGTTGGGACCTTGATATTTTGGATTATTAATACCTTTTTGAAGAAGTAATCATAACCTTTTCTGCACTGTGGAGATGTCAGCTGTTATAGTGAAAAAACAAATATATATAAATCATAAATGACATAGATGACAATGATGTGTAACAACCCTCTTAAACCCCGTCTCTTAGGCGCAGGCAGCTGGCTCTTCTCACTCCTCTCCTTCTCGACCGAGTCCATCAACCATGCGCTCTGCAGGTGCTGTGTCTCCACAGGCTCACATGTACCCTCCTCAGGACTCCCTCGCAGGGGTGGGTGGTGACGTACAAGAGGCATTTGCTCAAGGTAGGACTTTTTAAACCTGTGTGTCCTTCAGTGGAAATTGGGTGGTGTTGTATTCTGCCATTTTAACTCAGACCTGGGACCACAGTCAGCCCAGCACGAAGAACAATGACTAAATTCTTTTGCGTGATTAATTTTCATCTACAATCTTACTTTTTCACCACTTTGAGACACAGGAAACATATTTCTGAAAGGATTTAAGTCCTGGCCAAACATGCCGTTTACAAGGGGTTCCTCTACATTTCTGATTGGCTCAACAATTTCCTTGTTAAGACTTTGAGCTTTTATATATATGAACAAGACGTGGGACATCACATGAGTTGGAAATATGCTCTGTATAACAACTTTTCTAAAGGTATCACTGAAACCCAGCCACACACTTAGTTGCCATTTTATTATGCACATGTAGCTGCAACTAATACAGGCAAATACAACAGTCTTGAAATAAATCCTCCCCTTATGAAGGTTATAATGTTCAGTTCAGAGAGGTGTTGATTCGACTCGCCTTTCAGAGACGTCTCTATTATTTAGTCCGTCCCATTTATATCATTGAGGTTAGGCTAAATAACTGAAACCATCTCTTTGTGTAATGCAATACATTTAAGAAATACTGGTAACATTAATGCTCATGTGTAAAACAATTGTTGTTTGGTAGCCCCAGCTGTGTTTACCACATGTATTTATTGAATCTCTGCTCAGCAACAAACACAAATGTACAGTAGTTTCCAGCCAGCCGGTGTTTTGGATTAGTTCCACTTATTAACAGTTCACCGTAAAAACCTTCCGACTGTAATATAAACCACTCCACCAGAGCAAGGATCAAGAAGTGGCCCATTTGTTAAGAAAATGCTCTGTCATAATAAAACATTTTGTTTAACAAGAGCGCACATTCTGCTCATTGTCAAAGCACTGGTGTTGAATATTAAGTCAAGTCTAATTCAATTTCAAAGTAAAAGCTTGGAAGGTGGTGAAAGGCTGTTTTAAGCTGTGCAATATGTGTATTAATGAACTCTGCTCTAATATATGTATATATATATATATATATATATATGTGCTCTACACTACTACACTAATAACACTAATAATGATCATTGTTTTCTTTTTTCTCTCCTCTTCACTTCAGGCCCAAGAAGGAACTTGAGGAACGACCTCCTGGTAGCAGCCGACTCCATCACCAACACCGTGTCCTCGCTGGTCAAAGAGCTGCACTCTGGTACATATACAAACACAACACACAGAAAACACACACTCTCTTGGTGACTTACACATGTTCTTTGAGTATTTTTTGTAGCAAAACGATCTCCTTTTGCAAACGATGAGAGAAATATCTGTGTTGCTATGTGTCGGTTTTGGGTGTGAAAATGGTGAAGAAGCACAAGAAAGTTCATTTTTCTATGTTTTAATTATAAAACCGAAAAATGCTTTTTAGAAAATAATGGCATTTTGGTCCGACACACATTCACGTCGACTCTTTACTTTCCTTTCTGACTAGATGATGGTCGAGAGGAAGAGGAGAGATTGCTGAACGGGAAGGACAGAGGTACATTAATATCTTCAAAAAAGTGTCTCATTACCTTTTCTCACTGCATTAATATTCCTTCTTTCCTAACACTTCTTGCTACCGAAAGCAGTAATAAAGCAGAAACACTAACGATCATTATAACTCAACTGTTGCACTGGGGTTTCACTAACATGACGTTGAGTCTTGAGGATCCAAATTCTTGAATTAATCCGTCAGTAGCCAGATGCTAATAAGGAGTGTGTTTATACATTTTTTAACCTTTATCACAGAAAACACCAAACAATCAAATAACTTGATGAATAAATGAAAATAACAAGTGACTAAAAAATGAACAGGAAAAACTTCACTGACTCCATGCTTCCTTTTATAGGGTTTTTCTGAAAATGTTCACATTAAAGGTGGTGAGAACTGGTGAGTCTTTAATAACTAAAGTCAATCTTTAATCTGTTTTGCATGGACGTGTGCAACTATTATTCATGAAACATGAAAGCACGGAAATTTGATCTCAGGACCGTGAAAGGTTTGACAGATTTTTTTTCAGTTAATAAGTCTGTCTACACATCAGGGGCTGGATTACCACTTTGTACTCTGATCATTTGTTGTAAATTTGTGTTTTTATAAAACTGGTTTAATGTTTTGTGTTTGTCAAGTAATTAACCTTCATAAAACCTGAGGCAAAGTCATATTACTACATGATAGGAGAAATGTAAGGCTGCAAACAACAATAATTTTCATCACCAATACGTCTGAAAACTCCGTTCTATAATAGTTGATTGATTGCTCAGTGTATAAGTTAGTGAAAATTAGGTTAACATATTCAAATCTTTTCCCCCTCGCTAACACTAACTCTAAACAACCCTAAAATGTTGAGTTTCCTACCATAAAAAACTTTAAAAGAGCAAGAGCAAGTTTTTTTCTCCTGGGAAAATTAATCCAGACATCAGCTGAGTTGATGTCGTCTCTCATTTCTCAAGGACATGATTGAACTCTCTCTCTCTCTCTCTCTCTCTCTCTCTCTCTGTCCCTCTCTCCCTCCCTCTCTGATGCTTTTTTTAAAATCTTGAACAGAGGGGGTGCACTATTAAAAGACAGTGGTGCAAGAAGTATTCAGATCTATTACTTAAGTAAAAGTAGCAAAGCCACAATGTAAAAATACTCTGTATGTACTTGAAGTATCCAAAGTAAAAGTATGGCCAGTCTCAAAATTATGGAGCCCACGATGATATTTTGTGCACGTTTGTTATCATCTTCAGGACCTCATATAAATCCCAGAATATCTTTGCCACAAACCTGAAAACACCCGTATTTATGATTAATCTATCTATAATAATGCATCATATTTTATAAGATGATCATATGTTTTGCATGGAAAACTCAAAGTAACTAGTTGCTGTGGTTGTGTGATAAATTTAGTGAAGTGGAAAGTACAATATTAATATTAGTTAAGTAGGATACTACTGTAAATGTACTTAGTCAGTTTTCTACCACTGTTTAAAAGACATGAAATTCCTACTAAGTGGGTTTCTTTTAAGGTTTAATAAACATTTGATAGAAAATATTAACATATATTGATCATAAGCAAACAGTAGTGGTACAGCATTGGCTGCAGAGAAACCTCAGTCATAGGTGGAATATATTAGTTAGCTAATTTTTAATTTACCTAACCTATTGTGTTTCTTTAATGTTTTTGGAGAGATCGTTTTTCGCACATAAAAGTCGCTCTGGCTAACATCAAGAGACTTTAAATGCTTTACCTTTCCTGCATGTCTTTCTATGTCTGTGTCCGACCACGTGCGCTCTCTCTATGCAGCTCCACTTATTCTCCAGGTGCTCTCGTCGTTACTGTAGCAAGCTTCATTAACGTGCCATCTCATTAGCTGCGCTTTATGGAGCCCCTCCTCTTTACGAGGGGACCGCCTGCAGAGACGAAGTGGTGAAACTACTTCCTGGTCTGCTCCCCGGGCTCAGACTAAATTCTCATTAGAATACTAACCTGCAGTATTAACCCAGCGACCCCCGAACAGCCAGACAGACAGGAGGCCAGGGTTCAACCTGCATGTCCAACACAGTTAAGTCTCATAATCTGAAGAAAATATTCTGTTAGACTTTCTATAATAGTGTTTTTTTTTTTGTTGTTTTTTCTCTGGAGTTAGTCAATTTGTGTAGCACCTGCCAAGTACAGTCTTGTTTTATGTTCCTATGCAAAGAACTGGTCTGGTTCTTATTACAGTTTCTGGCAGAAACCTGTAGCACTTGTTACAGCTTCAGACTCCATCATCTTCTGCTGCTAACAAAACTCTTTCTCTCTTTAGCAGGTTAAAATGATCGCAGGAGAAAGAAAAGCAGTAAGTTATCTCATGTAAATCCTTTTTTTTTTGTTTCATGATGATAATAAAAACACAGTTTCTTGTATAGTACAACAAAAGACTAATGTTTCAGCTCTGTGACACTGTGGCAGCACAATGACAGTTTGGCCCAAACAAACTGCTTCTCCACTTTTTATTATTAATCATTTAATCGGTCAGTTAATGTGTAGAAATTTTAGAAAGACATTTGGGCTTCAGAACAAAAAGGCTGTATTTAACGAGTCAAAGCAACATCGTTTATGTGTTTGAACATGTGTGCACAGGCCTCCCAACAGCCCGCTCCTGGTCAGCTTCAAAAGCCGGAGACTATATGTTGCAACATCAACCAGAGATAGTTGTGCCGGGAGTTAGATGAGTTTCCTGAAATGAGAAATTCTGAATTAGGATCACAAAATTACTTGAATAAAAACAATGAAAAGCTTAATTTATTTTATTTTTTTTTATTATAAGGGGGATATTTTGTGTCATAACCATCAAGATCAGACACAAACCTAATTTCGAAGTAGTAATTATCAATTTAAAACTGACTGCGTTTACCTTTTTGAAAACTGAGGTAGATGGATTTTTTCTCAGAGTTATTCTATATTTTTCTAAATACTTACTTTTTCATTGTGTTGCTGAACTTTCATGTCTCTATGATGAATATGAAGTCGTAGCCAGTTAACGTAGCCTAGCATAAAGACTGGAAACAGGGGGAAACGGCTAGCTTTGCTTCGTCAAAGCACCTCTAAAGGTCACCTATTAATCTGTACATAAAGCCAAAGTATGAACCAAACAGTATTTGGTTTTACGAAGGTTATATGAGTATTTTTCTTGAGTTGTCACTCAGCCAGTGATCTTTTTATATTTGGAGAAAGCCAGAAGAGCTGTTTCCCCTTGCTTCCAGTGTTTGTGGTGAACTAAGCCATCCAGCTGGTGGTTCCAGCTTCATATTTACCACACAGACATGATATCCGTATCACTCTTCTAGACAAGAAAGCGAACAAGCATATTACTAATATGTTGAACTATTCCTTTAATCCCATATGACAGAATATAAAAATAAATTAACTTATGATTAATTGTCTGACTGATGTGTCACTCTCTCCTCAGGCAGAGTGATGTTTCATCACGGCCAAAGAAGACTGACAGGGATTAAAGTGTATCTTGTTATATTCATCGTTAGCCAATGGGGATTAGAGCTCCACTGCCAATCAACCAATCACGATGCTGGACACCAAATGACTCCCATCTCCCCCCTTCCCCCCCAGGGTCCCTACTGATGTATAGCTGTGATTCTGTGTGTGTCTTGTCACTGTGGTTTTACTTGTGTTTTGATTTGATTGTGCATAGCTAGAGGAGGAATCTGAAACCTACTGATTTGTACTGTAGCATGTGTGTGTGCTCTGCGTTTTCCAGTTGCGAGAGGATCGAGTAAGTGAGAGAGACACCGTGAAGAGACAGAAAGGTGTGTTTTAGGAAATTTGTGAAGGAAAAAAAAAGCGAGAAAGTTTCAGGGTGGAGATATGTAACTGTATGTTGAGAGAAAAGATAGAGGGAAAAAACAAAGGAAGGTCAGAAAGACGAGAAGTGAGATGTAACGTTTAAAGTTTCAGCACTGTGTGCTTAGTATTTATTGCTTTGATTTGATTTTTGCCATTTATTCATTTGGTTTGAGTGTTTCTGTGTATGTGAGTGTGGTCAGGCCCTGCTGAGACTATAAGCTTTAATGGGACGTTTCCTGCTGCATCAAGCCCAGCCAGGCCCCCTGTCTGGCTGAGGCGATGCAGGGTGGAGAGTTGAAGTCTTGGTCCCGGTCCAGGTGTCTTAAACCTGGAAGAGATTAGTGCCACGGATGCTGGTATGATAGCAGCTCAGGTTGTCCATGCCTCTCTGTCGATTCCCGGTACTGCAGTGGGACTACAGTTAAAGAGGAGATATCTGATTACTCTGCGTGTGTGTGTGCGCGTGTGTGTGCGCGTGTGTGTATGCGCGTGTGTGCGCGTGTGTGAGATGGAGAGAGAGTGAATATAAAACCATTTGCTTGAACAAGGTCGATGTAGCAAAGTGGGTGGAGAAGTGGGCTTCATTAATTTTTATTCCCATTTTAAAATGTTTCTTTTAAAGGCTCAGTTCACACAAAATTACACTTTTTTTTCTCTCTTAACCTCTGGTGCAGTGTTTCACAAGATAAATCATGAGACTATTGAGGGAATAAGGAAGAAAAAGAAATTCATGTAGATCTTTTCTGATTTCATTCTATTATTTTCTTGTAAAGTATTGGGTACAAGATTTTGAAATCCTTAAATTATGTAATAATTGGATGAATTGCTCACAATTCATTATAAGATAAGAAGAAAATAGCTAGGAATAAGTCATCTCAGTTCTTGAGAGGTTGTAAAACTTCAGGCTTCAATGCCAATACAATTCCTTAAGGATAATGACTTATTGAGTACAGTAAAGAGAGAAACACAACGGCAACAAAACAGAGTAAAACCTCTAAGAAAAAACATCTATACGAAGGATTAGAAAGAGCACCAAATACCAAACCACCCAGATAGTGTGAGGTGTTTTTGTCAGGGGGTAGAGATGTATGTCTCCACTCTAGTACAGTGGGGATGAATAATATTTGTTTGTGGCATGAAAACATGGCTGACCAGCAACATCTCTTCACAGAAACAATGTCCCTGTTACTCTGAACGCAGCACACAAACAACAGTTTTCACTGGAGTTGCTTTTTATCAAACAAATAGTCCCTATGAAAACGGTTCAGAAAACGTATGTTGTGTAATTTGGCTGTGAACTGATCTTTTAATAAGTAACTCTGTGATCTATTTGCTGAAGTTGAATCAACTTCATCCTGGTAGAATCAGAATTAAACAGATTCTTAAGATCTGTGATTGGAGGTTTCTTGAAGCAATGCCCCATGGGAACTGTAGTTCACTTTTTCTCATGTTTTTATGTACAGAGTCTTGTCTTAGGTTTTCTTTTCGTTCTCGTGATTCAACAAACATTTAAAAAAAAAAAAAAAAAAAAATCTAACTGAATGGGACTTTTGATTTCTAAACACTGCCTGCCCAAAATGAACTTCTCACACTTTGCTACTCTTTGCTGCCCTTCAAGCTTCCTGTAAAATGCGTTTGATTGTGGAAGTTGAACTACACGCACCACCCCAAAAATCTTCAGACTGGTATCTTTATGCAAATCAAACACAACCCAAAGTGACTCACTGAGCTTCTTTTTTTTTTATCAACAATATCTTTTCAACACTTTTAAGCTTTTCAGGTTTTTGTTTTGTGCTCATAGGAAGCTGTACTTTGCTGTCATGTACATTTCAGTTTTCAGCTGGAGAGTTTGTTGTTTCTTCTTTGTTCATGAGCCCTCCACTTTGTTTGACTCACTGCTTGTGGCTGGGATTATCACAATTTCAGACCGCTGGATGATTGACTGGCTGTATGAGTGATTTAATAAATGAATGAGCTCACGTTTCGGTGTGTATGTGTGAAAGAGAGCGCGAGAGAAATCAAGACTGACAGGACAGATGTGTCCCGACATGAAACTGTAAACACATTCAGCTCTGAACGTGCTGGAGCTGACGGTGTGAGTGTAAAGTGTGGATCATCTGCAATAAATAATATTTAACGTCAAACTCTGGAGTGTCTGCTGTCTCTGTGACTGTTGGTCTTGATCCTCAGGACACAAAAAGTTATGACCTGATGATGAAGCAACATAAAAACAAGGGTATGTAATGTATAATTCAATAATTTCTCCATGCCTTTCCACCACTATGTCATAGCTCTTCCATGAGCTCAATATTTTATTCCCTCCCGGTTTGTTCAACAGTCTCTGCTGCGCTACAGTTTGGTAAAACTAAAATATCTAATGTGATAAATCTGCGAAACAAGCTGGAAACCACACTGCTGTATTCCTGGAAAGTGACCCATTTGTAAAATTCCTTGACTTCCCTCATCTGGCGTACGGCTTCTCTAAATCCCATGATATCGCAACAACTCTAACACAACTGAGAACTGCAAAAATAAACAAGCGGTGCAAGGAATGACATATGCAATACGTGGTGATGAGGCCATGACACAAACAGTGGTGAAATGAAGCAAAGTACGTTTACTTAAAATCCTTGAGATTTTCATGAAATCAAACTCCATTTTTGACACTGTTGTCACATCAGTGGTTGTTTTCTGCAGGAGCCATTCAAGGTATTTATATTTCATTTCATTTCATTTCATTGTTAGTGGCAGACACCATCATTCCTGCCCTAGATTCAAATTGCCCCTACCTATGCATACTTACAACTTGAGTTTGTTTGGCTGCACTGTAAACAGATTCATCAGTCAGATCAGTCTTCTGTTGTGTTTAATAAATGATTTACAACATGCTATAATGAAGTCGTATGCAGACATGTGGGCACTTCAAAGTGTTAAGTAATGTACAGGATTTGCGATTCCACTTAAGGGTGACCTCCAGAGAATAACTGTTGTTGAAAAATACATTAATAGGCACATATCTGCATATAACTACATTGTGTGTTAAGAATCATTTATTAAAAGTATATACACTGCTTATAAATGGTAAATAGGGGGTTGAAATGTGTCCTGTTTTTCAGTATGCTCAGGGATCATAGTGCCTTAGATTTTTCCTTTTTTTGAACTTGTACTTTCCATGTGAAGCAACTCTGTACATTGCAAATTTTGATTTTACTTCTTCCAAAATTGTTGAACTATGCAGTGATATTTAACTTTTCATTTCGAATAGGAGGATTGTTTTATTTCTTCTTTTAAAAGATATAGTTCGGCTTTGAACTACCTAACAGCTTAGTAAGTAGTTAGAATTACCTCTACCTTTACCAACAACAACAACGTTAAATTACTTCCTGTCCTTTAATGCAGTGGTAACAAATCAATAGTAAGGAAAAAAAAAAAGTGAGGACAGGCTCCACTCTGCATATTGGTGCATTTTTCTGATGGTATTTTGACTTAAGTAAGATTTTGAATGCAAAATGACATGTGTCCAAAAAGGCACATGTCACTCTGCCGCTCGTTGACCTCCACTGGCTGCTCACGGTTGCCCAAATCAAACTCTCGAGTCACTATTCCTTGCCTTCAAAGTGACTTCTGGGTCTGCACCCATTTACTTGAACTCAGTCATACAGCCTTATCCTCCCTCTCAGCTGCTGTGTTCCTCCAAGGAATTGCCGTCCTTGCACACAAGGCAGTCGCAGCCTGTTCTTGTTTGTGGTTTCTTTGATGGTAGAACAAGCTACCGACTGCTATCAGAGCAGGGGAGTCCCTCTCTATCTTCAAGAGTCTTTTGAAGAATATCTCCTTAGAGAGGACCTCCTCTCCTAACACCTCGAACACCCTAACAAGCACTTACTATGCACTTTGTGTGCACTTCTTTACCTGATCTTCTGGCACTTCGCCTTATTGACCAGATTTAGTAGCTACTTAGCACTTACACCAAGGTCTCCTACTGCACTGAAGCTGTAGTGTCCCTCACTTGTAAGTCACTTTGGATAAAAGCACCTGCCAAATGAGTAATTATAAAGTAAAAAAAGGACTTTTACCTCTAACAGAGTATTTTTACACTGTGGTTTTTCTACTTTTTCTTTCGTAAAACGTCTGAATTCTTCTTCCACCATCCATCTTCTTGGGGTAGTAATGAAAAACAGCTTCACATTTACAACGTGCCTCCTATTTTTAGGCCACTAACCTACTAGCCTACAAAATTCAACCATTTTAGGAATGTTAGGGATACAAAGGTAGTACAATAATGGCAGCAAGCTAGTATCAAAAACCATCACAAAAATCTGGGGAGAGACTTTTTTTTGTTACATTTCCTGTGAGCCAGTCTTTTTGCTCCTAACCCAGTTTCTATAAATACCCCCCACCCTCCCACCCAGCATGGACATGGCCTACACTAAAATTACACCAATTTTTCCCCTTCATGTTAAGACTTTTTAACTTTCTGCCTGATTTAGTGTCCTCATTAGTATGGATGAGCAGTTCTCACTTTTCCCATGAGCTTCCTACAGAGGTCATGACTCTGTGTGTGTTGTCTGCAACGTGGGGGTGTAAACTATACACTGAATAAAGCTCTTTGAGGTTGTCTGTGTGTTGGTGACCTCACTGACTGCTATAAACACCCCCAACCACCACCTTCTCCTATACTCACACACACACACACACACACCTCAGTGCAGTTATGACCCTACGTAGTAAAGATCAGTTCACTCTTTTTCTTCTAGGAGGTCAAACTGAGTTTAACCTCGTCCTTTAGAGGCAAACTGGTAAAAATCAACCAGTCATGGTCCAATTAAAGTCCATTTGTTCTGACAGTTGAAGTTAGAATTTACTCAAATGATGATTTTAATAATATTTTAAGTCATTGATTGATGAAAAAGGGATTTGCTGCTTTTCTTTGCTTTATATCTTTGTAAACTGGATATTTTTGGACAAAGAAACAATTTGAACTTTTTTCACTGCTTTATGAAATTTTGTTTAATAAATGATTAATAAATTGGTGATGATGATGAAAGTAATTATTAGTTTCAGCTGTAATAACAATGACTTCACAGCTTGGCTGTAGGTTTATTTTCAGAAGTGGGGGGTGGGAGCGTAATGTTGTTAAAGGCTCCTCAGCCAAATACAAAAAAAATATACGTAAATGGTATTTCTATTTCATTACATACTATATACTTCATACCATCCTGCAGATGACAAATAATAATATTTTCCATAATAATGATAATAATATCCTAGTATACAGTATAGGGCTACAACAATAATTATTTTCATTATCGATTAATCTGCTGATTACTCAAGTAATCAATTAATCGTTTACTCTATTATTTGTCAAATAAAATGGAGAAAAACAACCATCACAACTTTGCAGAGCCCAAAGTGACCTCCTTAATTTGCTTAATATTTCTGTCCAACAATTCAAAACCCAAAGATATTTAAATTATTATCATATATGACAAAGAAAACCTGCAAATCTGAAACGATAAATCAGTTATAGAAATTGTTTTTGACTAATTTACTTTCAATTGAAACTTCTGGAAATCCTGGATAGTGGCAAATTTATTCAACTTTATTCAGCCCTGAGTTGTGACTGCAGGTGTCCTCACAGGCTGTAAATAGCTTCAGCAACCTTCACCAAGAGGACAGGACAGCCTGTATGTTACCTGAGAGGAAAAATCAAAGGCCCCTAAATCACTGTATAATGTTTGTAAAGTGTAATTGTGTCGAGGTTATGCTAACACTGAAGGTGATATTAACATTTTGATGTGGATTTGTGGACTGCTGGACACTAAAAGGACAGTGTTTAAAGAGATTTTGATGATTGGATAAACTGAAACTGTAAGAGTGTGTGTGTGTGTGTGGGTGTGTGTGTGTGTGGGGGGGTGATTCTGAAAAATCCCCTCCCCCCCAGATGAAATTCTGCCTACTAATACTAATCTCATCCATTTTTCTTTCCCCATATGTTGGTAAACAGATAAACCCCACATACTGTAAACTATGCTGTAATATGAGATAAAGGAAAATACCCCTCATTCATCTTCTTATACATTTGTGAATCCTGAAATATTGTTTTGAAAACTACTCTTTTTGTTACCACTTGCCCTCTGTCTGTCTGGTCTGCTCTCACTAAATTTACTGTTTTTCTTTCTCGTGTTTCGTAGAATACCATGTCTGCTGCAGGTTCCAACTTGTTGCGAGAGGCATCAGCTTCACCTGTTGAAAAACCTGGGGAGAAAGGAGTCAGACTAGAAGAAGCTAACCTGCCAAACAAGAAAACTTATAAAAAGTAATGAAGGTGGAGGCCTAGATCACCTAACCTAGATCAACCATGACTGAAAACATCTCCTGCATCAACAGTAGCTGTTTGTAAAACATTTTAGTCCTGAATAACACTAATTCAACAGAGTGGTGTCCAACCTGGGGATCTGTGACCCCAGGATAGTAAACATCAGACAGATTTAGACATTTGCAAGTTGGGACGTGCTTCAATTTAAAAGGTCAGAGGTAAAACAGTGCTCTACAGTAATACCACATGTGTGCAACTAGCAAAACTAAAGTGAGTTGAAAGTTGTTTTAAAAAAAATAGTATTAATGCTGAAATGGATTATTTAATTAGTTGATTTAAAGGTGTATTTTAAGCCTAGACTTCACCCTGAGACACTTTTGAAAAACAGATGTGACATTTTTGCCTTCAGGCAGTAAAATGCCCACATCAAACATACTGTATATTGTTACAAGAATCTCATCTTACCCTTTCCAATTATTATGTATGTATAGCCAGACATTAACCAGGGCCAGAAATGAGCAGCTGGGACCCCAATAATCCTGTTCCCCTCTCGCTGTCTGCATTGTGTACAGGAGACCTACACTGCAATATTACACGGCCCCAGGTTCACTGTGTGGTACTTTGATTAAAGTCAAAATAATTTATCAAGTTTTGAGCCCAACACCAGTGTTGGTATTTGAGAGTTTACAAATCTATCTAGATAGTAATTTCCGCACATAAAGGCATAACATAAAACAAACCTTCTTGATTGGTTTTTATTTAAAGAACTGTAACCCTGATGTGTACTGAGCAGGACATTTTGCAGTTGAAAACCAAACTTGGACTTCGTTGTCTACTTCTAAATGACCTCAAACAAAACTCATTTCTGATTTGTTTTACGTATCAGTTGACACGATCAGTTTAGATTTAATTTAAATTTTGATTTTAATACAAAACCCTCATCAAAATAGGCCCCTGTAGATGTCACCAACTTCAACAGTGAACCTTGGGCTTTTTCTTTTTCCAGAGTAGTCGCCTCCTTGATAATCAAAGCTCTAAAATGCCACTCAGTAACTAGTTCGGAAAATAGTATATTTCTGCATTATTATGGAGAATGTAAACCTTAAAATGTTAAGATCTTGGAGGCATCCTGATCAGGGCCAGATGAACCCAAAAATGAGCATCTGTGAATTCTGTATTAGTAGTAATAAGATCATATATATTTCAGATTATGCACCATGTATGGACAAGACAAAGAGCACAAATATTGGCCTCAAAACTGATCATAAAAAAGATACAAATTATTACTTACTACACAAAACAGGTGCTCCTGATGCACAAATAATAAACCAATGACCACAACTGATGGTCTTGTTTTTTACATTTTTTAATCTATAATGAAGGGTTTTTGACTCTTGTACTTAAACACAGTGTGCATTGATTATATTGGGGATTTGTTTCTTCTCTTGTGGACATTTTTTAATGCAGCCATCACCTTAAGGCCCCTGTCCTTCTAGTTTACATTGTACCTTTAGTGTTGGATACACTTTTATGTTATGACAAACACCACACAGTAAACTTGAAACCCTCAGGCGCTCCTGAGGGTCTGGGGCTACTTGCTCGGTCAGTAATTAGGGATCTTGAGTCTAAGTTTATATCTTTAACTCCTCTTAGTCACTTTGGGTTTCTTTATGGTAAATTTCCATCATTTTGTGGTAATTTTTCATACCTTTGTTGTCATTTTTCATCTCTTTACAGTTGTTTAGCATCACTTTGTGGTCATTTCATGTCTCTTTGTTGTCATTTTGCGTCTCTTTGTGGGCGTTTTGTGTTTTTTTTAACAACTTTTAACATCTTTGTGACTTTCAGATAAGAAATTTGAAGTGACTTCATACAGAGGCTCTGGTCCAGCGGCCCTCTGACCTCTCGGGACCCTGGGCCTGTGCTCGGTAGGCCCTTAATTCGTCCATGTCTTCTAATGCTACACCTGTCTTTTGTGTTTGAGTGAGTGTTTGTGTCCGTGCGTATGTATGTGTGTGCGCGCGCAAGGTTGTGACTGTAGACTTTAGGACCCCGCGGAAACTTTCTCTCCGGTGCGGCAGAGCCTCTGCGGCTCGTGAGAGAGCGAGCAGGTCGGTTGAAGAGAGAGAGAGAGAGAGAGAGAGCGAGAGCGAGCGAGAGAGAAGCAGGCGGGGGAGCGCGAGCCAGCAGCGGAGAGAGAAGACCCGGTAGAGCGCGAGGAGGGAGAGAGAGGGAGAGAGAGAGAGAGTGAGAGAGAGAGAGATCGAGAGTGAACGAGAGGAGAGAGAGCGACGACCGTCAGGGTCCGGGTGCCTGAGGGACGGACGACACGGTAAATATAAACATTACATTTTGGCTCGTGAACGCACACCGGTACCCGTTATAGCCGTTAAGTTAGCTACAGTCATCTCCTAAAGTCATCGCTCGCGCGCGCCGGAGCCAAACCGTTGGTTCTGTTTTAGCAGATGATGTGCGCGTGAAGACGGAGCGGTTCGTACACGGGGCGAGTGAACTTGGGGACTTCTTTTGAACGGTGGGAGGAAAACCACGGCAACCGGACAGCCGTCATTTGACGAATGTGTGTTAAACGTTGTCCGGTGGAGCGTGCACCCCCTCCCCAGGCTGCCCCAGGCACCAGCAGGTAACGTTAAACCGGAGCGCACCGTCCTCTTCAACCACCAGATGCAGACAGACACATCAGCGCGCGGAACCGTCGGCTCCGCTGAGAGCGAGCGAGCGGGCACGCGCCTGCCGGGGTTAACGGGTGCATTCGGTCTGAAACGCGCCCCCGTGTGTGTTTTTTACCTGACCCAGTAAAGCTTATCGTCGCTACACACTCGGACACGTGTCTCTCACCGGCTGCCCGCCCCAAACACACCCCCGTCGGGATTATACGCCGTTTATGTGAGGCCGTCCGGCAAAGGCCGCGTGAGGTCGCTCCCAATATTAATTGTCATAAAGCTAGGCTCCGTCAAGCTAGCGGGAGTAACTACGACACTTCCGGTCTACTCTTTAAAATAAAAGCCTCATCGACGAACGTTATAGGCTGAGGTACACGCACATTTGTTTGCGCGCGCACTTCTCTTATCAAATGATCTCATGCAATTTATTGTTGAATGTATCAATAAATATATTCCAGGTTGTCTTCCAGAATCTCTTAATTTGAATTAATGAGCTGTTAATGCAAGATTTAACTTGTCTTTTAGCCTGAAAATGTTGTTGGGGTGCAAATTATTTCATTATTAATAAAAATGCAAATGATGCCATTGATTTAATCAAAAACAACAGCATTCAAAGTTCCCCAGAGCAAGGCTGGATTACCAAGCCGACAAAGTGGGTAATTGTCCAGGGGCCCCAGAACCACAGGAGCCCCAAAAGTACTAGTCAACATTATTTGACTGTACATAATTTGATTTATTGCAAATTAGTTTGACCAGTTACACCACTGAAGTTCAAAATCAGTTATGACAGGTCATTCATCCTCCATCTTGCAGCCCTTGTTGTGAAGAAGAACTCTGAAAATCTAGTAATAATTTGGGAACGTAGTATTATTTCAACATAGGAAAACTGAGTGGCTGCTACCAATAATTATTTTCATTAAAATGAAAAATTGAATTACATGAAAAATGCCTGTCATCATTCTACAAGACCAAGTTGAGACAATTATCCAAAAAAGGAGGGGTAAAAAAAACCCTGACAAACAATAAAAACCATCCAAAACTGGGGTGATAATGTCAAATGTTCACATTTGAGAAGTTGGTACCGGTGGGTTTTTGGCATTTTTGCTTAAAACGACTTAAATGATTAACTATTATAATTAATTACTTAATTATAAAAATGTTCCCAACTAATCACTTAATCAATTAATCATTTCAGCTTTAGAGTACTGGTTAAAACTAACAAATGGTTGCTATTTTTAGGTTGATCTCATTACTTTTAGACTCAGAATATTAAGATTTAAATACTTTTAAGGCAACAATACATGAAGTATTCTGCATCTCCCAAAGAGAATTTTTTGCCTGGCAGTGTGGAGAAGGTTTTGAAACAAGCCTGAGGACACACACATTTCAGAAACTGTAGTTGAGTCATTAAACCAAGACAAATCTGTTTACTGAAAGCATGTTAGTGACTTAATTGTTGAGGGGTATTGAACTCATGACCTCAGGTGACCTTAGCATTTCCAAAATCCAGCTATGGCCTTATATTTCCATGAATATTGACCTTATGAAAATTGTTAAAGTAAGATGTACCAGCCTTTATGAATTTGTTACTTTGTACTCAACTACAAAACACCTGTTTATTTGTCAAGATGACATGATTAAAATATAGGCCTCATCATTCACTCCAAATTAAGTCTCTCAAGCAAAAATGTCCAGCTCTGAAAAAAAGACTACTGATTCCCAGAGGAGAGCATTCACATGTAACAGTAGCAAAAAACATGTTAACAGGAGAGGAAATAGATGTGAAGAGCTACTTAAATCAATTAAGTAAGACAATAAAGAAAATTATATATTTTATGCTTTTATTGTGAAGAGAGATCACCCACTTCCTTGTCTTGTCACTGACTCTCACTACCTTGACACACCTCTGAAGCTTTTTCTCTGCGCAACCATTTCTCCTCCCACCAGTACAGGCTCCTGCTTGGGCCTTTGACTATGGTCTAATTTAAACCACTGCTGGCATGAAGACTGGAACAATTTAAATCAGTGTATATACATTTGCTGTAGGAGTGTGACGTGTGTGTGTGTGACCTAAATACGCAGAACTTGGAGGAGTCTGGAGCCTGGAGCCTGGAGCTCGTGCAGGGAGCCCCCGGGGGTGGTGGGGTGGATACTGTACACCCATTTCTGCAAAGTTTCCACCCCTCTCTTTTCCGTTGGTAACACTGGCCGGCTGCCTGTTGTCTTTACAGTAGGTGATGCAAGGCCACAGCGTGAGGAGTGACATACTGTACAATACATCTTGAGCAAAGCCAGACACATTGGCTGCAGTCAAACTGTTCTTAGATCCAGATCACTGCTGAGATCCAGTTTTCTTTTAGGTACTTGCAAATGTTACATCGAAGCTCTTTTTGTTCTCAGATTGTGATCAGTATCACACCAGTATGAACAAATCACTCCTAACTAACTTGCAAAAATACAGGAACAAAAACTTAATACAAGGAAGGCTCATGCAGAAGTAAATAAGTGAACTGGAGGCTATTTTGACAAACGCCATCATGTTTTGTACAATGTGTATGCTCGTGCAGCTTAGTTCTATCCATAGAAAATAAGTCGGTTCTATTTATGTATCTAAAATCACAACTCAAAAAAATCTCTTAAAAACATTCAATGGGGAAAAAATGGCTGAAATATCAGGAAAATCCATTAAAATGTTATTATAAGACATCACAAACAAAGATCAGATCAACAGTTTCACTGCAGATCTGAATCTGTGCATGAGGTGTATTAAACTAAGAACCACTATATGGCAATTAGTTTGTGGGTAATTTGATTGGTTGTAGATTAGTTTGGGAAAGTGAAGGACGATACAAACTAAAGCCCTAAGGACCTAACGGCAGGTTGCATGTTGTGGTGGTGCTGATAATATGCTAACATGGTGCATATCCCTAAATGAAAAACTGACACATAGCAAATGTGTGGCAGGACAGTGCTCCATAATAGGCATACTGGTTGGTTTCTTGTTCTCTCTGTAAAGTATAACGAAGCTGCCATGTGTAGTCTGCAGTGTGTTCTGTGCTAATGGGTACTTAGCGGTAACAAGATACTTACACAATGCAAAGAGAGTGGGAGGAACTGGTGTCTAGAACCCCCCCCACTAACTTTTGCCCCAGGGCCTCCAAGTAGCTTAATCGGCCCTGCATAGTCACACTACTTCCGGTTAATACTGCATCACCAGATAATAACACTCTAGAAATAGACAGAAAACAATCTTTGAAAAATGAGTTAGTATTTGACCTTAGTTGACCCACTGTGTTTCGTAAAAAGCCTTAGTAATAACTACACTTTGTAATATTGAATAATTGTGGCACTAACCTTTAAGCCCATTATTTTTAAGGCAACTATAACTGATAATTTACAATAACAATGTTTCAAATGAAAATTTGTTTTTGAAAACAATGTGACTGTGAAAGGGGTCCCTCACAGTGAGGACCTAGTGAGAAAGTCAGAATTATCGCCCAAGTTTGGTGCTCTGCTTGTCATCACTGAGTTTTATAGTGACTTTCAGCTCAGTTTTTAGCCACAACGTTACCCTCACCGCTCCCATTGTGTCATTTTTTGCAGCAGCAGGCAGCTGTTTTCAGAGAAAAGGCTCTAAAAACCTGCTGTACACTACCTGCTCAGCACCAAACAGCAGACAGACACAATTAGAAACTAGCTGGGGAACATAGTGGAGCATTTAGCAACTAAAGAGCCAGAGATTTCCCTCAGGAGCTGGTGGAGAGCACAGTGGAGACCAAAAACAGAGCAAAAACAGTGACTACTGGTCTGAAATTCATCAGGTGGATAAAAAACAAGTCCAAGTGAATGAACAACAAATTAATTCTGGATGTGTGAATAAGCAACTGTATTCACCATATCAACTTAAAAGGTGATGATTTGTCAATTTTGTGTTCACAGTTTATTTATGCCCCCAAGTGGCCAAACAATAAGTTATTGCAGGTTTAATGTCAAATTTAGTGAGCACAAAATCAGTTTGAGTTGTAATCAATAACTACATCAGAATCTGAAAACATATCAGGAAAAGAATATGCATAGAGCAGGTGTATTGTATACAGAATATACCTGATTCTGTGACCTGATCGAGAATCTCTGTCCACTGCAACTAATGATTAATGAATCTGTTGATTATTATTTTATGAGATGTCAAAAAGAAGTGAATAATGCAGATGAAAACTTCCCATAGCCCAAAGTGACATTTTCAAATTGCTTGATTTGTATGTTCATCAATCCAAAACTCAAAAATATTTCATCATATATGATGAAGAAAAGCAGCAAATCCTCACATTTGAAAAGCTAAAACAACCAAATGTTTGACACTTTTGCTTTATTGATTATCAAAATAGTGAGATATATTAAAGAATTTTCTTTTGATCAATTAACCGATTAATCGACATTTTTCGTTGCAGATCTAACATTAGTCAGATCACTGAGTACACTGTAGGAGGGACAGGAACATGAGTAATCAATGTTTTAAGTCGTTGAGAGGAGTTGCTTCCTTTGCTCGCTATCTTTTAATCTGCTTGCTTTTTTTTGGAAGAAAAGTTAGAGCAGAGCAAATTGTATTGGATTTGACCAAGAAGTGAAACAACATGCTGTTAGACTCCACCAACGTTAGGCTTCCCAGTGTGATCAGTCAGCTCCTTCATGTGCCTGAAGGACTTAAAGTATGAGTAGATATGGGCCTAATAGACAGATATGGGCACATTCTGTTGAAGTCTGTTTGCCAGTAACTGCTGGTAAACGGCCTCTAATATTCTCAAGTGCCCAAAATCTGCCAAAACAAATGGAGAGGACTGTGAATGAAAACACATTTCAAACTAAATGTTTATGAATTCAGGGTTTTACAGTCAAAACTTGTTCTGAGCTTTTGAATCTGTCCCTGCGCCCTCTTGAAGACCGATTACAGTTTAAATTCCCTTTGTTCCTGCTCAGTACTTTTGTCATTAACTAACTTCCATAGACAAAATAATGTTAATGAGGATGATGAGGCAAAAGAGAGCCAAGATTAGTCCAAGTACTTACAAGGTCACACATGGCTGACTCTCCACTGAACAGCTCCTTCAAAGCAGCCGCCCATTTTTCCGAAGTAACACCACTAGTGAACAGTGTCACATTTATTGCTCAAAAAAGCCAAACATTTGCTTCCTACAGCTTCTCAAATATGAAGATTTGTTGTTTTCTCGTGTTTTATATCATTGTAAATCAGATCCTAGTAGGTTTAGGAGCATTAGTCAAATAAAAAAAGCTATTTCAAGATGTCACCTTAGTCTCTTAATTTAACAATTGCTTAAAAACAAGCAATATATCTATAGTCTTGATTCCTGTTAGCCTTAAAACACACACAAGGCCTTTTTTGCATATCATTCACTCTCTCTCTCTCTCTCTCTCTCTCTCTCTCTCTATGTGTCCTTTTTACATTTACTGTCACAAAGGGATGCCAAAAACGATAATTGATTAATCAGTAATGTGAATAATTATCAGCCTTGGGCTGTTTTGAATGAGGGGTTTGCTTTGCCCATAAAGCAGATACAGTGTCACTATCAGATAAATGAAAGTTGTTGAAATCTGGAATAAAATTTTCAGCTTCAGAGTGTTTTGGTCCCCTGTTTAAACCATGGTTATAAAACATGTGCGGGAAGAACAATCAGATTTTAACCACGATTTTTACCTGCAGCCATTTTGTGTAATGAAATGGGCACACACAGGCCACATCAATCATAGTGACAGCCATGTTGAAAACTACCCTGATTCAAGCAGATTCCTTTGAGGACACCTGCATGTTTGTGTTCATACGTGTGGTCATGTGTGTGCATAAATGTGTGTGTTAACCCGTTACTGCTCAGAAATGGAATATTTTTCTGCTCTGCATGTGCAGGGATCCCGTCTATTAACTGTAGTTCATAGAGACACACAGTGACACACACACCTGTTGTACAGTCATGACCCGGGGCTTTGTGTGTGTGTGTGTGTGTGTGTGTGAAAGGCTGAGAAAAAGGTGGAGAGACTGAGGAGTGGAGAAAAGGGGATAGCAAGATGTCAGCCACATACTGTGAATGATTTCTTACTTAAACTTGGCAAATTTCCTCTTACAGTATATCCACTCATGTCACGCTGTGTGTGTGTGTGTGTGTGTGTGTGTGTGTGTTTGTGTGTGTTTGTGTGTGTGTGTTTTGTTTTTTCTCCCAGGAGAGGGGGAGGACAGAGTGAGCGAGTGATCGTTTGACCAACCGACCGACCGACAGACAGCTTGAATGAAGCCACACCTGGTGCTTCTGAGGGCCTTTCCCATGTTTTGATTTGTTCCATTTTTTACTTTGTACACTTGGTTTCACTGAGCCGCTCCTTGCCATGCCGTCCAACAGTCCCGCCGCCACCGAGCCGCCCCAGACACCAGAGAACGACGCCTCCAATGATGTGGTGAGAAAGGGATTATTGCTTATTTATACTGTAATTATTCATTTATTTGCAAAAGCCTAAATGATTTCTGTTAGTTCCACTCCAGACTATACTCATAGCACCATATCAGTAATGCTACTATAAACATCACTGCTATTATCATGACTATAATACATATTACCAGGAGTTGAAAAAGTTCTCTAAGTGAGTGAAACCAGCAGTAACACAATGTAAAAACATATCAAGTTAAACACAAAAGTCCTGCAATCAAGATTTTAAAGTAGTAGATAAGATTTAAGATACATGTATGGAGTCAGGAGTGTGCCCAAACAATGCTGTTTCTTAACATTAAAGTGTTTAGAAAATTGAATTGATAAAAGTTTAAGTAGGAGATGAATTACTTGTTAGTAAATATCTAGACTCTATATCGGGGCATGAATGTATATAATAATGATTAAATGATTTTGTACACAAAAATGTAATACAGTGTATTCCAAAGATGAAAAAATAACATAAAAACAAATGCAAGAAACAAGAACATTAAAACCATAGAACAGATTTTTTAAATGGAGAAATCAAAGAGAAATTGAAAAACAAATAATTTTTTTTTCGAAAAGTAAATAAAAGAATAATCAATATTAATAAAGCAATGTTAAAATATAGTTGATAGGTGTATTTATATATGTACTGAGTGTATCTAGACATGAAAGTGTGCAGGTTGTGAAAAGTCAAGCTATCTAAAACAAAATAGATTATCTCATTGTTCTATATTGAAATAATAATAAATAAGGAAATAAATTATTAATTGTTTATTTACAAAAATCCCATTACACAGCTTTTTAAGAATGTATTTATGTATTAAACGATTATAATTAAACACAGAAAAGGTGGCACAAAAAATTGGCACTCTACAGACTCCATAAAAATGTAACAGGCTTAGCAGCAAGTATCAAAAGTAAAATTACTTATTTTGATGACTGGTCCATTTTGGAGTGTTAAATTACTGATGCATTAATGTATAAGCAGTATTTAAGTGTTGTATAGTAAGTGCAGGTAGTATAAACTAATTAATATACTGCTGAGTAATTTGAATCATGCTACTACATCAGTTTTATGGAGGTCATTACAGTGTAGAGCTAATTGTTTTATATGCAGAATGTATAGTCATCAAATTCCGTGCATACAGATATTTTCTCACTGTAAATAATGCAGATTTAAACTTAAATACTCAAGTGTTCGTACTTCAGAATTTAAGTGCAGTACCTATACTCCCCAAATCAATGCACCTAATTCTCCACCAACAACTCTTACCACCACCACTAAAACTACTTTTACTGTTGCTACTATCACTACTCTTAGTTATTGCTTCAGTTATTATACATATTGAAATACTAATGCTGTTATTTTGGCAGCCACAGCTATTATGCAGGAAGTATATTCATCAGATAAATGTTTCCATTTAAAACATTCAATATTTCCCTCTGTAAATAGTTTCATAAGTAGAAATGAAAATACTTATAAAATGGAAATACTTAAATAAAGTGCTAGTACTACAAAACTGTATTTCATATGCAGAATTTAGATATATACATACCTAGTTTTCCACCTACATCTCTTACCATCACCACTACTACTACTTCTACTGTCACTACTATTGTTACTATTACTGTTGTTATTGCTGCTTCTATTATTATACACATTGAAATACTACTACTGTTATTTTTGAAGCTGCAGATATTATTACAACCACCACCACTATTACTACAGCTATCATTATCACTACTACTTTGGCTTCTCAGCATGCAGTTGAGAGCTTTTTTTAGCCAACACACACAGAAGATCTGGCAAGTCAGACTGTGTGTGTCTGTAATAATTAAACTTACAGTTATTTATTTACATTCACTACAGGCTCCTCTGCATTCCACACAATCACCCGACCACATGCAGGTGAGACGAGTGCAAGGTTTCGAGTCTCAAACAGTCTTTTTTACTTTACACAAATGAGCACACACACTCACAAACACACACATTACCACACAGTCAGACATACACGAGGTGAAAAATGGCTCCTTTCATTTGTGCCCCCAGAGCCCAAGGCAGCCCTCGTAAATCTGTGAGAAGTTTGAAGTTCATTCTATAGTGCCGCTATATAAAGAGCTGTCTTACTCGCTTACTTCCACATTCACACAGTGGCAATGAGCCAACGTGCACAAAGTTTCCCTTAAAGAGTGTGTTGTGCTTTTTAACTTCCTGAGACTTAACTCTCTCTGTGTTTCTCAAAGAGTCAGAAAGGCCCAGAGAGAAATCAGAGTGAGTCACGGTGTTTGGGAAGACATGGCAAGTTACTGTTGGAGAATAGAGGTGTAGGAGGTTTGACTGATTTCAGTTATAATCCATTGCACATGACAGAAGCTACTGTTGAAATGTTGAAGATAGAGAGACATTTCTCAAATAACAGTAAAAAAAAAAGTGGCACCCACTCATTAGAAATAATCTCTTTATCCCATGAAAAAACAAAATGCAATGAAAATGAAAGTGAAATCAATGTTTGTTCTTCTGTTTGGTTTTGGTTTTATTTCCGCAGCTGCATTTGTTGTGAGTGTGAGCTCATGAGGAAATAATTTCAGAGCCTGTAGTTGAGTATCACCCTTTTTAAATTTGTGCAGATGGAGAGTTAAATTAAGAATGTTTAAATAAAATGATTTGCTTGCAGCTGTAAAATCAAGCCCAAAACTCATATTTGTGACCTAAATTTGTTTTTTCTGCTGCAATTGGTGATATACAGCCATAGGCTTTGAAATTATTCATGAACATTACTTCACAAGCTCAGGACTTAATTGACCTTTCATTTTAGTCCATGCATGTCTATCATTTTATAACAACTTCAACATTGACTCTATTGTAAGCACTGCTCCTTTCCCTTAATGCACCAAGCAAAGCTAAAAATCATCTCTGACAACTTAGGTCATCTTTCCTCTCTAATGTCTTAGCTGCCAAGTGCCAACATTAATGCTGCACACAGTATATGTTGCAAACTACTAAGACAGTTTGAAGACAACATCCTGATCATGTGGACAGTGCTGTTCAAAGCCTTAAGGCCTCACTATGCTTTAAAGGAAACTAGCTCATATGTTATGTGAAGGTGAAGAAATACTATTGATTATTTCAGTGATATGATTGCTTAGAATTAGACATCTGCTGTCATACACATGTGTTTGAATGTATTAAGTCTGAAAAGAGGCTGAATCCAGATAAAAGAGTCTTGTATTTGTTCTGTTGACAGCTTTATTAAGCAATGATTACACGAGTAGTGGATTCAAAGTGAAATACAGAAAGAAAGCAGAAGAAAGAAAAGGGGATAGAAACAGAGAGGAGGATGTGGGGATAGGGAAGAAAGAAAGGGGACAAGCTGTCTGCTGATGATGGGATCCTCCTCTGCCCGCCTGGTTTGCAGTCTGGTTGCTTAGCAACTGCAGCAGCCTAAAATAACCTGCCGGGAGACAGAAATAGACCAAAGATATATGGACAGATTGGCTACTGTGTGTGTTTGTGTGTGTTGACATATTCTTGAAAAGATTTGGTTGAGTGGTTTTCTCGCTCTGTTGTTATATTTGACTTCAGTTGTGTTATTTTCTTTGTGTGTGTGTGTGTGTGTGTGTGTGCTTTTGTTGCATTTTCAGCTCATGATTGAGTACAGTTGTTTTGTTAAAACATGTGTGCATGTAAGTGTGTAAGTGTGCGTCGTGACATAGGCATATGGACAGCACACCAGGCCGACAGGCGTGGGGCCATTACCCGTTCTAGCTGGTTGCTATGCTGATCGTCAGGGAAGTGACATCAGAATGTTTAGTCAGCACGGCGGCCCCGTCGGAGACAGTTGCTAAGCAGTTTCTGCACCTTAGTAACCACTCCACTGTCACCGCGACAGAGGGAGGAAGACATTAATGGAAACAAGGCTGACAGCAGACAGCACACAGAGTCAGGTAGCACTGACTAAAGCAGGAGAGAGAGTCGAGAAATAGAGCAGGTATTATTAGAGTTAGAGAGTACAGTGTGACTTGTTAAACAGTCTTTCCTGTGCAGCCCTACACAACAAAAGAGTGCAGGAGAGTAGGGCACACAGACACTCTAGTACGTATCTTACCAGAAGCAAAACACATAGTGAATGTAGCTCTGATCAACAATAATAATGATGGCAACAAGAAGAGTTGATCTGACATTAAGGGGTTACAGCATAGTTTCAGAGCCCACACACACAGCTGCCAAAACCACACTGCAGCTGATGTGCACATCCTCAAAAATGTACCCCTGTGTTCGGGCTACATAGAGACCACAATAACTATGATTGGCTGCTTTCATTTTCATCCTCAAGTTTCTGAAGCAAGTTATCTTCTCTTTTTTGGCAAACCATTTTCCAGCTCAAAACCTTCTGCCCACCGTGGTAGCTGCTCTCCAGCGTAGGGAACGATAGAGCGTCTTTCTGATGCCTGTCATTGGTTGCATTCCTGTGTACATCACTTGCCACTGTTAAAGCTAGCAAGTTGGGCAATTAAAAACCATATTCCTTCTGACTGTTGATTTTAAAGCTGCTTGGTTCACTTCAGCAATACAAAAGTCTTAATGTTTCTTCCTTTTAACAGTGACATTTATTTCATTTCTGCCTTAGGCAGTGATGCACATAAAGAGTGTTCAAATATGAATAAAAAGGCCTGTAATAAAAATTACTGCAGCTGGCACATTCCTGCCTCCTGGCTAAAATACTAAAATACTCTTAAAGTAACAGGCCTAATCTCTTATATGATGAAACCACATTAAAGGTTTGACACTTTTCACTCATGAGCAGCAGGTGTTGCTTATTGTATTTGGCTCTTTCGCATGTTGTCTTGGCTGTAATGAAAATTTTTCCACAGACCCGAGACTCTAAGCAACTTAAACTTTGCCCAGAGCCGATGTAAAAATAGAAAGTGCGGACCTGACCCGGGTTCAGTCAGACCCTCAAATTACTGGGGATTGTATCTATGCAGAGATTACTACTGTGGGGGAGAGACTCACATCTAATCTGATTGTGATTGAGTGGACTTTTGGTGCCTTATATCTAACATGATTCACACCACTCAGGCTTCTCCTCCCTTCAAGCCACTGTCTCTACAGTGTAGTGGCTCTTTTTGCATGCATTAATTATTTATTATTATGTCATTGAAGCTAGAAAATACCCACCAGCATCAGGCGCACAGGCACCAGGAAGTCCTAAACCCTTTGTTTTGAGTCCTAAAAAAGTCTTTTTCATTTCATTTTTTGTGATAAAGCCAGTGAAAATAGTTAAACAGTTAGTTTATAAAATTAACAATTAACATAAAATTTGTATTTATTACTTTTAAACAGTTTCTTCATATGGGTAATCATGAAATTCAGTCTTTTCACTGTCATTATTCATCATTATTTGACACGAATCGTATCAGGACTAGTATGGGTGTAAGAGTCAGTGTCATCAGAGAAAAAGTCCAATCTGTGAGTCACTACATTCAGAAAAACTTGATAACATTTAAAAGCAAATGGATAAGGTGTTTATTTTCTCATTCTTATGACACAGTTGCAATTATATGTAATTAGCTGAGTGTTTACATCCAAAATTGTGTAAACTGAGGTATCATCTCTTGTCTGTGTGGTGGTCCCAATGCCTAACTTTCCCCCCAGAACACGTAAAATGAATGGCTGCTGTCAGATTGCCACTGAGGAAATGACTGAAATTTGCTGAACACTTTTTATTACATAATTGTAAATGTTTGGGCCTGGGGAGGATATCAAATCACCCAAGTCATGAGGCTTAAATTCAAGTTAGTCATGACCTGTTGGTGCTGAAGTCGAAATTGCAAGTCTCTTTTGATTGAGATCAACTCCACATGTCTGCGAAAAGGCCTGTAAACCAGCGAGCCGCCAACCACACTGACATAAGGATGCTGTAAAAAGGGCTTTTTAGTTTGACATGATATAGCAAATTAAAAGTGAAGACAGAAAAAAATGTTGGCAAATGTTATCTCAGCTCATATTGTAATCTCATCAGGCAGTACCTCCCTAACATTGATTTTGATCACACACTATCTAGTTAAACACAGGTGCAGCAAGCTATTTTTATTCCATATATCACTGTAAAATTACACCACTGCTAATCTACAACCCCTCTGTACTGCACCACTTTATCTCTGCTGTGAACTGAGCAGAGGAAGCTGTTTTAAACTGCTGAGATGAATTCATTTAGGTTCAAAGTTTCACATGAGGTAGCAAAATAAAGAAATGCAGAAAAGCATAATGTTATCAAGGTTTTGACAGGTTTCTGAAAGACCTCAAGACCTCCAATGAATGATCTAAGTTTAATGTCTTAAAAGTGATTTAGTTTCTTTTTGTTCTACATATCCAGACTCACTCACTCACAGGTCTGGTGGTACAACATGTGTCCTGTACTAAAAGTACTAAACACAGCTGGATTTCATGTCTGTAAACATATAATTTACTGGTTTTCTCTTTCATATTTTGCCCCATTTATAGTTAGAGAACTGCTTTGTTCAATCAGAACTTGGTTGGACTTTGAGACATTTGTTTTTTAAGTAGTTTGTTTTTAAATTGGTCTTCAGTTTAGCTTCTTTTCTCTAATGAAAAGGTCATAAAAACTGTGAAATTTGGCTCTTTAAAAACTGCAGATACCCTGGTAATTGGAGACTATCAACGCTATGCTGCTGCCCTTTATTCATTTTATTCCGTTTTCCGGTGCCTACCCCGGAGAGTTTCTTAACCACATTGCCTTGGATCATTGTTGCTTTAATGCGGCCTCACTGCTGACATCAATTATAACTTCATACAGTCATTTGATTGGCTCAGTGTTTTGATGTGGCCTCTCTATAACTGGTCAGAGTGAAGATGGAGCAGACCAGGACAGTCCAGAGGAGGGGACGCCAGCGAGCCCCCGCAACAAGCGCAGAGTGGGCCGCCCTGGCAGGAAACGCAAACAGCTGCTTCCTGTGAGTACTGTAATTATAGCCTGTCATTGGCCTTTGATGCTTTAAACCATGGCAGAGTGATTGATAGATGTGTTCACCTATACAAAATCCCACTGTCCAACCTGAAAAGACTTGTTAAACATGCATGCACTGTTTCCTGGAGCACTTTAATTCACATTTATACAGACTGTCAACCACAGTCAGCTCAGTTTTTTTTTTTTTTCACAGAAATCTGAGGACACACTTTTCCTCTGCTTTCATGTTACATTGAGACACTTTTTCTTTTCTTTTTCTTTTTTTTACCATCACTGTATCTAAAAACGGGAATCCCCCTACAATATGCACTGGCTGATTGCAGGGCTCAACAGTCAATGCATACTCTCTCCATCAACATGTAACGTTAAGCTTCATTTCCTCATAATTTTCAACTTTGTCATCATTCTCACTTATCAACATGGCTGCATCCCCCGCATTTTCCACACACTTGCTGTTATCACTGTGCTTAAAGTCACAGAAGAATCTTTTGCATCAGCAATGTGATGAGTTTCCGATCTAAACAGAACCCATGGCCTGATATAATGATGAGAGGAATTTCAATCAGATCATCCACCCTAACCCCTAACTCTACCGAATACAGAGCGATAAGGAGCTTTAGATGACTGTTGGTCTCCACCCACACCTCTCTCACATCTTGTTAGTTCAGGAGGAGGGAGAAATGAATAAATTAAACAGCAACCGCAGTCTTTGGAAATGTAAACAAGTTTTGTGATATCTGAACACACACTTCCTACTATGATATTTCTCTGCTAACTACTTGGTACAAGCGAAGTTTGATAGGAACAATTAATACATCTTCCTCCGACTCACGAAACTGTCTTGACTGTGTCCTTAAAGCACAAATGAACTGTCTTTACTTTTTTTTTTTCCTAACAAATTCTGTTTGTTTAATGGGATTTCAAAGACGGTGGAGCCATTTGTTTCTGACCATTCTGTATTCCCATTGAAAAATTTCTTTTAATGAAATCATCAGTGTTACTTCTCATGGAAACATGAGACTCTCCCTGGAGATGCAATGATCATATAATTTTATGATTTTATTTTGTCTCTGAGAAATCTTGTTGCTCATTTTGCTCAAAGTACTGCGATACCTTGGCCGAATGCTTGTAAACTCTATAGACTGTAAATCTAGAGCACTTTATTAAAAACATTATACTGTTAGATCCTGACTGATCTCGTTGGCATGTCAGGAGATTTAAATAATCAGTCAAGTTAATGATGCTGTGCCACATGTGTAAAATGTGCACACCTCTCTTAATTTGGAGACCTACATATCAGTCCTCCTCTTGGGTGATGACTGCAGGTGTTTGATCCGCTGAAAGTAAAGGAGTCTAAATTATAGCATACGTACAAGATTATATTCATTGACATAAACGGCAGTATTGATAAGACACAGCAATTAAACCCAGCCTACATAAAATTAGAACTACAGATTTTATTGAAAAAAATCAAAAACTTTGTCATTGAAGTTGTGAACTAAACGCAGCGTCATAGTTTCTGATTTTATTCAAAAATTGACCAAGAATTTAAAACTGAACTGATTTGAGCTGCAGTTTGAAAAATCTGCTTTCTCGTAACAGAATGACACTAGGCAGAATGCAAATATGACGCACTGACATCATGAATATGCTAATTAGCGTATTACGTTATCTAGCGACATTATTCAAGCTTTAGCTACTTTCCATTGAAGGTAGTCATAGGTTCCACAACAGAACCTCACACATTGACTTTAGACAGTCCAGCCATATACTAGGTTTGGACCTTGTCTTGTTTTTAATTGTAAAAGGGTCTGTTGTCATGTTAGTTTGATACTTAGTTAACAAATAACCTCACTCAGATTGAGCTGATATGAGTATTTTGAAGTACCGTACATTATTTACAGACACCTTTACAGTGACATCAAAATGAACAAAAAATAAAAACGCAACTATCATTCAAAGAACAAAATGAAAGACATAACAGCCAAATGCAACCGATCTGGCTTAAGCTGCTCATTACCAACTACAGAACTTTTGATCACTACTGAACTGGTAATTGCAAAATCTTTTAAAACAATGACCAGTACTGATCACAAGACAAAGTATATAAAGTTAACTTTAGGCCATAATAGGTATAAGAGGAAATTTATACTCACACATTTGCTCATGCTCGACCTTTTTACTTTGCATGTTTGCACGTTTTTAAGGAAAACTTAGTAAAATTTGCAAATTTTTCCAGTTCAGTTGTAGTTTTTTTTTTTTTTTTTTTACTTTTAGTTGGGGGCTGGCTGAGTACTTTTACTTTTACAAGGTGACTGTGTTGCTCACTGTACTTCCCGTTTGTAAGCTCCACTTGAGGTTTAAACTGGCAACCTTCCAGTCACCTTTAGGCCAGCAATAATAGTAATCTTTGCTGCATTATTACTGTAATGACACTGTACAGTATATTTATTCACTCTGACTGACAGGTCAGGTCTTTGGCAGCTCCTCTCCTCCATATTTCTCTCTTCATTCACCCTCTCATCGCTCACCGTATGTGTGTGTGTGTGTCCTTGTGTGCTGACTGAACTGTGTGGTGGAATCAGCAAGTCAATATAGCTGATCAAACAACGACCCCAGTGTGTGTGTGTTGTGTGTGTGTGTGTGCATTCATGTGAGGAGAGCAGGTCTGATCATGCTTTGATGTCTGAGCTCTGACAAGACAGGCAGGATTAATATAAATCCTGTTGTGCGCGCGCACACACACAGGGCTGCACTATGAAACATAAGTGTATGACAAAAGGTGTGTGTGTGTTTGTAAGTGATGTTTTTACTTCATTATTGGCAGTAGTTTTAGTAGCTTTATCAACCATAGTGCTACAGTAACAGAAGTAGTAGAAGTACTAGCAGTAGTGTAAAAAGTAGTATTAGTAGAATCAGCAAAGTAGTGGTAATAGTAGTAGTAACAGTAGTAGTTATAGTAGTAGTATTAGTTGTTGGTGTAGCAGTAGTATGGCTAGGAATAGTGGTTGTTATTGTGTAGGAAGTGTATTGATAAGATTCAGCTATTAACAAAATAACATTAGGACTATATACTTTATCACAAAAAATAGTACAATACCCATGATCCTTAGCTACCATTGCCATGGAGATGAAGTTGTCATTGAAGTTGTGAACAAACCACAGCGTCATAGTTGCTGATTTTATCCAAAGTTGACCAAGAATTTAAAACTGAACTGATAGAAATATCAGTAGCACCAGTAGCAGTTGTTGTAGTACTATCATACTGTGATACTTGTAGTACAATCAATACAATAAGCAGTATTATTAAATGTAGTTGTACATACATGTACTTGAAACAGAAGCTTCTTGGTCAGTGAACAGTGCACTGCTATTACTCTCTCTGTTTGTCTCTTTCTCTCTCTCCCTCTCACACACACACACACACACGCACACACACACAGTGGAGTGTGTCCAGGAATAGAGCTATTGTGCGAAGCTCAGCTCAGGGTGGAGCTGTCAGTGACACAAACTATAGAGAACGGAGAGGGAGGTTGCCTCACTTTTTCCTCCTCCTTCTCCTTCACTTCTCTCCTTCATTCACTCATTCACCTCTCACACAAGAACACACAAATACACACAAATTATTACAGTAATGATGATGGTTTCATGGATGATTAGATTAGCTACATGGTCCTTAACTATTTCAAGCTTTCATTTTTTCTTTCCTTTTTTCTTTCACGTCTGCTCTTTAGTTTTTCTTTTTCACTAAACTTAAGATAGGTGTCAGTCTCTTCCTCTTTCCTCTGTCTTTTCTCCCTTGTTTCTCTCTCTTTTTTTTCGCCACTGGCACCATGTGCATAGCAGCTGGTGAGGTTTTTATATGTGTGTGTGTTGTGCTTGTGGCTTCTGCTTAAACACTTCAGAGTAGTTTGAAGTACAGTAGGAGCAAAGAGGTATATTGGCACATTTCCCAACATTTACACAGTACTTTAACATGAAAATCCCCCCACGGCCACAGTCTGCCGTGATGTCAACTGGTATAAATAATGGAACTGTTCATGCACACTAATAACTAGATTTTATCTAGTCCAACGCTAAACTATAATTATTTACTGTCAAGGTCTTAACTTAGACTTAGTGTGTCTTGATAACCGGAGATTTTGGTCTGCTTTCGTCACATATGCAGCTCAGTCTGGTTTCTTCTGGGGTTTCCATTTTGTGCCCAAAACCACAAAGATCACAGAGAGATTGTGGAAAAATTGTGGTTGTGTTCCCAGTGTTTGACAGAAAGTTTCATAATTTGCGGCTGGTGGATAAAAAATAACTTTGTGGGACGAAAAGTTAAACAGATTTTATAATACAACTAACACTGCAAGGTCCTATATTACTTCATTTATATGTTCTCTATCACACTTTTCTAAACCATGTAGTAGTAGCTGTAGTACTAGAGGTAGTGAAAGTAATAGCAGTATTGGTAAAAGTAGTAATTATAATAGTAGTTGCAGCAGTAGAAACATAATAGTAGCAGTAGAGAATGTATAGCATTATAGTAGTAGTAGGAGTAGTTAAAGTAGTACTAGCAATAGTGAAAGTTATAACAATAGCAGTAAAGTTAGTAATATTTATAGTCCTAGTAGTAGTAGAGGTTTTAATAGTAGCAGTAGTGGTAGTAGCAAAATAGCACTAGTAGTAGTTGTAGTGTTGGTGGTAGTATATAATAGTCGTACTAGTACGTTAGTCATGGTGATGTAAATGTAGCAGTAGTAGCACCTGTAGTAGTAATAGCAAACTGTTGAGGAAGTTTGATGACTGGAGGCAAAGTAAACTATAATTAGCTCATTACAATAATCTGAGTGTTTACATTCATTTAATTTCACTGAAAAATCTACTATAAAAGTCAGTGAAAAAAATATGATCCTGTGTTTGTAAATATCCGACAGTCCTTTTTAGTTTCTTGCGTCTTCTGTGTCATGAATCGTTTTTTGTAAATGGAGTGTGTCAGCGTGAAGATCAAAATCTTTGATTGTAAAATCACTATTTATTGCAGCTTCCAGATCCAAATTGGACACTTAATTAGTGTTTTAATTTAAGGCAGCTGTGCTAGAAAGTAGTTGACAGTGCTATTTGTAAGAGAAACCATGCAGTATGTTTTCTATTACCGTTGATTCATTACAGTCAGCATCATTTCTAATACACATACAGTAAGTCTAACATTTTTCATTTCCACCTATTCTTTATTTATATGTATGATTTTAAAATATTAGATTATATATTTATGTTTTCATGTTATTAATAAACACCCTCATGGAGATTTAACCAGCAATGCTAAAATGCAGTATACTCTAATGGATGTAAATGGGGGGGGGGGCTTAATAATAGATACTAGAGCTGCATTCATTAGTTGCAACAATTGCATTGTTTTAGTAATATTTTAACTAAACAGTTTGATGCTTTTCCTTGTTGTACATGATTAAACTTAATAAATTAAATATCTTCACATTTTGCACCATGGTTCAGACAAAACATGACATTTGAAGGTGCTTTCTTGGGTTGTAAGAAATTATGCAATGCAGTCTTTTTTATTTGACATTCTGACATTTTATGGACAATTAAGCAGCAGATTCACTGATAATGAAAATAATCATTAGTCACAGCTTTAAGAGAAACAACTGTCAGTTTGAGATTATACAGTGAAACAGCAAAACAAACTGCATCCTCCACAACAACTGAACATTATTACCGTCATGAAGGCAGGACTGTTGTATTAGACAGCATTAGTTTTAGCTATGTGTTTCTAATAAACCTCCAGCTGAGTGTAAATGTGGTTGAGCTGAGTTGAGTTGAGTGTGTAAATTTGGTACATCTGTCCCATTTCCCTCTTTTGCTCTTTGAAGATAATCACACCTCTGTCGACTACACAAAGACATGGTGAAAAATGATAAATAGAGATCGTAATCTGTAGGTTAGGGTTAGGGTTTGTGCTTCAGGAATCAATGTTTGTTGATCTTTCACCATTGTTAGGTAAGGTTCTCAGGTTTGTCTTTATTTGCTTTTGAGAAATTGCTTTTTTAGCTAGCTTAAAGGCACAGTTGATCTAGCAGCTTGGGATAGCTCCTGTAACCAACTGCCCCACAGGACAGCAGGTATCTCTGGAAGTGAAGCAAGAAAAGTAAAATTGACAAAAACAGATGCAAAGCCTTGAGCCTGAAGATGAAAAATATTGTTACTTAACATTGTTGTTTGTCCAGAGGATGTTATTTTTCTGACTGACACTGATGCAAACAGGACATAGCTAAAGCTGAGACATGTTCACTTTGTCCAAAACACAATCTGGACAAGATTCACGGCTACTGTGACATGAGCTATTAATAATAACTGGTTTTAAAAAGTGCCTGCTGTGCACATATTTCTGCCCATATGTGCTACTTTCATCTGTCACATTGGTATTGGAAAGAGTCACAAATAATTTTGGCCCGTCTGGACACACTTCTCAATTTGGTTGTGTTTGCTGCAGAGTAAATAACAAGTCACTTGACTTATACATCTTTAAATCAACTACCATACATGTATTTTCTATGTTAGGTTTGCTTATTTTATTATTTTTGGTGCACTATTGTTTTATTGTTTGCCACATCCTGTTCTCAGCTCAGCCTCCCCCTGGGTATCATCAAAGTTCCATCAAACCTGAAAACCTGAAACCCGCCCTTCATTGGCCTGCTTTACTGTGCACACAGCTCAGGTTAGAGTCTGTCAGCTGTGGAGAAAAGTCAGGTACTTTCCACACTGTCTTGTCATTCAAGATCAAGGTTGAATGTTGAGTTTAGAGGAAGTGTGGGTCAGTGAGGAGTCATTTGAAACCATAAAAGACAACAAAAACCACCAGGGTACATGCAAGTTGCACTTTCTGTGTCTGAATGAGTTAATGCTAAATTGAGCTAAATTTAGCTACTCAGGTAGTCAGCGCCTAAAAATGTGTTACAGTTTTGATGCACAGTGGCAAGGGTTTGGTCAGACTTAACTTTAATTCTCTCAGTACAACTTTAAAGCTGCATTAAGCTATTTTTTTTTTTTGTCTCACTGAATCAAAAGTGTGAATCACCAGCCCAAATGAAACCCAACCAATGCACCTGCTTTCACACAAGGAAGTGTACAACCGGCTCACAGAGGCCCGACTGTACACTTCCTGTTTAGCGCTAAAAGGCGGGGAGGCGAAGTGACTGAAGAGCGTCGAACAGATAGCAACCAAAAGACATCCAGATATTTTTCTCAAGAGTCTGTGGACCAAACCAGGGCTGATTTGAATTTACATTCGACATGTGACCAAAAAGATGACTGCAAGTCCAGATTCCTCTGTTTCTGCTGAATGTGTAAGTAGTCAGTTGTTTGCTTAAAAGTTAGCTGTAGGAGCTGATATCTTTTTAGCTCCTAATGGTTAAAAGAAAAAGCTTAATGCAGCTTTAATTTGATTTTGGGGTTAAAGCGATAAATGTTAAGGCCATGTGTTCTCATCAAGAGCACATAATGGTATTTCATGTGCACCTGATAGATGCCAGTGCACTCATTTTAATTTAAGTTTAAAGAAACATATTACTTTCATCTGGGTTAATTCATACCATGATTTTGATTGTTTTGTGCGCAGTTTTAGAATTCATGTAAGCTAATTTATTGCAGTAATTAAGCGCCCTGAATTTATATTTTGCTAAGCACATGCTTGATTTTTACATAGCAAGTTCTACACTGATTTCAACCACTTGACTCAAGTGGTTGAATTTAGTTCATGCTTTTGTTTGTTTAGTTTGAATGTGTTGTGTCTTTCACATTTCCTGCATTGTATGGAGTCTATGAAATATTGATTTTGTTTTTCCGGTCAAGTCTATTCACTTTCATTTTAGCAGTTTCCTAATATTTGTTCCAACTTCAAGTCAACATGTCACATAAACAGCCTCTCTGCTAATGATTTAATTATAATATTTAGAAATATTTACCAGGGTAAAACACTTAAAATACAGATTATTAGTAATTATCTTAATTTTAGGTATAACAAAACATTTTTGAATTATCAAAGTCTTATCTGCTGCTAGCTCTGTAATCTACCTCTATTGTCTGTTGTAATGGTTATTTTCATTATATATAAATCTACCGATTATTTTTTTGGTTACTCGATTAACCCTTTTACGCTTAATATGCCAATAAATAGTAAAAAATGTTTTCCACAAACAGAGGTTGTCGTTTTGTCCAACCAGCAGCCCAAAATCCAAAGATAATCAGTTTACTGTTATGTACAGTATGACAAAGAAAATCATACACTTCTCACATTTGAGAAGCTGAAACAGCAAATATTTGACATTTCTTCTTAAAAAATGACAGCAACGATTATTCAGTTATCAAAATAGTTACCAGTTATTTTTCTGATGATTTAGTGTTGTAGCTCCAATAAAAATCCTGCTGCATTTCAGAGCTTGAGTCTGCATCAACTCTCAAATAAGTGACTTTATACATGCAATTAGCTGTTTGCAATTATTTTACCAAAAAAAAACAGAACACATGAATGCATAATATTACATTTTTGTGTGTAGGTGGGATGTTTTGGGTACTAAAAGCCTTTAAGCACAAAAAATCCACCTATATCAAACTCATGTCTTCTGATTGAGTATCCAGTATTAAAAGTGTGTGCTGGTGTACTTCAGTCTGTCCCGGGGCCCTTTTAGTCACCTTTTGCTTTCTGTGCCTTTTACAGGCCTTCTCACCTGCTCATTACAGCCTTTGTGGGCTTGTTAGCGCTAGCTGGTGTTAGCGTAGCCTTTGAGCTTGACATTTACCTCTGCTCTCCACTTTTTAACCACTCGTCTATAAAATCTGTTAGCCTGTTAGCGGCACACACTCATAAAAAACCCACTGGTCTTTTCAGAGCAGACACATGATCAGAGTTTAGCACAGTGCTTCTCAAACTTTTTCTGGCATGCCTCCTTCAGAAGCCGGAAAAGGTTCACCATATTTATCAATCACTAACAGTGATGGAGAAGCGACTAATAAAAAAGAATCAATGTTGAATTTTGGTGAAATAAAGATCAGCACGTTAGCATCAGCAAACTCTTGTTTGTTTATTTTCCCTGCATAAATCATATTCATTCAACTTAGTTTCACTCCATATTCCTCCCCTGGTCGTCCACGCCCCCCCTGCAGTGGTTCAGTGTCCCCCCTCAGGGGGGTCACCACCCAGTTTGAGAACCACTGGTTTAGCATCATTCATGTTGCTGAGCTAATGGATTTTTTGATTTTCATATAGGTTATTTTACATTGTATGTAATTTTAGGCTGATGTTATGGATGTTAGCATCATTTAACAAACATGCTCATTAAACATTAGCACTGTTAATGACATCAACAGTACTCCCCTTCTCATCTCATAAGTGTGTGTGTGTGTGTGTGTGTATGTGTGTGTGTGTGTGTGTGTGTGTGTGTGTGTGTGTGTGTGTTAATGGGAGTTGAAGGTGTGTATTACTGAGCCTATGCAGACATGCTCTGCTGAACATACCTGCTCTGTGTTGTATTAACAAGGGCAGACTAATGTATTGCAGTAGCTCTTTGATTGTGTGTGTATGCATGAGCTTTATGTGTGTATAAGGCCTGTACATGTGTGTGTGCTTATAATGTTTGTCGAGTGCTTTGATGGGTCTACATGAGGGCAAGCAGCAGTTTTCTCAGACCTAGACTGTGCTCTGTCTGTTTCCCAGGAGATGGCGACCTCTGACCCCTGTGCAAATGCCCCCCCAACCCCGCCTGAGGAGCCGGAGGCCTCCCCCTCCCCTCGCAAGAAGCGCGGGCGTCGGAAACTAGAGCAAACCGAGAGGAATAAGGGTATAGCTTCAATGCCAAGTCATATCATTTCAAATAATATGACTTTGGTCATTTATACAGTAATTTAAATGGTTAATTTATCTACAGAAGCTGATTTAAGGATTTCCAGAACACAACAGCTAACTTGCTATCAATTAAGATGCCGTAAAGATATGAAATTTACAATCCTGACAGTCATGATCTGTGTAATTTAGAAAAAAAATAATTCACCCACAAGTCTTCAAGAGCACTTGTTGTCAGTTTACCTGAAATTATAATAACTTCCAGATTGCAGTGTTTGAGGGCATTTCAACTATAAATATGTATGCTGGGGCCAAGTGATGAAAACCATGACTTAACCTCCTCATTACTTCTCTTGTTAAATCTGTACAAATGGGCCATTTCCTGTAACTTCTCTTTTCCTGCAGATGAGCCAGACGACAGAAACTGCGACTCCCCCAGAGAGGTGAGAAAAGCAGTCGTAACCCTGTCTGTGATGTGTTTTTTTTTTTTTTTACTTCCAAAAATGAGCAGTACAAGCAGGTTTAAGAGCATGGTGAGTGTATAACAAGCTTTTCATGTGTGTGTGTGTGTGCGTGTGTGTTTGTGTGTGTGTGTGCAGGGTGAGACTGGGAGGCTGCGGAGGAGGCCAGTCCCCAGAGTGACTTTCCAGGCTGGCGACCCGTACTACATCAGTAGGAGACAGAGGGAAGAATGGCTCAGCCGCTGGAAGATGGAGGTGGGAGAGAATCAGGTCTCTGTCTGTGTGAATTTATAGAACAGTAACATGGAGGCTTGTATTTCTTTTGAAGAGGCAAATCAAAATGAAAAGGCTTCAAGTAAACACGTCAGTCAGAGTAAACTAGGCCGGTTTGAATTGGGTGACGCTTTTGGCAGAGTGTCATTTTTCACATAAACACTCCTCTGGATTACTACTTTTTAATTACGGAATATCTTTATTCTCATATACTGTATAGCTGCATTGGATCTGTAGTTGGGTGCTCTGTATTGGAAAGCATTCAGAATACAGCTAGAGACGAAATCCCTTTGAGAAATTAAATCAACCTTCACAACAGAATTACACTGCACTTTGCACTGGGTGATAATTGCTTAAGATGTTAACGCTATTGAATGTGTTAGGGATATTAACTCAGTATATGCCATTTCTGTTAAATGTTCATTTTACTCAAATAAAATCAGAGAGCAGTCATAAAAAATAACTTATGAACATCATTTGTGCTGCGTAAAAATGTCCACTGCTACACTCTCACTGCGACATACAGTTGTATGCAAAAAAATTTGGGCAAATTACACATTTTGTTGATTTGTTAATAACACCTGCAGCAAACAGACATTAAAAATGACCCTTTCTTTGAGTTTTAGTGCACTGTTAATTTCTATTTAATATACTAGAACTCCACTTGTTGGAACCTGTAAGTGGAGATTAAACCAAAAGTGAATCACAATATAGTAAAACACAGCTGTAAAAATGTAAAATACTCTTCATAGGAGAAGTTATGATTGCTGAAAACTACTGTACATTATTAAACACTCAAAAATCTTTACATCTGCTTATTGTACAACTTCATTATAGTGTGTTAGAAAAACGTTTCCTAAATGTTTTTGTGAAAACTAAAAGTGGGATTGTTTTGACTGGATTTTGAGTTTAGTCATTCTCAGTGTTACAGTTGCAGTTTCATTTAGCACCATAAGACCTGTAGCAAACACTGTTGCTGCTTCTATGCTGCAGTAGTGAGGAAGCCCATCATCTCATAATGGGCAAGTGTCAGTTTTAACTCAAACTTAAATCATTTTTAAATGGTTAATACATCCATCAATTTCATGCTACTTATCCAGGTCCAGGTCGTGTTAATTTAATTTTATTTATTATATCATTAGGAGTTATTGTGATATACTGCTGGGTGGGGCTGGAGGAAATGTGATACAAAATAATTCTAGGCCTGTCATCGCTAATGGTTTTCTATCATACTTTAAAGCTTTGGCAGATAGGGTCTTGAAAGTGGTATTAAACTGCCTTCTATATGGTATTAAAAAAGTCTTAAAAAGTCCTTAACTTTAAACTTTAACTAGGTGAACCCTGTAGAAACTCTGCACAGTGACTTAATGCATTTCATTATCTAACAATAATAAGGTCATCACATTTAGCTTTGTTTTACAGTTCTTTCATCGCTTTCTTTCCTTCTCAGAAAAGAGATTTCCAAGATCGATTAGAAGTTTCCTCTGGTTCTGGCCCATTTCGCTGATGTTAGTCATTGCCGACGTTTGTTGGAACACATCTTCAGTTTATTTCACAAAGGACTTACGTCTGTTTTGGGTCAAACCATAAATATTTAACATCACACCAACCACTGACATCCCAAAATATTTTTTTGCCAACATCATCTTCATCTTCGGTTAAACATGCACTCACTGTTGGCTTCATGCCACGCTGCTGTTTTGCAGTCTTCCTGCCCTCCTCTGCTGTAGAGTGTGTTTGTTTACACTGGAAGGGAGCGGACTTCCCTCTCATGTACACACACACACACACATACAAACACACATACACGCAACGGTCTGGTGGAAGATGAACTGTGTTCTTTCAATGTGATTGGCCTTTTTCAGTGACATTTACTCAACACTTGACACAGTGAAGTGCCATTGAAAGTGGAGACGGTGCTTTCCCTTTCTGTGGCTGCAAAGGCCTCTCATGCAAAATATTTGTCTCTCAAAGAGATTTGACTGTTGGTTGATTTTGACACATATTTCCCAACAGTGCACCAGTGGTAGATTCGAGCACTTCGATATTGCTTCAAAACAGTGGTTCCCAACCTTTTATTGTCGGCCCTCGTCAAATGGGTCTGAGTACCTCTTCATCGTATCCCTCTGGTGGGTTGTTTTCACGGCAGAGAAAACGCAGTAGTGATTAGGTTTGGTTTCTTAGTAGGTGTGGTCACCTTTGCACTTTTACTGCTACGACATGGAGCAGCAGAAACTTCATGTTTCAGTCATTTAACTGTAACGTGCTTGCCTGCTAACCAAAGGTGGAGCTACCATTGAGGCCACAGAAGTCATGCAGGACAGGAATGTTTCTAGGAATGTGGCTGGTTTAATGACGTCATGTAGAGTTCACATTCACATATCAAACATGTTGCTGTTTTAAAGGATGAATTAGATATTCATGTGACACTGAATAGACTTTTTAGAGTTTCTTAAAAAAAAAACAATTTCAGGGCAAAAATTTATTATAATTTTTTTCTTTTTTGTCATTAAATTTAGAGAAAACATTGTTTAGCTATATTTTCATTTAAATATAATTTTACAGAGTTTGGTTATTGCTAGTCAAAAATGTCTTAAGTTGGTGGGGCTCTGCTGGAGGAATTTGAACTCATTAACTCAGTATTTCTAAAATCCTGGCTACAGAAGTGTTGGTAACTAGTTTTTATGTGGCGTTAAGGTGTTTTAGCCATCCCAGATTTGTGGGAAACTGAGGTGTGTCCTGTGCAGTTAACTTCTCATGGCTTGAACATTAGTGGCTTTTGTGACAAGAAATACAGAAGTGATCCTCACACCATTTTTAAGCTCTTTATTTTCTTCCTGAACACAAACTGCAGAAGTACCTCTTGGTATATGAGTACCCTTGGTACACTGCTCTAAAGTGGGCCCTTGCTGGTGCAGAGGTCAGACAAAGCACTGTACTTTTTTAAACCATCATTTAAAGTCACTATAATGAGCATTTTTATATTAACAATAGATCACATGACTACTTCTATGTGCAAGAGGTCACTTGCAGTGACAAACCCACAGATATTCGTCGTTCAGTCCACTCAGCTCTCGAGAGTTTTATAGTATCATTGTTTTAGTTTTATGACCCAAAGCTTTACAGTTTGCTTCAGTCTCACTGCTCTTGTTAACTTTGTTTTCCGGCTGCAGCAGGCAGCTGATTTCAGCTAAAAAACACAAGTGCTCTCTGCATATATTTTTTATTCCCCATTCTCTATTTGGATCACCAGCCTTCCCAGAGTCTACACAAAGACAATAACAATAAAAACAAACAATTCAAAATGTCACAGTATCAATAAAACAAGATAAGGCACAATGTAAAGATCAGAGATTCAATGAAATGAATCTACATATGAAAATAAAGGCTTACAGTGAAAACATAAACAAAACTGTCACAATTAAATAGCACAAAAAAAGACCTAAACTACACACAGACACAGTTAGAAACTAGCTGGTGAACATAGTGGAGCATTAGGAGTTGGTGGAGACCAAAAACAGAGATAAAAGTGAGGGAAAATTCCCTCACTGGAGAAAAGACTGTGCTGCTGCGCCTTTGCCAAGAGAGGTTTGTGTGTGTGTGTGTATGTGCGTGCTTGCGTGCATGTGTGTGTGCATGTGTGCGTGCGTGTGTGTGCGTGTGAGGAAGACCTAAAACCGAAAGACAGAATGACTGAAAGAGACAGGATGTGTGTGGTCATGAAAGGGGGATAAAAAGTCATTCAGGCTGATTGACAGACAGCCCGGCTGAGAAACACTGGGGATGTGAGAGTGTGTGAAAGTGTGGCTGCAATTTCCTCTCGCTCCTGTTTGAACTTGTTCTATTGTTGTCAGTGTCTGATGGACACGAACCTTTAAAATATGTGAGAAAGAAAATATGTGACAACTTGACAATCACTTGAGAAGAGCAGAAAGAGCGTTTTTTCTCTGCTATTAATCGTAAATATATGTAGAAAGTAGAAACAAATATGTTAGATATAACCAACAGACTTGATGATAATGCATAATTGAAGCATATGTGAACACACACAAACTGTACATGGTCAAGCTGATACCAGATCGTTTTCAGACTGTTGCATGTGCATGTGACAGATGGAGAGAAAGAGAGGTAGAGAGAGGTAGAGCATGTGTGACTTCCTGTCAACACTGTCATCTCACTCACTGATTCATCAGCTACTCTGAAGCCATAAGTGATATGTGTTTTGTTTAGTGGCAGAAATTGAAACTTAAAGGTAGGTTGTTCTCATAATATTAATAAGAAAGTAAGAAAGAAAGAAAGAAAGAAAGGAAAAGGTCAACAACATAGTGCATTAAAGTGAGCAGAAAGGAAAATAGGAGCAAAGAGTCGAAGCTATGAAATAAAGAAAGGAAGGAAATGCAGAGCAGTGGTGGAAGAAGTACTTAGTTCCTTAATTTAAACAAAAGTACCACTACATGAAAGTAAAAATACTCCAGCGTTCAGAATCAAACTTTAGTAGAAGTACAGAAGTATAATTTGTTAAATGTAGTGTCAAAATGAAAATGACTCATTCTGCAGTAGTACTGATATATTATCAAATATTACATCGTCAGATTATCAATACTGATGCATCAATGTGTTAGCAACATTTTGCAGGTGTAGCTGGTAGAGGTGGAGCCTATATACAGAACTAATTTATATGCAGTCAGATGGTTTAGTCCAAACTACGGGGCACATGATAGATTTTAGAGCTTTCTTTGTCTTCTTTACTACCACATTAATCATACCATGAACCCTGATACACAGATGTGTCTTCATTATTTGGACTTTTCTATATTTAATGCTTTTTCTTTTGTGAAATAATGAATAATTTACGTCTTCAGGCCTTGAGAAGTTAATTGAATGAGATCATTTGAGATGTTTAGAGAGCAAATCCGTCTTGGTTGGAACTTCTTACAAATCATAATCATCTGAAACCACACACTGCTTTTTGTAAGGGGTCACAAGTCACATTAATCTTTGATATTGTATTGTATTGTATAATCTTATAATTCATTTTAATTTAACATTTTACATAATGAATGACTCCGGTGGATTAATAAGTACAACATTTCCCTATATGAAATGTAAAAGGAGTAAAAGTATAAAGCAGTATAAAATGGAAATACTCAACTAAAGTACCTCAAATGTGTTTGAGTACAATACTTGAGTGTTTGAACTTAGTGGCTTTCCACCATTAGAAGATGGAAACTGAGAAATAGAAATGCTACAGAATAAGGAGAAAAAAGAATGAAAAGAAGGAAGAAAGATAAAAAAAAAAAAAAAGGAGGAGGTGGAGGCAAATAAAGAAGCGGATGTAAGGAGTAAGAAAAGAATGGAAGCAGGCAAGAAAATAAAGGAAAGGGAGGAAAGGGGAAGGGAATTGAGATGTAAAGCAAGAAAGAAAGAAAAGTGATGGAGTGAAAGGAGAGAAAGGAAAACAGAGAAAGTTTGAAACATACAGTGAAAGAAAGAGCGGGAAGAAATCAGTGACAGAGACAGAGGTTAACCAGTTCCAGGTTTCTGTGTGTGTTGGTGTGTTGGTGTGTTGGTGTGTGTGTGTTTGCTCTGTCAGTCAGTTGAACTGCAGCCAGCTGTTAACAGCCCCATCAATATCCCATCTCACTGCTGTCTGAAGGAAACCTGGTAACTCAACAAACTCTTTTCCATTTCAGGATAAAAACATCTGGCATCTTTCCCCCTCACGTTTAAAGTTACAGCAGAGAAAATAAATACTGAGTGAGGGTATAGTCCACCGTATATATTAGAGGGGGTACTTTTTTTTCTCCATGTCTTAACATCATTTTTTGCTAATTGAATTTAGCAACTCACACACCACACGCGCACACACACACACACACACACACACTTAGCCTTGACCTTGTTTTTACTTCCAACCACTTAGTGTAACGTGCAGATAAGAAAACACTTCATTGTGTTATTCTAGAAGGCTTGTTGGTCATCCCGACGCTCGTGCATGAACATGAGCATCCTTGTTGGGTCTGCTGGTAGAAAGAGATACTAACGAGGCGCTCATGACTGGTCGACACAACAGGTTACCTTTTAATAAAGGCCGCTGCATGATGTCGTACGGGGGAAAAAAAATGTCAAGTGTTTTTTATTTTTCAGATAACCCTTGTTTTGAATTTTTGAATAACCCATGTACACTAAGAATGCTCAAAAGACCAAACTTGATTTGATGATCAGTTAATCTGCTGATTATTTTTCATGTAATCGATTATTTGTTTTGTCTATGAAATGTCAAAACCATGTCTGTTTATCAATCCAAAAACTCAAAGATATTTCACAAATTATCATAAATGACAAAGAAAAGCAGCAGAAGCTAAAACAAGCAAATGTTTGATGATTAGTCACTGCAGCTCTAGTGTCAAGCCATGTAACCGATATAGACTTTAAATCCAAACTGCACATTTAACCTGTTCATCTACACATTATTGCCTGAAGTTTTATACAGTTTTTATACACAAATTCACCCATTTAGCACAACATGTTTTGCGACCATCTGTAAAGTAGTTGAGAACACAATAATCAAGGAGTGACCACATTCCTCCTTAAAACTTCTTTAATCAGTATTTTGTTTACATTTACTGTAAAAGAAATTCAATGACTGCTTGTAATCTGAAAGAGGTTGATTGAAGTTTTTCCGCGGAAAATTGTCACCAGCTCTAAAGAGCCTTTTAGCTTCTTTAAGCTCATTGTTTTGGTTTTACTTTACGGTTCAGTCTCAGTCCCAGCCCCAATAGTAGTGATCGGGAATGGAATGATACAGAATTAGCGATTAGCTTGTGAAGAAAGCAGATCATTTAGCAGCTAAGGAGAAAGACGTTTTAGTCAGGAGCTGGTGGAGACCAAACTAGAGAGAAAAGGAGACCAGAAATATGACTCTGAATGCTTGTGTGTCTGTGCTGCTGTGTAGAGTCTTCTTCGCTGCTCTAAAATAGTAGCCAACACAGGAAGTTGTCCTGTGCAGCCACTGGCAACAAGTGAAGACTATGGTATTCATCTATTTATTTGTGTTCTATAAAGGGTTTAACCCAAGCGATACGATACTACAATGATAGCAGTCGCATACTTGTTTTTTTTTTTTTTAACACAGTGGTATCGGATTGCTACTCGGTATTGGCTGATACACAAGTTCAGGTATCGGGAGGGAAAAAATGGTATCAGAATATCTCCACTGCTGAGTGTGTAAATAGGTGTTAACATAGGAGCTAACATCTTAGCTCTGACCAATTTGATAATGGCAATGTTACATTATAGGTGTGCTTCTGTCTGCTTGGTGTGAAGTTCCTCTGCCCCCTTGTGGCCAAAAGGGTTAAATTAGTGCAGCATGAGAGTTTTCTACTGGGCTCAGCTCCTCAGGGTGCTACATGAAAACAGACATTGTTCCTCCAATTCCAAACACTCAGTTTACAGACATTATGTCAGCGTCATTTTGTTTTCCTTTCTGTAATTCTAAACTGGCTCGTGTGGCTCTCTGTGTGTAACTGCATTTCACAGTAACGTGTACGTTTGTGAGTACGTGCATGTGTTTGTGAATGTGAGGTCATGACCCTAACACATCCTATTGCCTTGTCAATCCTGAGGCTTACCTAACCTTTGACCAAAGTGCATGTACACACCTCATATACACACTAGCATGGATTTGTGTGTGTGTGTGTGTGTGTGTGTGTGTGTGTGTGTGTGTGTGTGTCATCACCCTTTTAAACCCTTGGCGGTTACCAGACATCAACTCTGTGTGTGTGTGTGTGTGTGTGTGTGTGTGTGTGTGTGTGTGTGTGTGTGTGTGTGTATGTGTGTGTAGTGGAAGTTCACCTAAACATCTGTTAGGTGAAGGAGCCAGTAAATCACACACTTCACTGCTGGCCAATCAGCAAAGAGGGAGAGGGTAAAGAAGACTTGAGGGCTTGAGTGAAGCTGAGGAGACACACAGAGGAAAGTGTAGGAGGAAGAGGAGGAGGAGGTGAGAGAGAGACAGACGAAGAAAATGACAGAGAGAAAGAGAGCCAGGGAGGAAGGGTTGCAGTTGCAGAGCTGCCATGTCCGGTCTGTAAGTGATTTAATTTTTTTTTTTTCCATGTGTGCATGTGCTGCAGAGTATATGCAACTGTGTATGTGAAGCAATGTAAGCTTAAGGTTTTCTTTTAAAAAGAGGAAGGTTACAAACAATTTCTGTTGACAGAAAGTTATTTCATGGCAAGTTTGTTTTTATGCTTGCTAAAAGGAGGTTTTTTGTGAGCAGACATAAACTGGTGTTTAATTCCCTTTTTGCTGCTGGTGGTTTCATGCCAAGTAAAGTGAAAGATCTGAAGGAGAGTTGGATTAGACCTAACAGAGGTCAGTTTTGTTTATTTTCTGTTTACTTGTGTGTTGTTGGGGGAAGATAGGGGCTTGGTTTAACAGTTTAAAGTGTTTTCTACTGGCCGGAAAGACATTCAAATGCATCCCTTACATCCTTGAACACCAGCCCCCTTTTGGGGTTGGTCTGCCTAAATAACTTGCCAAAATATATCAGTTTATAACTGAGTATATGTGAGAGCTGTGTTCATAGCTGTGGTGTCATTACCAAAGGGAAGGCATGACCTTTTCCGGATGTAGTGTGGTCAAACATGGTAAAACACTGTGTAATACAGTGTCTTTTTTTGCCCTGTGAAGGCAAGTTTATTTATACTGCACCTTTCAACAAGGCACAATTCAAAGTGCTTTACATTACACATAAAAGAAACACAGGACAATATAAGAAGATCATATAAAAAGTCACATTTACAACAGATTAAAAAGAGTGAAATGGAATAGATACTTTCAACCTTTCATCATTGCTGACAAGTTCAGTCAAAAAAAAAAAAGAAGAGGAAGGAAAGATTAGAGGGAAGTCTAAAACAATAACCATAAGTTTTTCTGCTTTCCTCTCCTGCTGATCGTCTTGAGACCACTCAAATTTGTCTTGAAACCTCTTGGCAGGGTCCTGACCCCAAGGCTGGGAACCACTGGTTCACAAAAATACTGTATTATATCCAAGTGTTACTGAGAGCATTTTCTTTTTTTTGTGTCAAGGTTTTGCATAAAATAGCCTTTATTATATTTGCTTGATCATCATGTAAACTGCTCTAATTTAAAATTTAATATTCCTGCTCTAAAGTTTTTAAAGCCACAACTAATGAAAAGACTGTACAGTAAATATATTTATGTATATCTTATATAACGTGATCATTATGCAACTTTTACCAGGAGTCTGTAAAAGTTCTGCACACTATTGGAGTCTTGTGGGTGAAAAATTGGAGGAAAAAAACACCAAGCCACCAAAGTATTACAGTGCAGGATTAACACCAGTCTTGTTACACTTTAGTATGTTCCTTTAACAGCCATTAGATAGACATTCAGTCCATTTTATTACAGGATGTCATTTTTGTGGGTTTGCTTATTTGTTTGTTTTATGTTTTTTGGGGGATTTTTCTTTTAACTTTTATATCTGCCAAAAAGACGTGTAAATGGTTACTGAATTATCCTAATAACGGGAAAACAACACCAAGCCACTAAAGTATTATGTTCGAGGGTTAACATCAGGGTCGGTATGCTTTGAGATTATTAACAGCTATCAGATCCAGATTTTTTGGTCCATTTTACGACAAGAGATCATTTTTGTTGGTTTTACTTCCAGTTACTTGTTTGTCATTTGTTTGTCTTGAGGGAAGAGGGAGATTTGAATTCAAGGTTTAAAGTATTTTCCACTTTTTTTTTTTTTATCTCATCAGGAAAGTGTGCACATAGTTCTCAAAGATGTTAACGATTACAAAACAAAACCAAATCACCAATTATTTTACTGCGGGGTTAAAATAATGTTCGGGTGTGTCCCGATATAAACATCAGACAAAGTAATAGTTTAAAGCCTTTTCCACTTTTCCACCCATCAGAAAAACGTGAAAATGGTTACTACTACTTCATAGAGAGAAAACAACACCAAGTCCCTGAGGTGTTGCTCTGTACTCCAGGTCCATGAGGTTTGGTCTTGCCTTCAATCACCTATCAAACAGACAGTGTTTGCTCCATTTGATCATTAAATGTCATGTTTTCTGTTCACTTGGGTTGGATTACCAGTTTAAAGCATTTCCCAAAACATCTGGAAAAGCATCTGAATGGTTTCTTAATATGTTAATAATTGGAAAACGACATCAAGTCACCAAATTACTATGCCGCAGTCGGGTCAGACATTTTGGTATTGTTCTTAAACAGCCATCAGGCAGATGTTGTTTGCCCCATTCCATTACAAGAGATCTCAGGAGAGCTTCATGGAAAACCACTGACTGTGTTTCTTTAACATGTCCCACGGCTGCGATCAATGCTAATGAAAGAGCAGTCGCTTGGTGTGTTTCCTATTGACAGTGTGAGAGAGGCTATTAACTGCTGTCTTAATTGTAGTGTGTGTGTGTGTGTGTGTGTGTGTGTGTGTGTGTGTGTGTTTTGAGCAATGTTGGGTTCATCTCGAGGTCAGGGTCAGTCACGCTCATAAAGGAGGCGTGGTTTAAGAAATGGCTCATTGGTTTAGGTCAGTGGGTGAAGGGTCAGAGGTCAAGGGGGCGGCACTAAGAGTGAAAACGCTGACCAGGGCCACGGGGTTCGATAAAGTTCAAAGACGTAACTCACAACATTATACAGCCTCTCTATGTCCTTCTACCCCCTCCTGCCTTTATTTGTCCCATGAAAACACACACACTGCCTGTTCTCTTGCCGCCATCAGCCTCATAGCATCTGTTACAATACGAAGCAGTTCCATAGATCACTTTCATAACAGCAAGGCCGTGACATCCATTATCTTACTGAATATTTTGAGGACTGTTACCAGCACAAACTGTACTGTGCAGATATTTTAGGCACTAAAACAAAGTGGGGATGCCTTTAAAAATAACGTCATGTTTTTATTTCTCTAATAACCTCATATGAAGTGCAGTGAAAGAGAAAAAAGTGAAACCAATTCGAAAGTGTATAAAACTTTTGCACATTGCTGTTCATATATATCCATTGAATTTATTGGTGGTGTTTTTGCGAATGCGTAACAAAACAGTTTCATAACAATTCAGAGTTCTTTAGAACAGTTTTGATGTGTTTTGATAGCCCCACATGCAGTTTTTATTCCCTGCCATTACAGTATATTGAAAGAATTTGAGGACTCATTCTTTATCAAATACAGAGGGGAAAAACTGACACAAACAGCAGAGAGAGAAACAGCATAAATAATACTGGAAGTGCCCTGCTTGTTTATTTATTAAAGCTTTTGATGTGCAATTCAGCCAAATTGCATACTGTACTGTAAGAGGCTGTAGCATAACATGTGCAGCATGTTCGGGTTTTATTTGATTGATGTACATCATAAACCTTTAATACATACTTTCAATCATTGGAAGAAATCCTATTTATGTTTTGGTGCACCTACACCTGACCCCGACTGGTGGAGAGCACCAGCTTAGTGTAAAAGTAGATGGTCGTATGTTGAACTTTAGGTGCAAACATGCTGCTTAACTCAGAAAGTGTTCTGCATCACAGCACAAGCCCTGGAAGCCTTGAGCAAGGCCCTGCAGAGTGGAAGTCCTCCAGTTTATATTCTGTTAATTGGCCTCATTACTGAACTTTTTATAGGTTAGTAAGTAAATAAAAAGTCTCCCTCCACACTGTGATCAAACTCTTACTGGTTGCATTCTCTCAGATATCGAATGAGGCAGTGATGACTGTAGTGAATACATATAACATGATGCTCACAAACATTGAGGGTGCATTCACAGTTATCAAACAGTGTTGTGGGTCCTGTAAGAACTTCAACTTTCCATTGAGCCTAATGAAGCAGTGAGAGTTTGACTGAGTCAGCTGACAGCTGTGAGGGCTGGAAGACAAGGTCTCCAGAGCTAATTGACTGAGCTTTATGTCCACTTCTGATAATACACTTAGTTGTTACATACCACTGACATCTATCCATGTATTACTATTAAAGGTTTAGATTTAGGGTTAGTAGGAAGTATGTGATTCAATTCCACATATAAGCTGTTAACGGGCAAATATATGGTACTAAAAAAGTCTTTAGGAGGTTTTACATTTAGCTTAGTGAACCATGCAGAGGCCCTGTACTAAGCTGCTGAGAGGACTTTCTGTGTTTAAAAATTATGTTTGAACTCTCACAATTCATCATAGAAACAATCTTTTGAAAAAATACAAAAGACACACCCTTAATTTGTGCAGGACAATGAAAATAATACTTATCTTGTACATTCATTACAGTCCACCAATCCTCTACCACAGTATAAACATAATCAGACAGACAATATTCTGTCGAGTTTCTTTTTTTTCGTCGAGGACTTTTCTTCGATTGCATGAAGCTGACTATTGGTTCAGTTCAGACCCGAGTGTTGCTTTCACAGAAATGCGAGTAGATGAATACTCAGTGACTCATCCTCGATTCTGAAAGCAGTTAAGCTTCCTGATGGACTCTTCAATCAGCTAATGTTGCCAGGCAACAAACACAGTTTCATCCAGTAAGCAGGATTTTGGCTGATATCCCTCAGCAACACGAGTCGAATCTAAGCCCTCTAATGAGATGATCCGGTCCAGATGCCGACAAAAATGATCACGTTTCCTTCACAACAGCAGCAAAGTTTAGATGAGATGAGTTGAAAATCAAATTAATTCTGCGGGAACATTTGGTCTGTGGTGTAGCAAGTAGCAATATTTCTACTACTACCTTTTCATCAATGAAGAGCTTGAATGAGAATATAACGAGGGATGTTCAATTCAGTTGCATTTAAAACAACTTTATTCGTCTCTGCATTATATGCTGCAGCTCACCACCAAGGTCAACAAAAACACATTTTCAACAGTTTAACATGAATAAAAGAAACGTACGAGTAAAAAAAAATGACATAAATTACTACAAAATGACAGTAATCATGATGTCGCTAAAATTTTTCAATCAAAATCTATTCTAAAATTAAAATTCATTAAATAAGAGTTCAAAGAATGTGAAATTCATGCAACATAAAAACTGTAAAAGAAAAAAGCGAATAATTTTTAAACAAAGCGTTTTCTTTCCATAATACATGCTGAATCTGTACAGTCTTTACTACACACAGACTGTCTTAGTATACAGTCATTAGTATGCAAACAAATCAGCACAATTAAGCATTTTAGATAGATAGATAGATACTTCCCTAGGGGGAATTGATGAATCAATCAATTAAAGTGTAATTTTTGGATCTCACTGCCAATTAGGTTTTTCTTAATTAGAATTTAATACTTATTTTTTGTTTTCCAAGCTCTTTCCAGACCTGCTCAACACAATTCACCATTAATTAGATGTTTTTTTCCAGCTGTGAGCAGCCCCTCCATTTCCTTTGTGTCAGAATAGTGTCCATCAACAACCCATTAAAAAACCAACCTCAGAGTTCACATCATTTAGTCACTTTTACAGTTAAATCCCACATACTAATTTGTATGTTGCATGGATTTGGGACACACCGACACTTTTCCAGACTCAGTCAAGCGTTCCAGATGTTTTAGAAACCAGTGACGACATGTGGAGATTCCCTTACAGTGCGTGTGTGTGCATGCGTGTGTGTGTGTGCGTGCATGCGTTTGTGTGTGTGGTCTGTCTACGATCCGTGTAACAGGCTGATTTGGATTTTATGAGGTCAGAGGTCAACAGGAGCGGGGAAGAGTGACCTTCTCACCTCGGGGTCAAACTGAGGAGAGAGCTGTCACAACCCGACACCCTCACTTTTACTGTCTCCTCAACTTGAATTTATGTCATGTCGTCATCCCTCCCCCTTCCTCGCCTCTTACGTTCTCCTTTGGGTTTTTTTTTTTTGTTGTTTCTAGAGGAATGCAGCAGTGTTTTGTTTTTTTTCCTCAGCATGTTTCACACAGTCATTACATTACATTATGGTTTCAGCTCAGCGAGGGTAGAAACCAAATTGTTCTCACCAATGTTAAAAACAGGGGAACAATATTTTTAGGTCATGGAAATGCTCTGGAGGAGTCGTGGGATTTTACATCTGGGCCACAGTGAGATTCTTGCAGCGTAGTAACGAGTGAGGTCATGAGTATTTTTAATTTTGTCTCCGTCTTTGAAGCAGTGTTTCTGCACTGGACTTCCCAGAAATTACTTGTCAGTCAGATCCACCCAACTCTAACATCTTGTAGTTTAGATTTTCTTCAGGTGACGCTCTTTAATTTTGTCTGTTTGAACTTGGTCCATATTACTATTGTATCATGAGAGGTGGAAGGTAACTAAAGGTGACTGAGGCACTTATACTTTACATGACTAGTTGCATTTTATACTTTATAGTTGAACTTTATTGTTCTACTTCACTACAGTTCAAAGAGAAATACTGGGCTTTGTCTCCACTACAATTATTTCACAGCTATGGGAACAAGTTATTTTGAAGACATGATGCATTGTTACAGATAAAATTATTAGTTAATTAGTAATAAAAATCTGGTAATAATAGTAGTAGTAGTAATAAAGAGTCCACAAAGAGGCCAGCAGCTAGCCGATTATCTTAGATTACCAAAAAAGACTGGAAACAGCGGGTAACAGCTAGCCTGGCTCCAAAAAGTCCAAGAGCTGCTTACAGGCGTGGCCAAGAAATAGTCCTGCACACAACCCCTGACAACTAAAACCACAACTTTTCTCTTTCACAGCTGAGATTAAACAAACAGAATAAAACATATTAATTAGTGAGCTTAAGAGATGCTGGTATGCTGAAATTGTTAACTTTTGGATAGAACCAGTCTAGCTGTTTCACCCTGTTTCTAGTCTATATGCTAAGCTAAGCTAATTGCCTGCTGACTATAGCTTCTTATTTAACTCACTTCTTCTCATCTAACTCTGAGAAAACAAAAAAAGCAAAGACAAACTCTTCCTTTATGTACACTTACTTCTTTTACTTGTAATGGAGTATTTTTATAGTGTGGTATTGCTGAATAAAATCTGTCAGTACTACTTGCCACAAAGAGAAAAGCTTTCCTAAGCTTGTTATACTTTTGATTAAATACATTTGTCAAAAAATTAGTAATAAAGTAGAAAAATTAACTATCGCTTGAAAATCGAACTTCCTGTATCCTCTCTTTTTCCTCCTGTCGCCCATCAAACATGCTCCACTTTCTCTCTGTCTGTATTGTATTCCTCAGTTTTATAATATAATCCTATTTACTCTCTCTCTCGCTCTCTCTTTCCTGAGCTGAACCCATTGAACTGCCTCCCCACCGCTCCACTCCCCACTTACTTCCTGTTTAGAGGAACAATTAAAGGATTGTTCCTACAGCCTGGGGCACTAAGGCCTTGATCTAGAGCAGCTACCGCATCAGCTGGAAAGACCCACGTAAAACATCAATTACAGGACCTCCTTGAAGGACAGTGTTTGCGTGTTTGCCTGTAAGACCAACAGGAGTAAAACAAAAAGGTTATGACATATGCGCAGCTATTGAGGAAACACTGGTCACCCAGAGATGATGAAGGACAAGAGCGTGCAGTCATAGTGAGAGGAAAGATTGACGATGATGTGATTGTTGACAAAATAGCCGTTTCAGTCTTGAAACTTTATCTATGAATCATCTTTTCAAGTCACATTAGTCATTTACAGTCAAAGGTGGACAAATTGCACAACTCCAGCACAGATCCTCCTGTTCAAATGAGACTCCAATACAAGAAAGTTGTTCTGTCAGATTTTATTTTGTGATGAACACAGTGTATGATCTATCACATTTTCAAAATAAAAGAAATGGAGTAAAAGTCATAAGTTTCCAAAAGAAATAACACTCAAGTAAAGCACACATTCTTGGAAAATATACTTAAGTACGCTTCTCAAGTAAATGTTCTTTGTTTGCAGCTTTGTGTTGTCTGCTTTTAAATGACAGATATGATGCAGATTGTAGTTGTACTACACTGGTGGGAATACCGCTACTTGAACTGATTATATTGTTGATTGGTCTCACATGCAGGATAAATAGTAGCTTTAGTTAGTCATCACAAACACTTGACCCATCACACATTTCAAGACGCTGCTTTATATTAAACATCAAAAGTATTTGAAAGAATGGAAATCTACCTTCCCCTTGTTATTCTTAAGAAGTTGCGTTGTGTTTTTAAATGCCTGCTAGAATCCTGGTTTCTGATCATTCTCTGTTGCTGCAAAACATAGCAGCTGGGACGGTGAGGAACCCAGAGTCACCTGTACACAGATGACCAGACACCTGGACACTGGTAGCATCATACACACATGGATATGAATGACTACATTTCTCATGTTCGATGTCAACGTCAGCCTGAGATAGAATAAAACCAGGATAAGACTCAAAACCAGGATTTTACAGCGCACGTAAAAAGCACACTGATCCTTTTGCCTGTGTTTATTGAGAGAAGTTTCGGACTCCCTGCATTGACGATATCAGAAAGCAAAGCAACTCGTCCGTCATTATGTATATTTCCATATACTTCAAATAATTTGTATTGATATGCAATAGTTCAAATAAATTGTGCACCAAATAACACAGGATAGTAAAGGAATGCTTCAAGCTTAAAGCCTGCTATTACTGTTATTATTACTCATAGTATTGCTAGCAGAAGAGGTAGTCAAGTCGTTGCTATGATCTTTCTTTGAATGTTGTTTTTCATAATTGGCTAATAATAACTGTCTGTTTGTTAAGTCTATAAATTATCATTATAAAAACCAGCTCATTCCCCATCTCTTTCATCTCATAACTTGACTGTCAACTCTGTAATAAAAGAGTAAATTTTTAAAAAATAAATAAATAAATAAATAAAATAGTCATCAAAAGTCAAGTGGCAGATCTTCAGAAGCTACTGTACATGTTGTGTATTTTTTAGATAAAAGATTTGTATGAGTAATCCATTATCTAATCACATGAGCTCTTGTGGAGGAGGTTATGTATGTGGAGGCGTTTTCCCCAAAGGAAAGTTTAACAGAAAGTCAGCCATAAATGGTGAATCCTTTAGACTTGGCGCTGGCAGATCTGACATACTGTAGGAGTCGCGTAGTATAACTTGTAATTATGCACAGATAAGGTCAAAAATGCCAGAAAGACTGTTCCCACAGCAAGAAACCATTTGAAGTCAATGTGTTACTACTTTTCTTTCTTTCTTTCTTTCTTTTTTTGTCATCAATTTGTGTAAGTTTTCATTTTGCTCACAGTGGATACTTGAGGAATTAATGCCTGTTAAACTTGTTCTTGTCCCATCGTATCGCTGCATTTATTAACTCGGTTCTAGCTGTACATGGATTCAAATACATTTCTCAACAGGTCGGACCATTACGGAGGGATAAAGCTAAAGTAGTGGGGGAAAAAAAATGGACACTTCCTTCTCCTCGTTGCTCATCAGGTGTTTTTTGTCTCTGTGTTTCCCTCACAGGCGGAGCGGCGGGCGTACAGAGAGGCAGAGATAAACATGATGGACGACCTATCAGAGGCTGACTTCCAAAAAGAGGAGGAGCCCGCCAGCCCGGCCCCTCCGCCTTCACAGCAGCACACAGACCCCGCCTCCCCGACAGTCGCCGTGACGCCAGAACCCGTTGCCAGGGGTGACCAGGCCACGCCGAGTGAGATAGAGTACCAGGTACATCATCCAGTGAGTCTTGCCATGTCCGACCTTACTCATTGTGTACTGTACGATGTGTCACATTTACTGTCCACAGTTTTGCTTGAGTGTGTGAAGAAGTTTTCCTCAGGTATCCACTAAAAGGCGTAAATAAATCAGTGAGACTGAAAGTTCATTCTTGACTTTGGGAACGGCAGTTGACAAAATAATGAACTCTCCATTAGCAGCTGTTCTGGAGCTTTCAAGCATATCACACAATCTTCCTCAGCAGACGGAAGAAGAATGAACTGTGACTCAGCTTCTTAAACCAACACGAGAAGTCTTTAAATCGATGTGAGGAAAAAATGGAAACATGAACACTTGCAGTTACAACTTAAATGGATCCTAATCAATGCAACTATCTCTGCAGGTCCCACAGCGGCTCATTTTTATTCTTGATATACACGTGTAAACATCAACCAGACCATGTTTTTAGTCTATTTTCCTGAGTTTTTCAATGAGAAATGTGGGTGACCTACAACTCAATACTGTGTCTGGATGTCTCCTGTGTAGACACACAGCGAGGACTGAAGCTGCTGCTGCTCTGCTAACGCTTGAGTCTGGCTGAGGAGCTTAGCTGCATCTCTCTCTCCCTCATTTCCTGTCAACAGTCCATCTAATAAAGGCATAAATGGCCTGAGTCATCATTTCTGTTTAGAGCAGCTAATAAGACAATCCAGGACTTATGTATTAGGTGGATAATAATAGTACTAACTAGCTGGGGAAATAACATCTTGTACTAATTTCTCCTGCTTCCTGCAAATTTAAAGATTGGTAAACTTTGAGACACTGTGCTCAAAGCAACATTAGGGGAGGTGCTGTCCGGTAAGACAAATAGCTGATGGAAAGGAAACACGCCACACAACACTCACGCTGCCAAAAGTGGAAAACTTATTCAAAACATAAAATTTGTTTCTGCAAAACAAGACTTAGAGTTGGTTTCACAAAGATATTTCAGACTGCTCTGTAGTGTTAGTCTTAATTTTGCTCATAGATAAGTCAGACCCTTTCACAAAAATAAAGACAAACTGAATTTATGCCAAAAACATAACAATACCAATAATTTACCCAGAATTCACAGTTAAGATAGACAAGAACTTAAATGTTTGTGCAACGGATGAATTTAGACGTCTGTCTGAAGTCTGACTGTTTGTTCTGTCTGAGCCACAGTCAAAGTCTGTCTTTGTGAAACTGGCTCTTGGTCTTCATCAGGGTATCTAATGAAGGTTGTGAGACTGAAATGTTATTTTTGTACTAACATTATCCACTTTTGTCTTTGGAAACCTGTTGCCCTTTTCTTTGTTATATCTAACTTCCATTCACTATAATTCAGTGTAAAATGTTTGATTGTGTAGCTGTGGTTTTAGTTTCAAAATGGACAGTATTTTTCATTCTTTATTTGCTATAACATTAAAGATTTTCCTGGTTTAGAAACTTCCAGGTATCATCTTACAACCAGAGCATGAAACTGGAAACCTGACCGTACGGCCTTCACAGCCACCTTGTGTTCTGTGTGTGTGTTTGCCGACAGGATGGCCGGGGCTTTGGCATCGGCACACTGGTGTTCGGGAAGCTGCGCGGTTTCTCTTGGTGGCCCGGTAAGATCGTTTCCTGGTGGATGAGCGGCCGGAGTCGAGCTGCTGACGGCACTCGCTGGGTCATGTGGTTCGGTGACGGCAAGTTCTCTGTGGTGAGCACCATTCGTTTCGATTGATCAGATGACGGTTTAGTGGCTGTTAAGGATTCAGCAAGTTCATATCCAAGACTCAAAGGCGACCTGATGCTTTTCACAGAAAGAGGGAATGACTGAGCTACCAATTCTGTCATTTGACTTTAATGCAGCAGATCATGAACTTTTACACTCTAACTTTATCCTTTTATATGTTTCAGTTCTTCCTAGTTATGACAGTTAGTACAGTTGTACTCAGTTTCATTCAGCGGTTAACAATTATTCAAGTTTGTCAGGGTTAGTTCAGCAGTGCATTTGCTCTCAGCAGAAACTTCAGTAAGTGAATATGATCGTTTACTTTGATCTGCTGAAAGATGACCTTGATTTTTCTCCATTTTCTTTCTACTAAACAGAATACAGAATTTACATATGAGGCATCTGAAAAGCCACAGACACAAGAAAAAAGTGAAGGATTTTATGCCTTGAAGTCATAAATGTGCACTTGTTTTTTCTCCAGTTATTTATGGCTTTTCTTTTAATCTTCACCACATGAATGATCATGTCTTTGTTTTACAGGTTTGTGTGGAGAAGCTGATGCCTCTGAGCTCTTTCTCATCTGCCTTCCACCAGCCCACCTACAACAAACAGTCCATGTACAGGAAAGCCATCTTCGAGGCTCTGCAGGTAACAAAGCCACCATCAAAACTCTGCTCCTGAGTGTCAGGGGGTGTGTGGTTTTTATACGGCCAATAAAATAGTTTTATTCTGTTGCTGCGCTTATTATAAATCTCTCCGGATGAAGTCAGCATCTAAAAGACCAAAATACAAATGTACAAGTCTAAAGGTCATATTTTACTCATTCTTCTCTTATGTAACATTGGTATTTTGCATTTGTGGAGGTGTTCTTCATCTAGCTCTGTCCACAATTTATAAGTGGTAACATGTGGGTACATTAGTTCACGCTCTTTTACTTATTTTGGTTTATTTTTTCTTTTAATCAGTTCAGAGCACTCGGTCATTAAGAGCTTCTGTGGCGCCCATAAGGTGAACATCATAAACAAACAGTGAAGTATTTGTGCACTAGAACCTGCACCTATATTTGGACTTGGCTACATCTTGTACAGCCGTAATTAGCATTTTTCTTTTTAAATCAAACATATGCACATGTGTGTTTTTGCTTGTGAGTGAGAAAAACGGGATCTCATTATGAAAGAAAATTGAGATCGTAAACATGATTAAATTGTGTGTTTATTTTGTGTGTAGGTGGCCAATGAGCGGGCGGGAAGGCCAGTCCCTTCCTGTGATGTGAGCGATGATGCAGAGGGTGTGGACATTCAAACCAGACAGATGATAGAGTGGGCCATGACCGGCTTCCTACCCAATGGTCCACAATCATTGGACCCTCCAGAAGGTACATATCTCCCAAACACACACCCAAATGACACATCCACACACACACACAACCTACATCATTTAGTCAGTCGCATCCAGAAAAATTACACCTGCCTTTTGCCTTTAATAGTGGAGAGATGACAGAAAACTAGGGAGGGAGAGATGCAACAAAGCTTCTCAGCTGGATTCAAAATGGGGACGTTGCAGTTCATAGTCAACGTTTTAACCCCGAGGACCCACACATGCAATAGGCAGACTCTGGTCCAGATTCAAATTGAAGTACAGTTACCAAAACAGAAAGGGTGCTATGATGTCACCTCGCACACTATCACATATCTTAGTTTGAGCAGAGCTTGAGTTAAAAAGTGAAAGGGGCTTGTTCAGAGCTAACAAAGCTGCAAACAAATGTTTACTGTGAAAACTATGTTTAACCATCGAGGCTAAGAAATAAATGTTCATTTCAAGTGGGAAAAGCGTGACACCAGTTCACTTAATTTGCAATCAAACAGTGGCTGTTTTGAGGAGCAGTAACATACATAACACACCCATTTTCAAACATTTGGTCCCCAGAGCTCAGAAGTAAGAACCATAAAACTTCAGCAGCTGAATCAAGCTACTGGCAGAATAAGTATAAATTGTCAAACCTTTTACCACAGCAGACTCACTAATGAACACTTAGATCAGTGACAGTGTCTGTTTTGAAGTCTTAGTTGCACAATGAAGGTCTCATTTTTCCAATAAATACAGAGATGGTGTTTTGTCTGCACAGTCTTCATGCTTTTAGAACATGAATAGTCATGTCTTAATCCATCTTTTCTGGGCCTGAGACACCGTGGAAATTTGGTTAATTGACCTGTAAGGCATGTGTTTTAGTGCTTCTGCTCTAGCCAGTAGAGGAAACCTGATTTAACAGTTTTTATCACATGGGCCAATTTGATAGCTGTAGAAATGATCCTGGGAGATTACAGTTCTTGTCTGGATATTTGGTTTTGCTTTAAAACACATAAGGAAGTCAGGTGTGTTAACAGTAAATACATGCGTGAGAAAGGAAGTCATCGTTCTAAATGTCAACTAAAACAAACTAGAAAACCTGTATCCTGTATTAATTGTATAATATGTCCCGACAGAGGAGCAAAATCCATACAAAGGGGTGTACCCAGATATGTGGGCGGAGCCTGAGGCAGCATACACGCCTCCACCTGCAAAGAAACCACGCAAGAACCATGCAGCGGAGAAAGCAAAGATCAGAGAGGTGATCGACGAGGGGACCAGAGGTAAACACACAAACACATTTCCACTCTTCTGTCCTCTTGATTTGTAATTCACACACACTAATGGTTACTTTTCCTACAAGAAAAAACATATTTATTTATGTGCTGCATGTGTTCATACATATGTGAAATAACAAGTTTTTCTAATGTGCTGTGTTTTCCAGAGAGACTTATATATGAGATCAAGAAGAAGACCAGGAATATAGAAGGTAAAAGCTTCTGAAATCAGTCAAGCTTCTTCCTTAAGTGATGTATAAACTTATATAAACTTACATGTTTTATACTATGTTGCATATTTTTTGTCTAACCCTGGTATTAAGTAATAATGTAATGGCTGATGAATAACATAATGTAATGAAAATAACCCCCAGACTGGGTTACACATCTTTAAATGTTTAATTTACACCATCATTTAAAAATTCATAACCCTCTTATGAAACAGTCATCTCTAGTTGATAAAATATAATTGTGTTACACTATCTGCGGCGCTGTTACATCCAAAGGCTTTTCTTAACCATTCATATCCAAAACAGATCATTTTACATTATTATTATTATTATTATTAGATGATTATTTCCTTCATCCTCTGCAGGGTCAGTAGTGACAGTAGGGGCCAATTTCAAACATTTTTATCCTAGCTTTAAAGTCAGGATTAACTCTGCTCCAGACTTAAATTAAGGCTCATTTTGAAGTGCTTGTTACTGTGGCTTTCATCTAATGTGGAATCCAATTTTTGTTCTTGTTTACATTTTTGGCATTTCACTCATTCATTTATTCAGTGAGCGCCATAACGAGCACAACAGCAGAGTAATTTGCTGGTTGAGTGGAGTGAGGACCTCAGTGTCCAAAATAGATTCTGAGCTGGAAAGTAAATTTAAAAAAAAAAAAAAAACAGCAACTGGCCAAATAATATCTGAGTCTAGTGATTCAGTCTTGTTATTGATCTTAAGCACATTAAATTGTCATTAAGTCTTATTTATCACACTTTTAAATTCCTTTCAAAGTGTGAAATATGAGTTTGTCCGTCTGCGTTTGTTAAGATATCTGTATCTCCTGCGGAAGCCTCAACGTCTCTCTGGAGCATCCTCTCTTCGTAGGAGCCATGTGCCAGGGTTGCAAAGTAAGAGAAACAAAACTCTCACTCTCTTTTGTCTGATTCTTGTAAATAATTGAATATTATTGTTTATGGACTTTTAATAGAATCGTATCATCATAATATGATTGTGTCATTTTTTTGCAAAATTCTGTCGTCCAAATCAGTGATTTCAAGCCATTGATACCATATTGTGACATTAATCTCATGCATATTATTCTAGTACATATATGCAAACGATTAGTCATTAAAGTGATAATTAATCAGTCATTTTGATAATGAATCAATCATTTACCTCGCAAAAACGCAAAACATTCTCTCGTCCAGTTTTTCAAATGAGAGGATTTTCTGCTTTTCTTTATTTTATATCATTTCAAATTTCTCTTTTATACTACATGCATTTACCAAACACTGCTGCACATAGATCCCAACCAAACAAAGGAACACGACAATGATGCACTCTCTCTCTGTTGGCCAAACACTGAAGCCCACTCACCTGCCATCTTGTTTTGACCTGTGTGTGTGTGTGTGTGTGTGTGTGTGTGTGTCCCTCCCCCGTTCCTGAGTCACGCCATGGTTACACAGACGCATGAAAATGAGCGGATGTTCAGATGATGCATACGCTGACATTATGGTGACAGCAAAGACACTCTCCCACTGCTCTTCTCCTGATCCTGCTTCTTCTTTTTCTTTTTCTTTTTTTCCATCCTGACAGAACTCCTTCCTGGAGTGCGCCTACCAGTACGATGACGACGGCTACCAGTCCTACTGCACCATCTGCTGTGGAGGCAGGGAAGTGCTCATGTGTGGCAATAACAACTGCTGTAGGTCAGTACAGTACTGTATACACTGCTCTGTTTGGGATTGGCAGACAGCAGTTGCTTCTTTTTGTGGCCAGGACAAGGTTTTGGATTTCAGCTCAACAGAAACAACTTACCCATAAATGTCAAAACGTGATGCATGCCTCCGTTAGTGGTGACTGAGTCAGCCAACTCACGAGGAACAGATTCATTTATATCAACACCGAGTAAACTGTTGATTTTGGCATCTGGTCTCTGACCTCCTGACTGCAAGAGAGATCAGGAGTCACAATAATAAAGTTCACCCTAAAACTGCATCAGATACACAGTGCTGCTTGGTGTAATGAGGCCTTTTCCCAACACAGAACTTTCATCCATCAAAAGAAACTATCACACAGTAAAACATGAGAAGGAGACACCTGATACACAGCAGCAGGCAAAGACAACCAAATGTGCAGCAGATAATTATTAATCAAACCGTATTTAACTCACAAAAAGGCCCAGTTAGCCGTGAAAACACCCACAAGGTGCTGGTTTTCTTCAAACTGGTCTGAAATAGAAGGTCTCGACCAGACTTACCAACCACAGGTCTGTGAGAGTAAATATGTTGTTTTAACATGAATTCACAAGATAACTACTATTAAATCCATCTCAGAAACTGTTAAGTAAGCGTTTTCCCGATCTGTATAAATGGCCTGTAGCCTATAATTATGCGAAAATGCTTTGATAACCTTGCTAACACGTGCGATCAATTGGAAAATAAAAAGTAGGTTTGATGTGCTTGTGTCCACACAGTTGCTATCATCCTGTAATATTACAGTAAGATCATCAATACCGTACCTTTATTTTATTTATAATATATGAGTCCCAGTTATAGTCTGGACGAATAATGCCCATAATCCAGTGAGATGTCAAGAGGGTGAGTTACCTGTCGGTGAGTTTAACTTTATGTTTGTAGCCCTTGTGTTTGTTTGTAAGAAGCCGGTTTGAACATGAACTGGACGAGAATTAAAAGATGAAAAGACGTAATTTCTTTCCTTGGTTTAAACTACAGCACCCTAACTATGTTCATAAGCAGTCTGATAAAGAAATAAAAGAGAAGCACTGATCTCATGATAAACCCCCCTGTATGTGTGTGTGTGTGTGTGTGTGTATGTGTGTGCGCAGGTGTTTCTGTGTGGAGTGTGTGGATCTGTTGGTAGGAGCCGGCTCGGCGGCAGCAGCCATCAAAGAAGACCCCTGGAACTGCTACATGTGTGGCCCCCGGAACACCTACGGTTTGCTGCGGCGACGGGACGACTGGCCCTGCAGACTACAACACTTCTTTGCCAACAACCACGAACAAGAATTCGTACGTCTCGATCCCATTGATTTCGTTTCTGTTCTTCTATCAATTGATGATAATGAATAGCAAAAAAAAAAAAAGTCTTGATTGTGTTTATAGATCTAGTTTTTGATATTCACTGTGTACCTGCTGATTTCAGTTTGCTTCAACAAAGATTAATGAGGAACTCTAGTTTTTTCATTGAATAATTATTAAGCTTTAAGGGTTCAATAAGACATTGATTGAATTAGCCTTTTTAATGTATTATTATTTATCAGTATTAGAGAACAGAAAGAGGGGAGACACAGGTATAAATGTTCCCCAGCAGGGTTTCCCATTTAACCAGGAAGGTTAGAGTTACGTAGGATGCATCTGAACCCCTCAACCAGTCTGCAGGAACCCAATCTTGCTTCATCAGTATATTCATCAATAATCATCCTAAAAACAGCGTAGACGTAGTCGTCACACACTTTGGCTAAACAGCCTTCAAACCTCAAGCTCTTTTGTATGAACTGCACTTTTTCTGTAGTTACTGCTGTCTGCCTGTGTAGGGCAGTATACTATAATTAACCGCCCATACTATAAGTCAACATATCAGTGAGGTGTAGTAAATGTGATATATTTGTTGTCCTACATCTGATCTGCTATCACAACCTTGCTATAAATATGAGGTGAAATAAAACACAGTTAAACAGGAGACATTTTATAAGTGGGAATCCGTGTGGAATACGCTCCAGGGATTGTTATATAATATATTTAGGAAGGCTAATAAACATCAAAACAGACCATATTTACAGTATATTCAATTATTGATGTTTGCTGAAAAGATCAGATCATCATCATGAGTAAAGCTAACTATGTATTGTGCTGCTCTGTTCTCTCTATATATCTGTAAAGGTTAATATCCATCTGATCTGATTCTCATCGATGTGTCTTCTTCCTCTAAACTCTGTTTCAGGAGCCAGCCAAGTTGTATCCTCCAGTTGCAGCAGAGAAGAGACAACCAATCAGAGTCCTCTCTCTGTTCGACGGCATTGCCACAGGTATATATAGATATATATATATGTATATGTGTATGTGTGTGTGTGTGTGTGTGTGTAGGGATGCAACTAACAGTGTCGTTCAGTCAGTCCACCACTTTGGTCCAGATTGATATAACAACAGCTGCTGGGTGGACTGTTGTGAAATGTAGTTGAATCCTCCTGATTTTGCTGGTTCCACTGACTTTTCCTCCGGCACCAACATCAGGTTCAGGTTTGTGGTTTCAAGGAATAAATGTGTGAACTATTGGATGGATTGGCATGGCATTCAGAGCACACACTAATGGCCTCCTTAGGATAGATTTTAATGACTTTGGTTTATCACATGGTAAAAATTACACCTGCTAAACATCAGTATGTTAACATTGCCATTCTGAGCATGTTAGTGTGCTGATGTTGGCATTTTTCTTCAAGAACCATTAAGTTTGGCCTCACAGAGCTGCTAGCCTGGCTGCAGACTCAGAGTCTTGTTTTTTCAAGTTGTCACTTAATTGTTCCTTCGATAAAATGTCAGAAAATACTGAAAAATGTCCTGCACAAGTTTCCAGAGCTCAACGTGACGTCTTCAAATGGTTTTGTTGCCAAAACAAATCGATTAACAACGATAAAAAATGAAAAACACAAAGCGGCGGAAACCAGTGTATGTTTAACATTTTTATTTGGTAAATCACTTTAATGATCGACCCATTACCAAAATTGCAAAATCAACTCACCAATTTATGGACTAATCATTTCAGCTTGTGTGCATGTTTGCACACACACAACAGTCACTTTGCACAGTGTACATATTTGTATTGTATATATTATATGTAATATAAAAAATTATATTTTTCTAAAATATTTTTTCACATTTTTATTGTAAATATTTTATCTTATTGTTGAATATTTCTATTTAAATACAAGCTTTCTGACCTGCAGAACCTGCTTGTTTAATCTTTGTTTATATTTCACTAAAACACTAAAGCAAATTCCTTGTATGTTGAAAACCTACTTGGCAATAAACCAGATACTGATTCTGATGTGTGCGAAACTAACAAAATGCATAAAGTTATCTCACTCCAACTGCAAACTTGATCAAAGGAAAATTTGAGAGTTGTTGGATGAATGAGTTTGCAGATGATGATAAATGGTGTGTGTGTGTGTGTGTGTGTGTGTGTGTATGCACACTCAGGTCTTCTGGTGCTGAAGGATTTGGGTCTCCAGGTCGACAAGTACGTGGCTTCTGAGGTGTGCGAAGACTCCATCACTGTTGGCATGGTTCGGCACCATGGACGCATCATGTACGTGGGAGATGTCCGCAACGTAACCCGCAAACATGTAAGTGAAATTCTCATCCTCACGCTGAGATTTGGAGACAGAATAAATACTCATCTCTAAGATCTGTTGACATTCACACTTGAGTATAGAGTCGTCTGCTTGTGCTCAGATCACACAAGATGCGTTTAAGTGTAAATGTGGAATAATAGGGAAGTTATTGTCTCTCTTTTACTTGCTAGTTGATGGTTTTTGATTGTTCAGCTCCACCAAAAGTTAACTCATGTTTTCTTCTGCCTGTCAGATTGAAGAGTGGGGACCATTTGACCTGGTGATAGGAGGAAGCCCCTGCAACGACCTGTCCATAGTCAACCCTGCACGGAAAGGCCTTTACGGTCAGAAGTCGTCTTGAGATTTTTCTGTTTTGAATACGTTTTAAAAGATAAAAAAAAAACTTGCAAAGAATACATCAAGTTTAAGAAATATCCTTGAGTGTCTAATTGAGAAGTGAGTTCTTTTTCATTCTTCATGTGAAATGACGTATGGAGGTTAAACTTTCTCCGTCCGCCTGCAGAGGGAACCGGCCGGTTGTTTTTCGAGTTCTACCGTCTGCTGCACGAGGCTCGACCAAAACCAGGCGACGAGCGGCCGTTTTTCTGGCTGTTTGAGAACGTGGTTGCGATGGGAGTCAGCGACAAACGGGACATCTCTCGCTTTTTAGAGGTATGGTGAACACACCCACTAAGTACAGTTATAAAATACATGAATACAGAATCAGACACATTGTGACTTTAAGTGGTGATTGAAGCAGGAGACAGGAAATGTAAATTCATGGGAAGATGTACTGCTGTCTAGTTGTTGCACAATCTTTCATGTTTCAAATCTGAACCACCCACTTTGTATATATATATATATATATATATATAACATAAAACATTAAAATTTAAAAAAGTAATTTACCATTTGTAATCAATGAATTATTGGCTCAAGAAGATGCTGAAAAAGTTCTTAACAAATCTTAACAAACTCAACTTTACATAAGGCGTCACAGGTTAATAATAATATACACAGACCTGGAGTGTGACATTTGGAGGAGTCTCATTCTCAGAGAAGATGTTTAATGTTCAGAGAAACAGTGAAGTGACCCTGCTGTGTATCTGCAGAGTAATCCAGTGATGATCGATGCCAAGGAAGTCTCTGCTGCCCACCGCGCTCGCTATTTCTGGGGAAACCTGCCAGGCATGTCCAGGTGATTCATACACAGACAAACACAAGTTCACTTTCTGATGATTCATTCAGAAACACAACTTTTTCATTCATGGTCTACATGTTTTTATATCTCTCTCCGCCTCTTGGTTGCTGCAGACCTCTGACACCGATGGCCAATGACAAGCTTGACCTACAAGAATGCCTCGAGCACGGGCGCACAGCCAAGGTATCCACCTGTGTGTCTGTGAGTGTGTGTGTGTTTGTACGTGTGTGTGTGTGTGTGAGTGTGAGTGATTATTACCATTATGCCATTTATCTTTTTAACTAGTAGTAAGCAAAGATTGTGGGTTCTAAGACAAGTTACAAGGCCCCAAACACAAACAGGATATTTGATCGATAGAAAAATAAAAACTGACACATTTTTAGAAAAAGTTTTGAAATTGACCAACAATCTGTGTCACTGATGTCAAATAACAAACAGTTTATTGTACAGCATCTAAAAGTCAATGTCTCGATAATATGAAAATTGAAGAATAGGAGACCTCTGTGTGTTTTTCTACTTTGATCATAGATAAATAGATATCAGTCCTCTGTGAACTGATATCTCAGAGATCATTTATATCAATTTTTATTGCAATTTCTTGCTTCTACTGTTTCACTTTTTTTCCTTCCAGTCAGTTTTTCAAGCGAATAATTATTTGATAACTATCACTTTTTATATTATTACATTTTTTTCAAATCTTCATGTATCACAGAAATCTGGTGTACAAAAGGGGGACAGCTGTAGGATTAAAAAAAGGATGTGTGTGTGTGTGTTTGCCTGTCTGTGTCTGTGTGTGTTTGGGTCTGGATGTTAATTCCAGTTTGAGAAGTTGCGTACGATAACGACACGCTCCAACTCTGTGAAGCAGGGGAAAGACGAGCATTTCCCCGTCTACATGGACAACAAGGAGGACATCCTCTGGTGTACCGAGATGGAAAGGTACAGTGGTTTGTGTGTGTGTGTGTGTGTGTGTGTGTGTGTGTGTGTGTGTGTTACTAAAAAATGATTCACAAACATAACCAGGGAGCTTTAGCTTCTCAAACACCTACAGTGCATTCAAGAGAAATTGGAGGCACTGAGCTAAACTTCAAGTGTCATAGCAAAGTGTCTGAATACTTTTGTCAAAGGTGATATTTAACTTTTTTATTTTTAACAAATTTGCAAAAAAATTCTAAAATTTTGTTTTGGCTTTGTCATTATGGAGTATTGAGTGGAGATTTAGGAGGGAAAAAATCTATCTTTTTGATTTTAGAATAAGGTTAAAACAAAACAAAAGAAAACAAAATGTGAAAAAGGTGAAGGGGTCTGGATACTTTCTGAATGCACTGTATGTACATTACACCTGTTGCTCCTCCCTGTGTAAGAGTGAGTCTCTGTAGTGTCCCTGTGAAACTAAACAAATAGATAAAAATGAAATACTGACCTCAGTATTTTTGCAGATTGATAAATTAATTTGATGAGTGTGAGCATGACGGAAGTCCTGGCTGTTAGATGTCATCAATCATTTGGTTCTAACCACAAAATCTTGCATGTGTGATTTTTGTGAAGCCTTTTCATACGCTTTAACTTGTCTTTTTAAATCAGCCAGATATTTACATTTTTTAAATTTGATTTTATATAAAAGAATTGAAAATGAATATGTCAGATTAGTTCAGGACTGCCACAAATGATGTTATTTAAATACAATTATTATTATTATTATTATTATTATTATTATTTCTTTGTTTAAATTAATAAAAACTCATTATTTTCTAATTTCTTTCTCTTGAAAAGTTTTATGTTTTTATTCTGTGTTTTAATTTTGTGCAATCATGTTGTAACTGAATTTGTGACTGTTTTATTTTTATTTGATTATGTCATTCCATAACCTGATTTTCAAAAGTTGATTTTCAAAAGTTTCAAATGTTTGGTATTTCTTGATAAAAGTGACTCTGGCTCTTTCATCTAATGATCCAAAGTAAAAGAACGAAATCTCCTGTGTGTCTCCAGGGTGTTCGGTTTCCCCGTCCACTACACTGACGTGTCCAACATGAGTCGTCTGGCCAGGCAAAGGCTTCTGGGACGTTCCTGGAGCGTCCCTGTCATCAGGCACCTCTTCGCCCCGCTCAAGGAGTACTTCGCCTGCAACTAGTCACACACCAACTCTCTCTCTCTCTGTCACACACACACACACACACACACACACACACACATTTACACACATAAACAGTATGTAATGACAGACACACACACAGGTAACTACACGCAGTATACAGCTAGTACATGAAGGTTGGTGGATGCAGGATGACACAGATGACTGGACACACACACACACACACACACACACATATACATACAAACACACACACACACACATTGTAAAGAACTGCTTCCCTAGATCCCATGTAGACCACTGGCTGACCTTAGTCCCCTGGTGCTACCTAACAGATTATGACAGACACACACACACACACACACACACACACACACACACACACTGGTGAAGGGTTTCTGTACTGTAACTCTTCACACACAAACTTTCTGTCCGACCTTGAAACTGATGTCTTCTGGCTTTACTGTGTCGTGGTGGCAGGAGTTCAAACCTCCGGGGGGCTCTAAACTGACAGAGATGCCCTGACTTTTTGTTTTTAATATCTCTCTGAAAACATCAACACACCAATGAATCCCTTTGAACCATTACACTTAACTGTATCCATGCATAGTGACAGTGCTCCCGGTGTATTATAGTGCAATGAACACGCACACACGCACGCACACACACACACACAAACACACACACACACACACACACACACATACATACACATACACATACACACACACACATACACACGCACACACGCACACACACACACGTACACCAGTTAATGCTCATGGTGCTGGTCAGGCAGTGACAAGAGTCCAAATGGTGCCACTTTAATACAACACTTTTACAGTTTTTGGTGCTCTTGGAGACTAAATGGTCTCTGGTTGTTTCAGTCGCTGCAGTTTCGTGTCCCTAACTGAGTCACACCAAATGATTACAAGCAGGTGGAGGCAACACCAGCTAAGAGAGGTGACTGTGAGTTTATAAGATGTATTTATTTGGGGCAGCGTGCTCAAGAAAAACCAAGGCAGATAGGATTGTTATGAAGTCTTTTTCAACATGACTACAACTAAAGCGGATTGTAATTTTTTCAGTTTCTTGGAGGAAATGCTGCTCTGGAAGTAAAAATCTCAGTGACTGAGTTAAACCTCAGTGGACTGAACCAAGTACCACCAAAAAAGGTTTTCACCTTCACCCGAGGAAGATCATTTTTAGCTGAAATGCGGTCAGTGATGCCTACAACATGAAATAATGAAATAAAAGTGAATTTTTGGGCATGCCACTGCACTTTGAGGTCATTTCCTCCTTCGTTCATGTGTGTAATGCAACACCTGCAACATACCTATTGCTTATTTTTGACAGGATCCCCATAAGCTTATGCTGTTGCTGTTGTAAATATCAAATATTCTAGATATTATCAAGAAGAAAAATAACACAACCAACATAAATAATATTTTCAAAAAAAAAAACTGAATTGATACACAATCTAGAAAAAGATAAGAGACAAGCCATATGGGCGTCCTCGTGTCCTCATGTAATATCATAGCCGTGATCATGGTGGAAAGACTTGGATCTGACAACAGTAACAATTGAAAGCAGTATAGACAGAGTGCATGACAAGGCCACACACTCATGTTGGGCTAAAACTATCCTTTGTGTTTGTTTCACACAGTTAGTGTTAGAGGTCACTGAATGGCTGCATGTGTCAGGAGCTGCACCCACTGTTAAGTTTCCATACGCTAACTTCTTTGCTTTCTTAAAACTGTGTACTGTTTTGATTATTTCTTGGCGGTTTTCTGCAATATTTTAGGCAGTGATTGTATATTAAGGTTAGCTAATGCTTTGATGGTTATGCTGTGAAATACTATACACTAGTAACATTATAACAATCGGTATATTATGTGTGCTGGTAGTTACTCAGTAACATTTGTAAAAGTGCTGTTGTGTTGCATTGATTACTTTGCTCAAACGACTGTGATGTTCATCTTAATGGTGCAAAATTGGAATAATACTGTATGTCAGTTGACAAGTTACTTTGGTCTCACAGCTGAGGTTGGATGTTACAGTTAATGTGGTAGATGAGGTGGGGAGGTGACAAAGGACACTATCTTAAGCCTGAAAAACAGTAACTGTATACTGTGAATTGACAATATAAGGTAGCCTTTCTTTGTAGCTTTGTTTAAATCCATCATGAGCGTAGCTTTAATTTTGTGTGACAATTTATGCACTGTCTCTATATCTATCCAAGCTGACACTCCAAAATCATGAATGCCAATTTGAGTTTATGAGATTGTAACTGAAAGATTTATTTATTGTTAATACATACTATATATATCTTAACATCACTAGGCCGTGATTTTTTTTTTTTTTATTTCATTGGTTTTTGACTTTGTAAGCAATAGGCCCGTGGGCCAAACCTTGCCATTCAACAAAAACATGTGGCCTCCCAACAAAAGCTGAAGCTTAACTTTTACATAATCCCACATAAATCTACTCTAGGTAACAATGTAGATATCTAAAATATGTAATACACACATCTTATACAATCCTACAACAAACTTAAATTAAATCAAATATTAAAAATATACATCTCTCTACATTATTTTAATCTTTGGCTTCATCCAATGAGGTTTAACTCATCCTGTGAGATGATCTCTTCCTCTAGAGCGACTTTCTATCTGAGCAATGTTTTCAATTCAATTCCTGCTTGGAAAGTTTAGGCCCACTTAATTCACTTTAGCAGGATGGAGACTAAAGGAAGTGAGTGAGGGGTTCAACCTGAATCTTTCTAGTTATCATACAACATCTCTTGTGCCTCTGTCCAGGTGCTTTTTTGTGTCTGGTGCTGAGGTTAAAAACAGTGACTAGCAAACTAGTTACAGTCCACCAGCCCTCGCAGTTATGCTACTACTTTGCGTCATAGGGACCCTCCATTTATTCTATTGCAGCGACATCCACTGAAACCAGAGGCAGACCTTTGTTCTGCAGACACTATGCTGGTTTTCTACTTCCTTCGACTGCAACAGATAGCCCTGTATAAATGACACATACGTCCTGACATAACTACCATCTGTCCTGGGTGTTTATTCTGCCTTTTGATGCACAATGCATGCTGGGATAAACTCAGCCCTTCTGTGACCTTGAATAGGAATAAGCAGGTTAAGTAAATGGACTGTCATCCAGTGTGGCGGACGTGTAAACGCCTTTGTGTACTGATGTATGTTTAGTTTAGACAGGGCTGTCTTTGAGAAAAAACATCTCTTGCAGTCTGGTGCTTATGGTCCTCAGACGACCATCTTTTTCCAGGAAGCCTTCTGATCCCCTGACCTTCCTCAGATACCAGCTAACAACTGGACACATGCAGTCTACACACACACACACACACACACACAAACACACACACACACACACACACACACACACACACACACACACACAGCAACAAAAACCAACAATAAACCAGCAGGTTCAAAGTGTTTTTCCATCATGTTTACTCTCCATTTATACAACCAACCTTCAGGTGCTTTTTAAACTCTGCTCTTTTTTACAGTGCTATTGCAGGTCATTCAAACATATACACACACACACACACACACACACACACACACACACACACACACACACACACACACACACACACACACACACACACACACACACACACACACAAACACACAAACTCGGTGCCGACTTTCATGCTTCTCTAAACTCCTTCCGCTACAAAAGACTTCACTAACACACACACACATACAAGCATACACACTGTGTTTTAGCCGGCCGCCTGTTGCCATCAGGCTTCCCACGGTGCCGCTGGGTGTGACATCACCACCCAGCGTCACTTGGTGCTCCCAAACCCTCACCTGCCACCCCACCCCACCTAACCCCACCCCACCCCACCCAGGTGCTGCATGTCAGTCAGTCAGTGTAATCTCCAATTCCATGTTAGATTAGGGAGTAATGATAATAAAAATAATGGTAATAATATTACAATAATAATCTGTTATTGTGTGTGTGTACTGTTCCAGGTTGGTGCTCAGTTCAGTTCAGTCTCAGCCTAGAGGGGAGAGAGGGAGGCTAGAGAAAGCATATATTACAGTTAGTATAGTGACTTGTTCTTTTGTATCTGAGGATGCCAGAAGAAATTGTTTAAGTGATGAGCTACAGGACACTCTCAAACAAGAGACGAGTTGAAATAACGCTGAATGAAGTGTTGTGAAACAGATGCCTGAGATATAACTATAAATTATAACAACTTCATCAATAAAGAGCCAGAAATCAGGCCTGTAATCAGTCCTGTATTTTGCTTCCTTAAGTTGAAGCGGAATACAGAAGTGTCCACTGGTTACCAAACATTTGATTGAAGATGTTCAATTTGCTATTATATTAGAAAATCTGAAAATACTGAAAATACTTGTTTTGTTAATTTGCACATGTTAAAACCAAACTAATGATGCACAAACAACAATGAAAATTAATGTGCAGAGAGGTGAATAAGCCTCTGTAAAATATATACAAGCTACAACAGTTGTTCACAACCTTGTCAGTGGATACTAAGATCAATCTGAGGGGGTCACAAGATGATTAAAGGGTTAAAGAGTTTACTTTTTGTTACTCTTAGTCATATTTCTTGATTCTCAGTCAAACATTAGATAGCTTCTAAAAAAAAAATGAGACAAATGCAATAAACAAAAGTCACATTGCTCCATTTTCACAAGCCAAAAAGGTTGGGGATTACAATGTTATAACATTTAAAAAAAAATATATAGAAGATTATAAAATAGAGTTTTATATATTTTTTCCTCCATACATTTGGACCTCTGCACTGTATCTGCTTGAAAACTGACCTTTGCTGAGTAAATAAATTTGAAAATAAGACATGAAATTATCTTGTAGACTTCACTCTTTGAGTTTTATCTTGTATATAAAAGTATGAATTTGGAAAACAATAATAATAATAATAATAATTTGGTTATATCATAGATTGCAAGAGGCCAAGTTTCCTGAAATTGGGAAGACAAACCAAAAAACTTGTGAGCCCCTGGCTTCTTTTCAGCTCATTTTTGTATTCACCAACAACAGAGTTGGTGTTATTTCAACGTGTATCTGTTTGAGAGTGCAGTCGGAAAGAAGCGCGAGGGATGGAGTCGATATTTTTAAATGACGGGTGACACGGTGATGATGTTTCTGTTCGCCTATCGACAGCTTTTAGGCTGAGTGATGCGTTGTTTTAAACACTGATACACTTACAAACAAATACACACAAAACACTGTTATTGACACACAGAGCGAACAGCGCTCAGACGCAGAGATACATGCACAACACCTACAAATACAATGCTGTGGCGCATGCAGACACTCATCTCATGGACTAAATGAAAGATGAGATTTGAGGAAAAAGGAGGACCTGGTGGTGTTTCAAAAGGTGCTAAAATTTTATCTGAAAATAAGAAAAATATATTGTTAGGAATATAAATCAAGTTTGTCTTTACAATGACTGTATTTAAGTTTGTCGTAGTAATGAAAAGGCACTATTATTATTTTACTCTTGTATGAATATGAACTAATTAAAAAGGCATTTTAACTTTGTACTTGAACAATGTAAGAAATGAACCGTGAATAAAAAAGGACTGTTTCTTGTGATTCAGCCTAAAGTTTCAGTGTTATCTAACTGTACGTCAGTAAGGGGTATAACCACTCAAATCCAAGTCAGTTTTTTTTTTTTAACAGCTTATTTAAGTGTCTTTGATGTCAGTTCCCTCGTTGTTTTCCATTGTGGCTCAGCAGAGTTTGCTGACATCAAATCAACACAATAACACTCAGCATTTTCCTCGTCTGTTGTCTGTGCTTGTTACAGATGAAACTCTTGCCAGCGACAGTTTGTTGACTTGTGAGAGTTTGTTGAGACAGGAGTTGACCTACAACGCCCAACCCTTCCTATTTTAGTAACTGAAATCACATACTAATAATTTGATTTGAAATTGGTACACCCTTACTGTCAGTGTATGACCTATATGTGAAGTTTTGTTGATTTACACTGCCTCCAGGAAAGTTGCAAGGCTTCAATTCTCACAAACTGAACTCCAACCATTTAAGTGCACGCATGTAGACATTTTACTCAGCTACTAGGATAAGTCTCAATGACCTACCTAATGTCAGTACTTCTGCCTCATAATGGATTATGTCAAGGTATAAATGGCCACTAATTAAGTATGGTAAAATTCAAATTAGTGTTGTAGTTTTTGTCATAATAAAAAGCGTAGATTAAGAAAAAGACTGAATTAAATATTGGGAGTCCATATGGCTAAGATAGTCACCATGTGAACTGCTCATTACTGCTGAGTATTTTCCTTCCAATCTAACTTGCGTGCAATAGTAGTCATATCTCTCAAATGATATTCAGTCATTCACCCGCCATTGCTTTTATATATGTATACACATATACCACAGCTGCAGCCAGCCATGCTGCCAAGGAGAACAGTCCTGTCTCCATACTGTGGATCTTCAGCTCCATATTGTTGCCTTCAAGTGCTCCTTGTAAACACTTGTTGCATTTCAATTCAAGCATTGCAGGTCTGAAATAATACCAAACTCAGTGCTGTAGCTAAAGAGGATTTCTGTTGATTGATGGTAAATCTAAGAGATCAGTCAGTGCATAACTTATTTGTTGATGCAGCAGCTGAACAAAATAGAGAAAATGTAGATGTTGGTAACTGATGTTTTCATTCCTTTACATCTTTACGTCTGAATATTAGAAAGAATAACCTTTCTCACTATGACTGTTAAATTTATTAATGGGGAATTTGTTGTCTTTTGAGAGCAATGATTATGTGGGCCTATAATGCTCAATGAGACATTTTACAGTAGGCTATGGGCTTTACAAAAAACAAATTAACAATAAGAAAAGACTTTATTTATCCCCTGGAGGAAATGTAAATGTCACAGTAGCTGAACAGACAGGCTAAGAAGTCAGAAAAGATCATTTATTTAAGTGAAATAAATAAAATATGAAATTTGAAATATTGCAAAATTACAGCTAAAATGCCTAAAAACCTAAAACAAAGCATAAAACAATAAAAAGAAATAACAGAATAATGTGGACAAATATATGATATTTTATTTTGTTGTTATTGTATTTGTGTAAAATAGTGTTTTTTATACATACAGCAATCATTTATAATGCTGTACACCATCCTCTAAGATATTGGGGCACTCGTTGCCATATTTCCAACAGCATATGAAGGCAGCACCCAAAGCAGCAGACACGCCCCTGCCTGCTTAGAACGGAGACCCCTTCTATAGACACATCTCATATCCTATTGGTCAGATTTTCTGTTGCTCTGATCCGAAGGCTTTCTGATTGGCTGCTGCGGGACGGTTGGTGAAGAAGCATCTTGCGGCTCGCGCTGTGCCAGCTGTCCTCGCGCACTCGGCTGGTGCTGGGCAACGGAGAGTGAGTAAGAAGCTCCGGCTGTGGAAGGTCTGGAAACCTGGAAAAAGGGTAAGAAACACCCCAAAATGTTATGAATATTAAAATATCAGGGCTTATTTTCTCTATTGTAGGAGTAATTCACAATACAGATGAATTTTAAGCACAAATATTCTCATTTAGAACCATAAAATGATGCGTTATATCTCGTTTAACGTTAATAGTCGAAAGATTCTACTGTCAGTTAATTTCCCATTTGTTAACGTTAAATTAGCTTAATGTCAGATATTTCTGTCGCTTATTTTACATTTTTAACCACCCAAATGACGTGCTTTTCCGTTTACATTTGAATGGGAATTTACAAATGAATGCGAGATTCTCTTTTCCAATAACGAAAAAATGAATGACAGAATGTGAATTTCACATGGATCCAGTGGAAAATGAACGATTGGTTGATTGCAAGCAAGCATCGTGTGGCGATGAAATATGGGTGAGATGTGAGTGTGTGTGTGTGTGTGTTTGTCTGTGTGTGTGTGTTTGGCGTGCCATCAGTGCAATTTAAGGCTGTGTGCGTGTGTGTGTTGCCCGTTATGTAAGTCTGCTATTCGTTTATAGGTTATTCTCTGTTCTACCAAATATATTGAGTAATGGTAGTGATGAAGAGGGGGGTATGCAGGTGTCGTCATGCATACAAACGAGCCTGCTGGTGTGTATGTGTGTGTGTAGTTGAGTACAGCATTTTGCACTGAACAGGTGATATGATTCTCTGTTTTACCTCCTCTTCCTTTGTTGGTTTCTGTGTGGAGGGTTTTGCACACAGACCTGCTTTGGTTTGTGGATAAGGGAGTGTTGAGGCCTTCACGTCATTCGGTTTAAGAATCCTTTTTAAGGGGGCTTCAGGGGTCCTCAGTGCAGCACAGTGAATTGAATACATTAGAAAGATGAAGCAACTGTTGACTTACACATGGTATACTACAATAGTTTGCATCTATTCCATTATTATCACGGATTATTTTTTAGTCCACAAAATGAGTCAAGAAACCAAAATTCTCAAGTTTGCATGACAGCACTCAGTAAATATTTTATGCAGTTACCAGGGATGGGTGGAAGAGTGGTGCAATGGTTTGCAATGTTGCCCCACAGCAAAAAGGTTCTTTGGTCAAACCTTTCTGGCCTATTGTTCACCCTATTTATGAAGCAGATCATATTTATTGTCGAGTGATCAATTGGTTTGGAAAATGTCTGAAAACATCCAACATCCAAAAGTCTCTTCTTTGAATTCAGTAACCAGTAGATATTCAGTTAACTAGCAGTAAATTCTCATATCTGAGAAGCTGGAACCAAGAAATGCTCAGTATTTTTCCTTGAAAAATGTGATTATCAAAATAGTTTGATGATAAATGTTTTTGTCGACACCTGGCCAGCTGCTGCGTGAAGCGGGCGTGATTGGAGGATTTATTTTTTTTTGGTTTCAAGTTACAAATCTTTTAGGAAACAGCTACTCTTATGACGCTGGAAAGGTGTGGGGTGTGGTGTGGTTTGACCATTCAACATCCACTTTGGAGTATACAGACCATATGTTCCAACTACACATACTGTATGTAAATCTGAATACGTCCGCCTATGCAGACACCCAATATAGTATAAATAGAAAAACGTATGCATCTGTGTCAGTTTTGGAGAACATCAGGACTTTCCCCAGCTGCAGAGCTAATCATGTAAAGTTTGTTCTAATGGCTGCAGTAAAAGAGAAACATATTCAGGTCATTTAAAATCAAAAGGATTCATCCTCTGAGAAGTATAACTAATACTCAATAAATGTCATATAAATCTTCCCATCAAAACGGATATTTCTGCCTGTAGGTGGCACCAGAGAAACGTTGCCGGGTAGGTCAGACTAAATGTCAAAGGTAAAATGAGTATCTTTTTAAAAACGTTCTTAGCTAGTTTCTTGAGTAGTCGGCAAAGGCAAACAGAAAGTGTAGGAAAATAAGGAGATACATCTGTCCATCCTTCACAAAAATACACAGGTACAATATGACACAAGTACAATCTCCCGTAGAGAGAGAGAGAGAGAGAGATGCTCCTAATCCTAAGAGTGATGCCCTAGTTAGTTGTGTGGCTGCTGTTGTTATTGTCTGTTTATCTGTGCGTGATTCACTATTCACTATTAGCTTATTCATTCATGACCCTCCAGCAGAACCCACAACTCACTGTCAGTGTGTGTGAGAGTGTATCTTTGAGTGTGTGTGTGTGTGTGGGTGTGTTAGCTTGTGTGTGTGAGTGTTTAATGTCTATTCTTATTTCCAATTGGTTGTAAATTTGTCTGATGCACGTTTGTTCTCGATTTTTAAATAGCTCTGTTGTTCACACACACACACACACACACACACACAAATTGACACGTGTGCACAAACACACTGTACGCCATCCTTCCCTGTGGCGATTAGTCTCCAGATCAAGCAGGAGTCAGCAGCTGTCTACTCCTTTCTTCTCACTTACACCATGCATCAACACACACACACACACACACACACACACACACACACTCACACACACACATTCACATATTTCCATGCCACACATGTAGTCTGCACTTGCTCAGAAACAGACATCTGAGGATGTCAGCAGCTACTATGTCAAATTTAAACTGTTTCTAAACATGCAGGCTTTTTTCTAAAAATAGATTTGACTTTCTTGATCACTGTCTGAAGGTTTAATTCTTTAGCTGGCTTTTCTTTTTATTTCTGACTGCACCTCTGCCTCTGCTAAAAAGATTTAAACATACTTATAATGAATTTCTTGATTAATATAGTGTTTTTTTGTTCGTTATAATTTGTAGTTTTCAAGGTCTTAGATTTACTATATTATGGAAAGGACAGAAATTATTTTTGATTCCTCAATGAAAGAATCACAGTCACTTTTCTTGTTCAGTAACGTTGATGATGCAGAAACAGTTTATACACAGACTGTGAAGTGGTTGTGTGTCCGGTATGACTGCAGTATGTTGTCATGATGCTGTGTGTCTGCGACATTGTGATGATGTGACATTGGGAGTCTAGGTCTAGCCTGCCTGCTGCTCCTCATTCATTATTAATTATCACCCCCATTTAAAAAAGCTGTCTGCACAGACAGAGGAGAAAAGTGAGGGTGTGTCTGTGTGCATGTGTGTTAAATTGTGTGCATAAGGTGTTTGTGTGTGTATGGGTAATTACTGTGTGCATGTGCATCTATTTGTGAGTGTGCATTTCTCCATTTGTGTGTGTGTGTGTGCTGAAGCAGCAGGTTACAGGGTGAGTGAGAAAAGCTGCCTGGTGTGTCATTGTGTATGTATATGTGTGTGTGTGTGTGTGTGTGTGTGTGTGTGTGTGTGTGTGTGTGTGTGTGTGTGTGTGTGTGTGTGTGTGTGTGTGTGTGTCTCTGACTGTCTCTCATACCCACTATGACACAGCAGAAAGCAAACACACACTCACACTGTAGACCTACACTGAAAAAGTCTAAAATAGATCTGTGATTTTCAGCTTAGTGGTTTTTTGGAGTTGAAATGTTTGGACACGGTTAGTGAGGCCATGTAACTGCTGCAGACAACAGGGTCGACTTTTTTAGATGTAATCTTTGATCTCAACCTTCCGTCCACATGAAGCCATCTCATGTTTTAGTGTGACAAAGGAAATGTACCTTTTCAAACTGCCTTTGCAGACACAGACAGTTGCTCTGTGATGCTAATCTTGAGGCCATGACATACCAAGATGACCTTAAGAACAGAACCAATGGCTGCACCTCATGATGTTGCTTCACGTTGCCTCACGTCACCTCACGTCACCTCACGTCACCTCACGTCGCCTCACAACGCCTCACATTGCATCATGTCACATCACAGCGCTTCACTATGCCTCACAACACCTCACTGTGCTTCATGTCTTATCACGTCTCCTAGTTCACCTCAAGTTACATCACATTTCTTCATGTTGCCTCAAATCACTTCAAGTTGACCCACAGAATCTGAAAAAAGTCTGTGTGTCTAATCCAAAAAAAATATCACTGATATGCATTTGGATAAAAATAAGCAAGAACTCCACTTCACTGATTTAGTTGGCTGAACAATGAATAAAACAGTCCATTTTAATACATCATCCTGAACTGAGGGGAAATTATGAGATATTTTTCCTCTATTTTCTGACAGAAAATAATCAGCAGATTAATCCATGATGGAAATGATAGTTTGAAGCCCGATGGTAAAGCAGTATAATTGATTATGGAGAGCAAGAAGGCCAGATGATGACTATGATGCACAGTTTTGTTGTTTGCTGACTGAGAGTCACTGTTTTTCTGCATTTACACTCTTTGAAAAATGACGATACATATTGTAAAACATATGCTTATTTAATATTTTGAATAATATTTGCAGTGTCTAGACATCTTCCATCAAACTTCTTAAATGTGAATATAGATACAGAAACCACTGGATGTGGTTGTGTATTATTATAAATTCTCTAAAAAAGAAAAAATAGGATTAGGCTGTAAACATTAGGATGTAAACATTGCTATATTTTATGGTTTTAGAAATACATTTTTAACCAAACATGATTCAGGATTACAGCCGGAGAATCTTAGTTCATAAAAAGAATGCAGAGTACTACAGAAAGCAAGATGATCTACAATGACTGTGATTTTTATTTTCCCTTCCTGTGAGCAGCTGGAGGGCTTACTGTGTGTTTGTGAGTATTAAAGGTGTCACTGTCCAGAATGTCAATTATATAAGTTGACTTTAATTTCCTTTAGCTTTACAGTCCTTACAGACACACAAAGCCTTCAGTGTCCGGTGCAGTGGTCTGTTTAGTCAGCGTTCCCATTCCCACACACATAGTCAGTCAGCTGTGTGGGTTTGGACAGAGCTGACTGGAAAATAGTGACAACAGCAGCTTCAGCCTTTAAATATCAGTTATAGAGGCCAAAATTTCATGTAGGCATTACTCTGTTTCTGTCCACCTCGCCCTCTTTCTGTCAAGTTTACTATTTGTTTTTCTCTTCTACTCACTCTTTTTCCTTTTTTTCTCACATCTGCAAGAAGCTCAAATGAAAAACAAACTACTGGACTGTATTGAAATGTTTAACATGCCGACATCAGGGACAGAACAAAAAGAACCAAACAAACACTAGATGCCATATGTCCAATAATGTAAGTGATTGATCAGTTTCATCCAGTGCTTTTGTTGTGAATTTGTGTTTGCCAGAAGCAGGTTTGAGTCCATTATATTCTGTTTTATGTTTGGTAATAACATCAGGGTTTAATGCCAATAAAAGCACTGAACTGAATAAAATTGGCAGTATGTATTTAGCAGCAGAACTCAATCAGTCCTTTGATTTGGCACCAGGCCTGCTGGAGCCGGTATCTTCCGCTGTTTGCAGTGTGGTGTCAGTTTCTATTGGATTTGTTGTGAGTCTGTGGCTGGACAGTGGCAGACCACTTTCTGTACAATTGATAGAGACTCAGCAGCATCAGTATCATTTATTACTGCTAAAGACTTACATGTAGTTTGTTTCTGCTTGCAGAAAAATACCTTATTTTTAATATTTTTCAGCTTTTGAAAACAAAATAAGGGGAACATCTACCATTTAATCCTTAATCAGACACAACAGGCCCTATATAAACAGCCATTTAAACATAGTTAACACATAAAGTTTTAAAGGGATAGTACCACTACCACTAATTATTCTAGTAATGCCAATTAATCTAATTCTGTAGTTGTTCTTATTATCAATATTTACAGATAATTTTCTCAACGATTCAATGGTTAATTTAGTACATAAAATTAATGAAAAATGCCCATTATAGTTCCCCATTCAGTTTACCATGATATAAAACAGAGAAAATAAGCAAACCCTCTTATTGGAGAAGCTGTAATCAAAACATTTTTGGGTATTTCTGCTCAAAATGTGACTTAAACATTTAGATTTATAGATAGATAGATTATTTTATGTTAATTAACTAATCAATTCATGTCTTCTCTAATTGCCAGTGTCAGAAACATTCATAAACAAAAGATAGCACTCAAAAAGTTTTAACCATCCGCAACAGAATACAACATCTTTCCTGTAAATCTGTTTTGATATTCATAAGTAAGTAAATTTAAATTAAACTTATAAATATAAGTAAACAGTTCCACTGTACTGATCGGTCTGATGGGGGCACTACAATTAAAGGTCAGCAGGTCGGGTTTTTACAAACAGTATCGTCTGTGTTTGTGTTGATTTTATAACAAATTAATTTGAAATGGCAAATCAGTCTTGGTGTGTTAGTATGCCTCACCATACTACATGTGTGTGTGTGTGTTTGTTTGTGTGTGTGTGTGTGTGTGAGTGTGTGTGTGTGTGTGTGTGTGTGTGTGTGTAGCCTTTTTTCCACTGAAAGCGCTCCAGTTCTCATCTCCTGGGAAACCAATCTTTTATTCTGGCTGCCAGGCCTTTAGGGCGCTGCTTTCCATACTGCACACCCCCCAGCACCACTGCCATGTTTACCACGATCACTTTACCTTTCATCTCTTCACAATCATCTCCCTCTTACTCTTATTCTACATCTCTTCTTCCTCTATCATGGACTCTTTCTGTGGCCATGTTTATTCCTGTGCCTCTCTCTTTTTTAAGTTATCTATCTCTTTTTTTTTATCCCTTCTTCTCCCCTCAATCTTCTCTGAGCTCAACTGGAGTCTGACCTGATCCCAAATGATTTATCTTCAATGCTGAAGGAATAAGCTTAGGGTATGGCTTAGAGCAAAGCCAGATAGTATGAATATTTTCTTGAAAATAACTGCTGTTTTCTTACTCTCTTCTTTTCTGCTCACACTGAATTTGAGCTTGACCCCACCTCTGTATTTGGAGCAGTAACTATTGTTAGCACTGGTTTTACTATTATTTAACCCAATGCACTGATTGACTATTTGTATGTGAGGCATACATGAATGATTTTTGGTATCTACTATATGATTTTATTACTTTAAAAGTAAATTCCACAACAGGAAAACCAAATCTAATGTATTCCTTTAAGTATTGCACCCATCTCATCTGGTTGTGATACAAATTTCAGGCTTTTTTCTCTTCGTTATTCTTTTCACTGTTCTCTTTCTTCCACTGTCGTCCCCCTCCTCTCTTCTCTCCTTCCTCTCTCTATTCTCCTCCATCTCTTTGAGTTGATTCTGTGTGACTGGGAGGCTATTGTGTCCTGCCATCAAACACATTGCATATAGCCATCCATGCAGAATACACACATACACACAGAGGAATGTTTGTAGAAGGTCCTCTCAGTTTGTTGATCTCATTAGCCTTAATCAAGCTGCTTTTTCAATAATAATCTGAAAGTATCACATGTAAGACCTCTACTTAGTAAAACACATTGAATAAACAATATAATTTCTAATATGTTTATACATAAAACACTAAATTCTGCAAAATATTAAATTACAAAGCACAAATTTGTCATTTATTATATTCAATCAAAATATATTTTATTTGATGGGAACCTGGGAGTTAATTGGTTGATTTTAAGCCACATATAGTATTATACTTATCCTTGCAAGTAAAATGTATAAAAAAACAATCCCACTCTCATTATAGCAAGACACTTTGAACAAGCTGACAATTCTCAAAATTGTCTCTAAGTTCAAAAATACAAGACTCAGCTTTTTTTTTACTGTAATTATAAAATGTGTAAACCTATCGAAAATGAAATATCAGATTCCTCGATTGAGCACGAGTCTATGAAACACATAAAATGGGTTCTACATGTACTGTAACACAACCTGAAATTACCATTGCCAGAAGTTATCATTATCTCTTGTAACGGAGGGGGCAGGGAAACGTTCTCAGGCACTCATTTTGAAAAGTGCTCATTGTGCAACATACAGCAAAAATTGCCTGAAATTAGGTTAATTAGATCCATGTTGTTTAACCAAAAGCCTTGTAGGATCATTTTATTTCACCATGCTTTATACATTTCTAGAAAGTAGGGCTGCAACTAACAATTATTTTCATTATGAATGAATCTGCATTATTTTTTAAATTATTTTTGACGTATAAAATGATATCTGCAAATTGCTTCACTCCAAAACCTTATTCTTCACATAAGGCAAATAAAAGCAGCAAATCCTCACACCTGAACAGCTGCAACAAGGGAATGTGTGCAATGTTTGCTCAAAAAATTACTATTATTAACTATTTATTACGATTCGATAGGGTTATTAGAATAGTTATGCAACAATTAGTAATAGTTATTAATTAGTAATTCTTCGGATTAATTGACTAATCGTTTTAGCTCTAGACAGTTGCATCCACTTTAACATGTCCACTACAAACAGAAGTTATATGTGATTCCTTGAAGGAGATTGTAAAACCCTGCAGCTATTGTTATTAGTCATTTTAAACCAGCTTTCTTCCTCCAGCCTATACTTTCCATCAATCCTTGCAGAACTCTGAGAATCTGTTATATTCCCACAGATGCTGTAATAGATTTGTAAATTATAGATCCTCTTTTCACCTCTTAATATTTCATAGACTGAGCTGACTCACTAAAAGCTTGGAGGAAGTTTTCTGTTTCCGGGGACAAAAAGTTACAAGTAACTCAGAAGAAAAATACAATTAAAAAACAGATTGGTACAATGCAGACTCTGATTGAGTTATATTCATCTAATTTCTGCGACAAAGGCTGTGAAAAACATTCACTCCCAAAATCCACATCTGAGACTTTGTATTTTTCTGCTAAGGCACCACAATGCCTGTCAGGATGTCGTTGATCCTTTTGCAATCATTCTTGTTGGTGAAGGACTGTGAAAAGGACCTTTGGAAAGGCCAGGTTCCTGCAGAGATATGCAAGGGCAGGTTTTTGAAAACAAGTACAATTTGATTGAAGTTGAATATCCTTTGGACTGTTTCAAATACTGAAAAGGAAGTATTATTCACTCATTTTTGCCAGGGGTTTGGTTAACCCCTGACACAAAATTTTGATTATTGCGGTCCACTTACTAGTTCACTTACTTTTTCTGGAGCTTCCAACCTTGAGTTAAGTTTCACACATATCATTTAGACAATCATAGAACACTATATTTTGCCCACTATCAGGACTATTTTTGCTTATCTGGCTTGATCTTCTTATCTACCTCTTTTTCTGCCTCCATTCAAGTAATACCTATTTTTAAGGCTCAATCTTTCTGTGTTTGTCTGCAGTATCTCTCACAAATACTCCAGATAAAGCCAAGACTTGGAAGGAAAGAGCAAGCAGTGGTTACCATTAGACAAACTATCATTTACTTTGTGGTGAAATGCATTTGTGTTCAGAAACATTGGTCTTGTGGAAGGAGTGTTCTGGGCTGAAAAAAATGAGGGGTTTCCAGTTGGGCTGTCACTCAAACATGCCAAATGAGTCATGCAGCAGCATTTTCTTGGTCATTTCACATTTCTCTCAATAAGCTTCCCTAACAGAAGTTGAGATATCGATGTTAAATGCCTTTTTGTTCCTCTGGTAGGACTATGGCTGCCAACATGGGGTCCATGCGTATCCTTATCAAGGGAGGGAAGGTGGTGAACGATGATTTCACCCAGGAAGCAGATGTCTACATTGAGAATGGCATCATTCAGCAGGTAACCCACATTAACACTCTTTTTCCAGCATGCAAATGGACTTTTAGTCAGTGTCATTGAATACACATTGAAATACATACTGCATCATTTATTTCTCCTCCGGCACACGCACAAATACATCACCTCACATTCACTGTCAAATATATACCCAGCTGTTAGTGTGACTCATTTCACCATAATACAGTATGAAGAGAATGAACGACTCAGTGAACTCTGTGGCTCTGCGCAGTGATAGTGAACGCTATATTTAGTTCACAGAATGCTGTCATGGAAATAAGCATCGGTTTGTGTGAAGAGGATGCATTTGACTCAGAAACCTGGAAAGCTCATCTGTACTTCTGCTGAAACACTCTGCTGCCATGGCAGCACATGAGCGCTGTTGTTCCCTTTGTCAATTATTATTTCCATTGCAACAACAGTGTTGATGCCAGAAGGTGCTCATGTCCAACCTGTGAATAGGGTTTACTTTTCACCATTCTGTGGTTTTGAATGATTCTCAAACTGACAAAATAGGTAAGGATATATACCACCTTGCTCTGTCGCCATTGAGCCATTTAAGGGCACATAAAATGCTTACATGAAGTTACAAGTTGTTCACTCTGATTACTCCAAGGTATTATGTGGGTGAATACAAAAAAATAATGGATGAGGTAAAGGCTAAGAATGTTACAGTGGCTTTTCTCTTGCAGCTCCATGACACTCCCATTCAAATGCATAATATTGTACGTGTTGGCACTGTCAACTGTCAACTTTGGAGTGATCATTTACTACTCATTTACTAGGCTATAGTAGAAGCTATAGCTTAGTAACATATGAAATGAGCACCCTTACAAATATGAGATTAAATTTACAAAGGTGATCAATTAGAGTGTTGTGGTTATTTGAAACAAGACCAAGATTCTGCAGCCATGCTGTACATGAGCGCAGCGGTGCTTTCAGCTAAAAGCTAGGGTGAGCATGCCAACATGCTGATTTTTAGCAGATAATGTTTACCATTTTCACCATATTGTGATATTTCAATTGATAAATGGCAGTTTTGACCTGCTGCCAAAATCAGTAGGATTTATCCTCCATGGGCCGTGAAATTTCAAGCTAATCCATCCAAGAGGTTTTGAAATATTTCTGTCTGGAACAAAGTGGTGGACTGGCCGACTGAGTGACAGACCAACATTGCTATCCCTCAAGCCGTACCACTATCAAGGCTAAAAATCAGGATCAAGCACTCACTGTGGCCATTGTATGAAACCTCTCTGTTGGTGTTCTCTCTGGAAGGTTGGAAAAGAACTGATGATACCAGGCGGGGCCAAGGTGATCGATGCCTCTGGAAAGCTGGTGCTGCCGGGCGGAATAGACACCAGCGTGCATCTGCAGGAAAGTTTCATGAACGCCAGCATCCAGGATGACTTCTACAGTGGGACCAAGGTACACACACACACACACACACACACACACACACACACACACACCCACAGCTATGACTAGGCTCGTCAGCATGCCTGTGATTAAACACATTTAGAATCGAGAGACAGCTGTCACACACAGACATACTTTCTCTCTCACTCATTCTCTGTCTTGTCTATATTCAAATATTCATCCCTTCGTTCAGCTTCTTACGTTCATCATTAAGACTAATGACAACACATGTTCTCACACTGGTCCTATATGAAGCAAGCCGAAACAGCTGTCACAAGTTTCTGGTTGAAAGCAAAGACTTCTCTTTTTACACACTCAAACTCACAGCTGTTCAGTCTTCATTCATACTGGGTTTATTAGTTCATTTCCGATGGATGATCTGCATATTTTCCATATTTCCCAGAGACTCAGAGCAGAGAGGATGATTAAATGAATAGGAGACTTAAAAATCCAAGTGTGTTGCCTATTGCATGTTTTGGAGGATGTTGTGGGACATTTTTTTTGTTGTTGCCTAGCATAGTTTTTGACTGGACCACAACAGCAGGGCCAATCCTATAAACAAAAATGTCTGTTGCTGACTGACTGACTGACTGACTGATGAAGTTATACCATTGGTCAGCCAACTGAGTATTTGAGTTCGAGTTGGTCGTTGCTTCTTTGAAATGATTTGGCGCTAACAAACAGTGCTGACACCTTAAAGTGATCAATTTAGAAGTAAATATAGCTGAAATCACAGCGCAGTCATGGTCTTCAACTGTTGTTGATTTTCTCAGACAACCTCACTGTTATGAAATCACGATTTTAGCAGTGCAGAGCAGCAGCTTGGAAATGGCTTGAAAGTGTCTGCTGATTAACATATTTGGCTGTGTTTCAGTCACTGTGTCATACTGACAACAGAGAAAGAAAAACATACATATGAGACACAGTTCAAATAGTTGCTGATTCATTTTCTGTGAATACACTACCCAACTTAATCAACCAATTACTGACTTTGTACAGTAAGGTACGAATAGAAGCTCGTTCAAACCATGATTTTGAAATACTTAATAGGCCTTTTTCTACTATGACAAATAGAAATGTCTGCTGTGAAAAGGCCCTGTTTCATCCCTATGTGTTTAACATTCGTTGTTTCCATTTATCCACCGAACGTGGCAGGTTTGCGTTCTTTCTGTTCAGTACAATTACTTGACTGGCCTCTAAGAACAGCAAGAGATTAACTGGATATCTGAGGCACTTCCAGTAGCTTTCATCTTCATAACATTGCCAGTGCATTTTGAAGATTTTATGGAAAATTATATGAACTGCAGGGACTTTGCAGTGCTGCAGTGAAATGAGGCCTGGGTCTAATGGAATGCCAACTGAAGTGTGGTGAGAGGAATTTGGGGGGATTGAATCCTCCATATGCCAGCTTTACCACAGCAACCCCCACGTTACTAACCCCTACCCACTGACCTCGCTGCCATGGCAACTAACCCCCACTCTTAGTGTGGTAATCAGAGGGAGCAGTGTGTGTGTGTGTGTGTGTGTGTGTGAGAGAACATATGACCATGGTAGTATTGTGTAGTCCCTATGGTGACTGTGTTACCGTGGCAATGGCTCATGTGCAATTTGGATGAACCCCAAAACTATTTTCCCCCGCATCCTCTTCTCTCCCTCCCATCGTTTTGTAACAGTCTGCTCCCTCTCCTTCCTTCCTCCTCTCTTTCTCCTTCCCTGCTGTTTCCTCTGCTTCACCCCCTGCTGTCTCACCCCCTGTTCCCCCCCAGGAAAGCCTCATACTGATCTGCAGTAAGGGACAATTTATATAACAGGATCGAATGGTGGAAAGTAGAAAGGTCCAGCGTAGATGCAGACCTGTTTATACGTGTCGCTCATCTTGTAATGAGGTTTTGTGTCCAGTTATTGAGCTGTATTGTATGTTCACTTAACCTTAACAGAAGTCAGATATGCAAATCAATAAAGAATTTCCTCAGGACAAAAGTAAATGTTTTATTCAGTATAAGGGTATACTAAGGTGCCCGCTGCGGATTACATTTTCTATTAACGTTAGAGGATATTTAAATTTTATGAGGATATGTTGTTAATTTACATATTTATCGAGTGGAAAACATGTTGATACTGAACGGATCAGTAAAATGTTCACAAAGTATTTTTTTTCCACCGAAATATTTGCTCTTGCAGTACAATACACTTGCAGTGACCACAGTATTATAACCTTTTTTATAGTTATATTTAGGCACTTGCAGCACTTGACGTTGTGTTGTGTTTTACCTACTGCGTTTTACCTTAAAATGTATGAACTGAACAAAGCTGAATGAAAAACTTGTTTTTGCATTTGTTGTCTAGCAACACTACTAATCCCATACCTTAACTCCAGTAACAGGAAATGCAAATATATTGTCACTGCTAATACCAGCTTCTCCTAGATATGTCAGGGTCCATGACATCACCAGAAAACCCTCTCCTGCATTTACATTTTGTTATAGAAGTCTTACAAGTTATCAGAAATCAGTTTTTAAAAGCCTTTTAAACACAATTTAGACCACTTAAACTACAGACTACAAACCACGATAACACTCAATATCTATTATTACAACATTTGTACTATTAACTACTTACAGAATATGGTATAATGTACTTATACTGCACTTAATTTTGAGCTACTCTCACTGTTATACACAATCAGTCTTTACAGTGCAGTGCTGATCAATCATATCTGTCATATTAGAATTTCAGATTGACTGCTGATTGATAGCTAATATTGACCTGACATGTAGCCTGAGCAGTATCTATCCCAGCAGACACTGCAGAGATCGCTTTAATGTCTCTGCGAGCGTAAGAGGAGGAGGGAGATGAGGTCGAGGGGGGAGGGAGGGGTGTGTGTGTGTGAAAGAAGGTGAGGTGTTCAGCTGTAATGTGAGGTATGAGTGGTGCTGATAGAGGCTGATCAGAGAGCTGCAGTGGTAATCTGCCCGACACTGATAGCCTCTCCCAGAGTCCAACATACAGAGATCCTCTCATCACACACACTCAGAGTCTCCCCCTCTCTCCCGCTTTTTCATACATACAGTATCCAGCAGAGCAAGATTTTTTAGAGGACATTTTTGGTCCATTGATCTGATTTCTATGTACAACTTCTGTGGTGCAACTAGCTTGATTAATGGAGTATAAATTTTCATTGGCGTACTGGAAACCAGAGCTGCAAGTAATGATTAATTCCATTTCCGGGTAATTTTTTTATTTTGATTTAACAATCAGTCTATAAGATTTAAGGAAACAGTTAAGTCACATCTTTATATCGCTCACTTTGTCTGACACAGAGCTCAAAACCCACCAAAGTTTAATTTACTATGATATGAAAAACAGAGAAAGGCAGTGAACACTCTCATTTGAGAAGCTGGAACCAGTGAAAGATTGATATTTCAGCTTGGTAAATTACTTACATCAGTTGTCTAAATTTTCTGACCATACTGTACCATAAAGCTCTGGCATTGAATCACTACAGTGATGTGTGCGTTGGCGTGCTATTTTCTGATGCTTCACTTTCTACTGCCCACACCAACACACACCAGCAGATACACATTTTCACTCTCTCTCCTCCATCTCTGTGGCTCTCATCAGGCTGTTTTACTTTCCAGTCAGGGGATTATCTTCACAGTAGGGGTTGTTGGTCTTTAATACAGTGGGGGATTCATGTTAAAACACTGTTTGGGGTTTATGAGTGCCTATCCACTTTATTTCATCTGTCAATGATCAGTAATATGTTGAAGGAACCAAAGGGGTTTGGGGGGGGGGGGCAGGAGATGCTATGATGTAGTGTATTACTACAGGATAAACATGCTGTCTGTGGTCAGACTTGTCTACACAATATGCATAGATATATTTCATATATACATATATATACATCATGTTCCATCTAAATTACACAATAAATCAGTATAAAAAAACTAAAGTTTTTATGCTATTAAAGTTTTTATAAGTGAAATGTCTGAAACCTGCATAATAGAGACTATTTTTCAAATGCTTCATACCAGAAAGGGTGAATTTGGTTTCTACACTCTGTTGAATGGTGGATTCACTCTGCCCAGCAACACCAGTTAAAAACAGCCTCATGAGAACAGAATTGACTGATTATGTTTTACGAACTGCCTGTTAGTGATAATTTGGTATTTCTTCAACCTCCTGAGCAGTTTTATCTTTCAAACAGTCTAAAATTGGATGTTTATTTTGTGCCTGTAGTTACAGATGCAAAAACACAAAAGAGAGCAGGATGAAAGAGATTTCAACCAGCAGACAGCTCCTTTGTTCCATCGTGGCAGAGAAAAGTCTGATACTGCCCCCTGAAACCATCACACTGATGAAAATGCACACTCATAACACTCAATACACACATACACATGGGCTGAAGATGTGGGAGAGGGCACAATAAACACATCTTTCACAATCCTTCTTTTTTAAAGAGGAGCACTGGCAGTAAATTTCAATTTAGGTCTTGCAGACAAGCAGTGTAAATCCTACAATCCCCAGCTGTGTGTCTGGGTCCCCTGATCTCTGACACACACACACACACACACACACACTCAAAGATACACTCTCACACACACTGACAGTGATCAATGACAGTACACTCGTTGTGCACACATGTGCAGAGACCTTCGATGCTGAGACTGCAGATGATTTGGATTGGTTACTGTGGTAATGTGAAACCTAAGAGCTTGTTGGGTAATTGAGCTGTCACTGAAAAACCGATGAGCCCGCCCACGTCTCCAACACATCTGGAGTCTGGAGTATCAAGTCCACGCTGACAGAAATCAGGGCCATGTTCAAATTCAGTCAGAGATGATGGAGAATGAATGATACTTTAGTAGTGACCTTTTTATTTTGACTCAAGTGAGTTGAAAGTGAATTAAAGAGAGAATGAGGCTCTCTTGCAAGTCTCTAGTGTGAAGTGCAGGGACAGAGCATATAAGAAAAGCAATGTTTCCAAACTCTGTGTTCATTTCCTGTTTGATAAATGATTGCTGCCTGTTTTCCCTTCACTCTTCAGTGCAATATGCTGGAGGATATTGAATGGGTGACTGTCAGTGCAGTTTGGGATGGTGAGAGAAGGAAGAGGAAGAGGAGGAGGAGGAGGAGGAGGGTGTGGACATGTGGTAGGCATGGCTGAGCAGTATCTGTTGTCATGGCTACACAAGAGTGCATTTATCATTCAGCCGACTGCGACGAGTCACTGCAGACCACTCCCTTCACTGCATCCATTTTCCAGCCTGTAATCTCCTCTCATTTTTCTCTCTGTGTCCTCCTCTAACTTTTCTCCACATTCAGCCTGTCTTCATCAGTCATAAAAGAAGTTTACTATAGGGGTATAAATGTATCAAACCAAGGAAAATTTGTTTGCTAATGACTAAATTAGCATTTTTTCTGAAGTTGTGTCTTAGAAAAAGTTAAAATTTTACACTCAAGAGAACATTGCATTATCAGAGTGTATCAGTTAGTTTTTATTTGTGTCATGTGACATTTGGCCAATTTCACCAACTTAGTGCACGTGCGTCGTCCATCAGTTTATCCAAGTAGTAACTGGTAGACCGTATGATGATGAGAAAACAGTTCATCGTCCACACAAACAGAGTCTGTGTTCTTTACAGTGGAATCATTGTTTTCTTTTCTAATCAATCTGTTCTTTTTCTCCCTCTGTCTTCCCTTTTCTCTCTCCCTCTTTCCATCCTTCGTCCCTAATTCACCCCTTCTCATCCTCTCACCTCACCCAGGCGGCTCTGATGGGTGGTACCACCATGGTGATGGCTCTGGCCCTGCCTGAACAACACTGCTCCCTGCTGGACGCCTATGAGAACTGCCGAGCCCTGGCCGATGCCAAGGCGTGCTGTGACTACGCTCTGCATGTCGGCGTGACCTGGTGGGGACCAAAGGTATAGACCCACAGAGGGGTCAAGGTTTCAAGATTTAGCAAGACCAATGACCAGCCTGGAAGCTCTTCCACTTCTATCGTTTATAAACAGATATCATTCTTTACCGTCACACTCCTCAGTCTTTTATCTGTACGGAGTGAACAATAAAGCATCCAAACACTTTCACTTATGGGTGAAATGTGTAATGACCTAGATTAAACCTTACACAAACTAGGTTAACACATATGCTCAGTGAGCACATTAGGCAGATTCTATGAGTCAACGAGCCTCATTCAGCCTTTGGCTTTAATGTTTGTACTATATCATCTGATGACCCTGAGCATGTGCCACGTCTTATTATATATAGTAAAATGTCTAATGCTGCTTTTCCACCTTGAAATCAAGGGACAACAAATGAATTATTGAATGGCTGCTACATTTCAGCTAAAAGCAAGGTTTTTTATTTTTATTTTACTCAGGACTCAATTTGCCTTTGATTTTTTATTCTTGTTTGTAATTGATTAATTGTTTGGTTTTAAATGGCAAAACATATTTTAAAATGCCCATCACATTTCAGACAACAATCCAAAACCCAAAGATGTCCACAGTGATCTATAATAGAGAAAAGCAGCAAATTCCGCAGCAAAATCTGCTTGAAAAATAACTTGATTAATCATATGATTAATCAACTAACAAAATTGTTGCTGTCAGGTTTTCAGCTTTAATGGCAACATGTTGCTGTTTCCCAAGCTTTCTTTTATCATTGAACATCATGTATGAAAAGACACTTGTATTCATCTTGTATTCTGGCACTTATAATACAATTAATTCACACTAATAAATAGATTGTCTACATACTAGTCAACACTTTGCTGTTCATTTTAATATTATATTATTCCAGCTATTGAAGTGTGTGGATCATGGTTTGTGATTTTCAGAACAATGGTTTCATATCCAACTGACATTGACAAACATTTCTGAGAAACACAGAGGAAACTACTCTAGATCTCATTCTGGCTGCTCTCCAAGCTCAGTTTATGCCCCATATAACACACACACACACACACACACACACACACACACACACACACACACACACACACACACACACACACACACACATATTTTCATTGCTCGATGCAAGTCACTGTCTAATGAAGACAAAAATTCAAACCAAAACTTGCAAGACCGCAGCTGTGATTGGCTGCTATCAATGGTACAGATCTGTGACCTCTGACCTTTACCTTTGTGATCAGGTGCGTAATGAGATGGAGACCCTGGTGAGGGAGCATGGGGTAAACTCCTTCCAGATGTTCATGGCCTACAAAGACATGATGATGCTGAGGGACTCGGAGCTCTACCAGACGCTGCAGACCTGTAAGGACATCGGGGCCATCGCACGTGTCCACGCTGAGAACGGCGAGCTGGTGGCAGAGGTGCGCAAGCACTCACATACCCACACAAACAAATCTACTTCCTCCATCCCTTCCATTCAAGTAGAATCCTTGATGAATATATTATGTGTGATAGGGTTACTGTCACTAGCTGTTTTGGACACTAAGGTTGAAACCTTTTAGATGCTGTGTGTGTGTTTTTTGAATATATAGGAAAGAATAATGAAATTGAACATATGTGTGTTTTGTTAGGGTGCCAAAGAGGCTCTGGATTTGGGCATCAGTGGACCAGAAGGTATTGAGATCAGTCGACCAGAGGAGGTAAGATTTACATCAGAGGTAATATCTAATCCCTCCTATGTTTCAATTTAGATATTGCCCTGATAAGGTTAAGTGGGCAGAAAGTATTTTGTAATATCTGCTCTCTTTCTGCTTTTCGTTTATCCTAAAGGGAGGCCCCTTATTTATACTTAAAATGTTGCTTTAAGGATATTCAAGGGTATTATATGGTGTTTCTTTCTTATCTTTATTTCAGATTTTGTAACGCTTTCCCTCAAAACCCTGCACTCTCTCAATTAGCCCCTGATGGAGCACAAATTTGCTCTGCACTCAGATGTACTGTTGCTGTACAAATGTCCTGCTTCAGTTTGAGTTCTTCTTGCACTCAAGCTGCGTCTGTGCTCTGGTGAAACTTCTCCTCTCAGATTCCTGCTCTCACTCTCAGATTTTTATGAAATGACCCAAAATAACCCTTTCAAAATTACCCAGCCAATAGAATGGCAGGTATGATGTTGACCAGGGAAATGGTCACTCGGTATTAAAGTTATTGTTTTCATCACAATGAAAATTGCGAAGGGAAAGCTTATTTTGAATGGACCTATACAGATGATGATTTCTGCTGCTCGGTTTGGCATTTAGAAACAAAGCTTCCTCACTAGTTGGTCAACAGTGAAATGTATGTTTCCCATAAGGATAAATAAGCTGACCATTTGTTTGGATAAAAGTTTGTAATAAAGACCCAATATCTACATTTACATTGAGTCCTTTTTAAACTTCTCATTGTGTGATTGTGTTTGTTTGTTCTCCTACCTGCAGCTGGAGTCTGAGGCTACTCACAGAGCTGTAACCATTGCCAACAGGGTAAACAGGCACAACACTAGGTTTTAATATTCTGTTTATATGCAGATGTCTGTAGGTTACTGATAAATTAATGGATTCACTTGTGACTGCAGGCCCGCTGCCCGATCTACCTGGTGAATGTATCCAGTATGTCTGCTGGAGACATGATTGCTGCTGCCAAGATGCAAGGTGAGTCACCTGTTGAGTCAAAAACATGGTGACAGTGATGAAGAGGATGATAATCTTCCCTCTCTCGCCATTTTGTCTTTCCAGGTAAGGTGGTCCATGCAGAGACCACAGTAGCTCACGCGGTGCTGAATGGGATGCAGTATTACCACCAGGACTGGACTCACGCTGCCGCCCACGTCATCATCCCTCCTCTCCGCCTGGACCCCAACACACCCAGCTACCTCATGGGCCTGCTGGGCAGGTATGTTCACAGTACTTTGTACTAACAGTAACAGTGGCCCTGAAAAAACATTTTCATTATGCAAGAGGTAATTGATCACTGATAGTTTAAGCAGGTGATGCGAATAAATACATTCCCCTAAACTGTTTCCAGTGACACTCTGAGCGTTGTGGCGTCAGAGCACCGTCCATTTAGCACCAAGCAGAGAGCTTTGGGCAAAGAGGACTTCACCAAGATCCCTCATGGAGTGGCTGGAGTCCAGGACAGGATGAGTGTCATTTGGGAGAGGGGAGTGGTACGTATGCACAAACGCACACTAACAAACTGTGTGCAGCATTAAACACATTAGTAGTAAACAAAGAATCGCCGTATATAAGTGAAAATCATAGATTATTGATATGTACATGCCATGGTTGTATTTTTAATGCATTAATAACTGCAGGTTACAGGAAAGATGGATGAGAATCGTTTTGTGGCAGTGACAAGCTCTAATGCTGCAAAGATCTACAACCTGTACCCACGCAAGGGCCGTATCATCCCCGGGGCCGATGCTGATGTGGTGGTCTGGGATCCAGATGCAACAAGGTATGCAGATATATTTCAAATACAAACACAGACCATGTTGTCATAATTGTTTGATTTAGAGGAAATCAAACACTTGTATTGATGACTCTTCTCTTTGTGCAGGACGATCTCCGTGAGCACGCAGGTGCAGGGTGGAGACTTCAACCTGTACGAGGGGATGCGCTGCCACGGCGTTCCTTTGGTCACCATCAGCCGAGGACGTCTGGTGTGTGAGAACGGTGTGTTCATGTGCGCTGAGGGATCCGGAAAGTTCTACCCACAGCGCACTTTCCCTGACTTCCTCTATAAGAAGATGGTGCAGAGAGAAAAGGTGTGTTCCCTTTCATTCATTCACATCTGTGCTTCCATCCTCACTTTCCTCACTGTAAAGGTTGAATCAAAATACTTTGTTTTACTGTATTTGTTATAAAGTTCCAGCAGGGTACCGAGGCTCACACTGTGCTGTGCTGTGCTGTGTCAGCTGACAGCGAACCTGCAGCAAACACACCCATCACACTGTGTCTAACTCCACTGGTTTGACAGTCTTTATAAAGGATTTAATGCTCTCCCTCTTCGCTGACACTGTTTTTCTGCTGCTGCTGTCTGCAAAAACCTCCATCAAAGCCTCTGCATGCTCTGGTTCTGCTCTGTTTTAGGTGCACTGGATAGTTTACTACTAAGTGGTGGGGAATTACTCAATGAGCTCTCTGCATGTCATTTATTATGTGCTTTTTCTGGGCTGTGCTTGCTGCCTTGCTTTAATATTAATCACAGTGATCATTATCTTGCAGCAGAAAAGGCAACAACTTTTAGGTGCATGTAGGAATCAGCCAAAATCAGTCTGGTCCTGTGATCTTAAGTTAGTCTACTGTTGAAGACACTGCCCAAGATTAGATTCATAACTGTCAAGTCAAATAAATGTATTGTCATCTCCATTTTCAACTTGATGAGTGTGTTATTGACAGGACTATTATTTCTGTATGTATTACTTAATATCCCCTCTAGCCAAGAACACCAGACAACAAAGGTTGTGGGTCACATTTCTTCAGTGGACAGCTCTCGGAAGTTAATTAACAAATTTAAAAAAAAAAAGATTAATTTACCTAATACTTTTCAGTGTGTGTTTTAATGTCCATGTATTAGATATCATCTGTTATACATAGTACATCCCAAACAGGTAATACCAGACTCTCATACCATCAGGCACCAGTGGGCTCTTTGTCCATCATACAAGTAAAAAAGTAAACCATTTTTAGTTTTGAGGACAACTGGATAACATTCGGGATAAATTGACCCCTACCCTATGTTTATGTATTAATGATGTTAATTCTCTGTTTTAGACTCAGGCTTATAAAGGAGTTGTCAGGGATCCATACTCTGGTGATGTGGCCAAGGTGGCAAACACTTTGAAGAAGGAGCTCGGTTTGGGCCCAATAGATGGAGAGACACCCAACAAAGGCTGTGCTAGTCGGGTGCACCAGGGGGTCAGAGACCTCCATGAGTCGTCCTTTAGCCTCTCAGGTAGGCTGGAATAAAACTAATGACACTGCAGCTGTTTAGTGTAAACATTGTTTTAATGTCTTAACCGAATCAAATGTAATTGTATTCTGGGTGTTTTTCTCTCAGGGTCTCAGGTCGATGACCACATCCCGAAGAGGTCCTCGGCTCGGATCCTGGCCCCTCCCGGCGGCCGCTCCAGTGGTATCTGGTAATCACTGGTGATGAGCTTCAACCATCCGAGCCTCCGTGTTTTGTATATTTCTGAATAACCAGGAAAACTGCACTGATTTAAAATCACAGGATTAAAGTTAAGAGGGGGAAATAAATTGAAGCATGTGTCTGTGTCCAGTGACGACCTGATGATCAGTGATTTGCCAAAGTGACTTTTACAAATCTAATTTGTGTCTTAATTGGAGTGACTGACCTGATTAATTACATGAGAGTGAAGGGCTATCTATGAATTTAAATATTTTTCCAAATTCAAGCTGATCATACTAACATTGATAAAGTCTGCTCATGAGCACCTTGCTCATATCCCGTGAAGAAACAAATTAAACAAACTGTGAAAGATCAAAACCAGTACAGTTTTTGATGGTTTCAACTGAAGTGATGTCGACCGAATTATTTAAAAATAGTAGAACTGGATTCAGTGAAATATCTATTATACCCCTGTCACACACACCAACATACAGTACACTGTAGACACCATAGTTTTAAACTCGTATGAAGATGTGTGGATTCTGTTTGTGATTAAACCACCCACTGTGCTCGGCTTCCTGCTGCACCGTGAGTTCCTCTAACAGTGTTTTTGTTTCCAATGGATGAACTGTGCTGTGTGGTGATGAAATCCAACTGCTTCAAACACCGTGTGATCTTACAGCTACACTCTCTTTAACAGAGTCATACTTGACCCCATCCATTCTTGTACTTTCACTGCCTCTGACTAACACATGTCCCACAAACATCCCAACCTCACCTGCAACGTAGTAGGGTCTATAGACTGAGTGATGTAAGTAACCTGTGGGTTTACCTTGGATTTTAACTCCAGTCCCAGTACTGATCCCACAACAGCTAAATGTAGGCGTTTCTGGAAACTTCATCATTTTTGTCATACCTATAGACTTTGCAAAGTGCTAGATCACAGAGGAGAAGTCAGTTCAGTTTCTTGAAGGAAGGATGAAGAATATGTGATTTAAAGATCACAGTGGAGATAACAGAGGAAAAGTTGTCTGTTACTTTGCTACTGATAATACATAACAGAAGAATCATGGTTGCTGTAATTTACATCAGTAAAAGTTAGCGCAGTGCCTTCTCATTTATCTGAGAGATCACTTAGAGCCTTCTGAGTGAAAACAGGAGCTGTTTGACTGCTGTAAACACTTGAGGCCTCATTTATCAATATGTGAGTAAACAGGCCCAAGAACGTTGGTATAAATTACATAAGCATCCACACTGGTATGTAGTGAAGAATTATAAATCCTAACTATTCCACGTTAAAAACTGATTCATTTACACAAAGAAATGTCCCTAAAAAAGCAATAAAAGGTCACCACCATCCTGTTAACAGGCTGAGCAGTGTTAAAACATGTATCAGGTCATATACTATGTTTTTGTTATTGTCAACAAATCCTATGTAAAGACCAAAACAAACAATGCATTAGCTTGTCTTTCAGTACTTTCTCACTTCCGCAGCCTGTCTGAGACACTCACCTCTTCTGGTTCCTATTGAAGGTGTAAATCCGTAAACATGGGTCACGAAAAAGGTTTAAAACTGGCTAGGTAAATTGTTAAAATGTCTGACCTCTGTAGTTTTGGAGAAATGCTACTCAAACTGGATTAAATGGTGCATTTATTGAGGACTATTTTTAGCGGTGGATGAATACACATTTTGTGTGCTAGTGAGTATTTGCAGCAGCAGGACGGTGTGTGTGGGATTGACCCATAATCAGCTACAATGTGTGTGTTCATTGTAATGAAGGAACATGTCACCCAATGTTGTGTGATGTGGTTCATTGTTTTTTTAATGTTTTTTGGAAAAATAATGGAGCTATATGTCACAGAGGAATAGGCAATATCATGCTTTGACTACACAGATAGTTTGTTAATTGGACTAATTGTTGGTTTTGGTCTATTTATGAGATTTATTGACGATAATAAAAACTTTATATAGAGTACTGGTGGAAGAATGTGGTAACTGAGACAAAGAAGACAAACATTGCGGACAATGAAGTTGAGGTGCTGTTTAATAAGGTTCACAAATCAATAACATTTTATTATGCACTTTCACAAGTGGCTTGTCCATTAAAGACTTTCAGAGCAAAAAAGTTGCTAGATTCAAATGAAACTCACCTGAAAATATTGGGTTGCTCTAGGAAATATATTTTTATTTTCACTTACTACCACTAAGGATTTGTTATGTTCACATGAATATTTGTTGTTCTAAACATTTGCACATTGTCAAGCACAAGAACAATTTGATCAGTCTGATTCCACGCATGGAACTTTACAAACAAAATTGTACACACTGTTGATAAATGAGGCCCTAGTTCATGCATAGCAGGTTTGAAAGTAAGCAGCAGAAATGAATTTATGTTGTTGAGTTTCAGTAGCATCTCATGGACTGCATTTTGAAAGTAAACTTCCTATTAGTAGGAAAATAAAATGGCATTGTTAGGGGAGTAGTGTGTCTCCACAGAGCAGGAAGATTGAGCTGCACAGGCTGAAGAAAACCACTGATCCTCTCACCTCCTGATGATGTCTCATTCCTGCCTAGCAGTATTATATTTATACATGATCACGTCTTCTTGCCTGTGTACTATATATTTAGGATGTTTGTTTGTTTTTTTAGTTGAAAGAATAAATGTGCCAATGTGAATCACCCGTGCCACACCAACACCCATGCATGAAGAGCACCACATGGAGACGGAGGAGTGAAATCTCTCCCACAGGTTCACAACAACTGGTGCTGTTTTATACGATTAACTACAACAACGTTATTTTATTGTTGGATGGTTTTGTTGTTTTGAAGGCACTGTGACTGGTCAGTGGCTGTGTGTGTTTGTAGACTCTTGTTGTGATGGACAGTGAACCTGTTTAATCTGTAAGTGGCTGCTTGTTTCTTACCACAAGAATAACAGCAAAGAATAAAGTGGAAAAAAACCTACTGATGACTCCTTCATGATACTTGTTTTTAAAATGCTGAGATTTGTGAACTACTCTATTTAAAATTTAGTAGAATTTAGCAAAAAGTAAATAACTATTTTATTAACAGAAGCAATAGAAAAATGACAAGATGATAACATAAAATAGAAATGTATATCCTACAAAACAAATTGCTGTGTTCAAGATGCTTGGTATACATAGTAAATTGAACATACTGTATATACTGTATAAATTTAAATATATTATGTTTACATACATATTTTCATTTAATGTATACCTAAAAATAAAACAGTAGATTAAAAAAACAAAAATATGCAACTATGTTACTAAATGAAAACTACTGTCTGTAGAGGTGCATGACACCGCAGTTTGAAGATGAAATGAAAACAAGACATACAAAAACTGTAAAATTTGTGCTGTCCAAAGGTTTATCTTACAGAAAGGGATGCAAATAAAATCAGGATTTTTTTTATCAAATACATGCTTATGATTTTTCTTTTCTTTCCTTCTCCACTTAAGGGTCTCAGTTTGCTGATGTTAAACCAGCCTTTTGGAATTTATGTTATCTAAATTTCTCCTCAGGTTTTGGTCTGGAAATACAATTAATTGTAAAAAACAATCTAATACTACTATACAGTGATAGTAACATTGTAACCATATTAAAAATTGATTGTTATATTTCTGTGCTTCCAATTTATAAAAATTTAATTTTCAAAGTTTTTTTTAATGCCACCAATCACTCATTACTTGTCAAAGTTGACTATGAAAAAAATAAAATAAGTAATGATGAAAAGATTAGGCTGCATTCCTCTGTGGTACTGTCCTGAATCATATGACCTAATAAGGTTAAACATGGACTCACTGACTCTTGAATCTAGATAATTTGGCATAATTACATTTGAACTTAAATTTTTAAATTTTTAAGTGAAAAACTGAAACAGAGGAAAGAGAGAGGCACCACCGGTCAGGTTAATCCCCAAACATGGGCCGCAGTCACGCTGTAAGACTCTGTCTCCATTATGGCTGCTCGTCAAAACACCGGTTTCACTAAATACAACGGGGGAATCCTGCAACTGCGTCACGCATGCGCACTGCAAGGAGCTTAGGTGCGTTAGCAGTCTCGCGGCAACTCGCAGAGGCAACAGTCGGGGGGATAGCAACAGAAAGCAGCTCATCATCAGAGACAACGGGACGGCTGAGAGAGCCACTCCGGTGAGTAATGTCAACTCAACTTAACTTAAAACGAGCCTCTTTATGTTTCAAATCAGCTTATTAACGGCTCATTTGATTTTGCTTGCTATATAAATAGTTGAGCCATTCCATAGTTTCACTGGTAATGTGCGTGTGTATTACCGAACAGGCCTCCAGAGGGGGGTAACGTTAGCCTAAAAAGTCTCGTTTTCACCCACACTTCTTTTTATTTTCAGTTCGCTATTGACCCTGTGGTCAAATGAAATTCACTGGTATGCCTCTACGTCCCACATTCAACGAACCAAACGGCAGCTTAGCTCGACAGTCAACGTGCGTGGTTAGCTGGGAGCTAGCAGGGTTACAGTACAGTGCGATACAGTCGCACGGTAGCAGCGGAGTCTGTCGCACCGTTAAACGGCTCCACCGTCAACTGTCACAACACTAGGCTGACTGGAGGAACCCCGGGCTGTAAAGTTTGGTCATACACTGTCACCCACAGGAGAGTGTACAACCGCCAGACTTTATAGCAGTAATACGTTATATCTGCTGACCCTGATAGTTTGATATACAATATGAGGTACTTGATCGACCGCATTTCGGAGATAAATATTTCCCTTTTTACTCTGACAGTTGATACTTTACAAATGGGTGTTTTACATGGAAAAACATTCGAATAACTTTTAAAACATGATGCGTTGTGAATAATAAATTACCCAACAGTATAAGAAAACTGAGCTCAGACAATTAATTGATTAATCTAAAAAGCGACTGTTCAAGTAACTGATTAATTTTTTTAATTTTTTTTTTCCATGCCAAAAAAGTGCAAGGTAACAATAAAATGTTACAATTTACAAAGAATTGATAAACTACTAAACGGTGCAACTATGTTACTAAATCTATGTAGAAATATAGGTTAAGAATGTAAAATTAAAAATTAAAACACCGTATCAGCTGTCTGTAAAGGGGCATGACACCACAAAATGACACGACAAAAACAGAAGGAGTAGCAAGGAAAAACAACAAAGCATACTCATGGAAACTCATTCAAAAAGTAATTTCCTGCAAAAATTCATGGTTTGAGCTTTTCAGATTTGAGGATTTGCAGCTTTTTCTTGTCTTGAATTACAGCAAACTGAATTATTTTGAAGTCTAGGCTGTAGCATACAAACTACACAAACTAACTGTCACAATCTGTAAAGGAGATGTCAAGTTAAGACGCAAAAGCATCTTTTGAGTTCCCAAAACTATTACAAATAAAGTAAAAAAAATATAAATGTATAAAATAAATAAATAAATGTAGATGCCATCCTATTGATAATGCATGCAATTGTATGGATCCCTTAAGATCAACTTGAATAGACCAAAGTAATAAGCTCTGACGGTTTAAAGAAAGAGAATGTTTGTGGAATTACATTTTATTATCAGAGGCCTGTACTATAATAAAAGAGGTAATGAATGGGTAAGATACAAAAACAACTGGTTTGATGTGTTGCAGATCTCTTTGGAACATTCTGGAAATAAGAATAAAAATAGATAGAGAGTCTGTCAGCTGGGAAAGTCCAGGTTTTCGGTTACACTCTTACATTCAGGTCTAATCATGCATCTTATTATAAACGCTGACACTATCGTAAAGGTCTGTAGATATAGGTAATGTGTCTCAACAATTATCATAGTCAAATATGAAGTCATTATTTGCATGATTTCAACAAAGCCAAGCAGGTGTTGTTTGTCTGTACAGAATTGTTCTCAAATTTAGGGCTGCAACTGACAATTATTTCCATTATTGATTAATCTGTTAAATACTAATAGGAAATCTTCTGGAACCAGCACATTTTTGTAATTTTTGCATGAAAAATAACTTTAGAATTGTTGTTTAATCACTTCCTGTCAAAAACCTAATTGTTTAATCTGCAAATGTTAATTGTTGTCTGATAAATAATAAATAAAAGTGTAATTTAATAGCCAGTAGTTATAGGTATAGTTATAGGTTAATTTACAGCAAATGGACTGTTTCTCACATATCTAACCAGGTTGTAGTGACCTGAGCGTTGTTTGTACTAATGTGTGTGCAGTTTGCTTCATATGTGGACAAGACAGTCATTAAATCAACAGGCTCTTTTGCCATTTACAATTCACAACTTTGTCAAAGTAGATTTCTGTAATATTTTATCGACTCATTAGACATGATATATACACACGGAAAGACTGCCACAACTGGCAGATTCACCAGTGATAACCAAATTAGCAGCATTTGCCTGGTGGACAGTGCTGCCTCTGTGAAGCCCTGCAGTCAGGAAGTGATTGTTCAGCAGAACATCCTGTATGGTGTTTTCTTTGGAGGCAGTCAGTTGACAGGAAGTGCCTTGATATTGTTGGATTTTTCCTTATCTTGAGCTGTCAGTGTGATGTATCACTGATGTATTGGTTTTCATGTCTTTTGGCTATGTCGTCTTCTGGTGATCGGAGCTGCCTGCGTGAACTATGATGAGTTACAGCATGTTGGACCTGGGCTAAAAGGATTAACTGAGACAGATTAGTGGCCTAGTGAGTGCACTAGTGACTGGTTGCTAGTTTATCTATGGAGTATCTAATATTGTAACCCTGTGGAGGTGCTATGGAGCAAGATGTTAAACCGTTCTGACCATATAATAGAAACGTACATATAGAGCAATTTATGTTTAAAGGGGATATACAGCTGTTATCTGTGAGGAAAAGTCAGATTTTCCAGTAAAGTAAATTTGATTTATAATTATCTTTACTATCAGGACTGATATCCTACATGATATTGGTTTCTGTCTCCAGGTCTTTCTGTAAGGTGGTCCAGAACAACCTGATTCAAACAGTTCACACCGAACACACACCCATCGCAGGTGAGTAAAGTGTGTGTGTTTTTTGGTTTTATTTGTTTATTTTTTTGGCTTAGTAAAACAGTAAATTGGGCAAATCTTACATATTAGCCACATTAGACAGGATATATTATTTAATTGTATAAGTGAATGTATTTGAGTCTTATACTACATACGATTCTGCCCTTACTGTAGCATTACTGTTAGAAAGTGGTTAACATGATTTTATAATTTAGATAATAAATATTTTTTAATAAAGTATGTAGAGTATTTCCATCTTCAAAAGAAGGTTTACTGGAGTCTGAGGTTTATTTTCTAAAAATAACTTAACAAATTGAACAAATTTGCTGAATTGGAAGCTTTTATCAGTGAATCATCATTTTAAAGATTTTAGACCTCAGGTGATTTCCAGCTGAGAGGCTGCATGGACAGGTGATCAAGGAGAAGAATTAGACAGAATGATTAAATAACAAATTTTAAAGAAAACATTGTTTTTCAACCAGGTATGTTTTGACTATTATGGCTGTATGTTGTATAAAAGAGCATGTACTTTATTCACATATTCTCATTTATGTTAGTTGTTTCTATGCTTATGTGCCTCTAAAGTTTATATATAGTGGCATACCTTAATCAAAGATACACCATATATCAGCACAAAGAATTGGCTTTTCATAACTGAAGTATTTATCAGCCTTCAGAAATCAATCATTCAACTCTTATACATAATATCTGTGTGTGTGTGTGTGTGTGTGCCTGTGTGTGTGTGTTTTTTGTGAAGCAGGAGGATGGCGGTGAATGTCTACTCCACCTCTATGACCATAGAGAACTTGAGTCGTCATGACATGTTGGCATGGGTCAACGACTCTCTACAGCTCACCTACACAAAGATTGAGCAGCTCTGCTCAGGTAAACACTTTTTGTTTTTGTTTTTTTATGCAGAGCTTGTAATTAAATTCAAAATGTGCATTAAGCTCTAAAAGTAAATGTTTGTGTGATTTTTCCATAGGTGCTGCATACTGCCAGTTCATGGACATGCTATTTCCAGGGTGCATATTATTGAAGAAAGTTAAATTTAATGCTAAATTGGAACATGAATACATCCACAATTTCAAGGTCTTACAGGCTGGGTTCAAGAGAATGAATGTGGACAAGGTGAGAAATCTGACACCCACACACCCACACACCCCCACACACACACACACACACGCACGCACGCACACACACACACACACACACACACACACGCACACAGTTAAGTTAAATAAATTGTGCTCTTCTTAGTTCTAGCACTTGTATGACCCGTGGCTCGGCTCCTTCTCATCCCAATCATAGTCTCATTTGTTTGCAATAATTATCTCAAAGCATCTCTATGAAGTGTAAAAATGCTACATGTCTCACTTTTTATAGCACACTGAAGCACCCTTGTCAAAGTTTTCTCATAGATTCATATCCAGGAGTTGTTGCTTGTTGTCTCTGCTATTTAAGTAACACGACAGTTATGTAAAATCTTTCCTCAACACATTGCCCCTGTCTTTCTTTCTCTCTCTCTCGCTAACTCTCTCTTATTTTCTCAGATCATCCCGGTCGAGAGATTGGTGAAGGGGAAGTTCCAGGACAATTTTGAGTTCCTTCAGTGGTTTAAGAAGTTTTTTGATGCCAACTATGACGGGAAAGAATATGACCCCCTACTGTCACGGCAGGGCCAGGAGGGAACGCCACCTCCACCCAACCCAGGTACGATACACGTACAGTACACATGTGGGTAAGACGCGGTCAGCTGTATGTGGACTCAAAGGCTTCATTTCATTGCTCTCACCTCTTCATGCAACCACATCCCCACCTCTAACCCAGGTGAACCCATTCATCACAAACCTAAAAGAACCTCTCGCCCAGGTAACATCCCCTCCATCGAGCATGTGTGTGTGTCTGTCTGTCCATCCCTTCAGAGTGTTTTAGTAACATTCATACCGTGAGTTAGATGTGGATTGGTCTACTCTGACATTATGTGAGCTTTGATTGCATATCTGTAGTTGTGTGCACCTACAAAGTTTTGAACAGGCATATCATACATATATTAAAAATTTAAGTTAATGACTGTCTATGTCAAAAGGCATCTGTGGCTTCTATCACTGGACATTCTGCTTGAAACTGATTGATGCTGTTTGTTTTATTGATTTGACTCAACCAAACAACATTTGGAGTTGCAAGTAGTAGGGCAAAAGAAGACAAAAACAAGACGAACATACATTACATACAATATAAATTATCAATTGTCTAGGAAAGAATATGGTCAGGATTTTGGTTGCAAACTGAGATGTTCAACTTTGGGGACAGGCAAGATAAAAATCGAAAACAGCAAACTACACACACGTTAATGTGAAGTATTTGTGTTTTATATTAAATGGGCTAACCAAAACAATGGTATCCCTCTTTAAGGTAATAGAATTAAAACATGCTGTAAAGACATCCTAAAAGGATGAATCTGTGTGTGTGCACGGGTGTGTGTTTGTTTTGATACTTCTATCTTGGTGAGATAGAAGTAATTTTTTTTGGCCTAAGATTGAGGAAACTCTTGAAGGGGCATGTTGATTGATAAGGCTAAGGTTAGAAGGTGGTTTAATTTTTGTCTATATTGGCCAAGTAGCGAAAGCAGCTGATCAGTGTAGAGAATAACTTCGCCTAAACACATCCAGTGTAGACACAGGGAAGGCGTGTGTGAGGAGGTAAACAAGGGTAGATAAGTAAATGGGTGTGTATTTCTGTCTTCCAGGCCCCATGAGAACATCTCCCACAGCACCAAAGAGTGTCCCTACCCCGCAGAGGCAGATCAACATAGCAGCAGCCCGCAGGAACACTCCTGTGACCCGTAATGGAGGAGATGCTGAGCTCATAGAGCTCAACCAGCAGGTATCATCACACTAATCTGTCTACACATTTGGATGTTTCTCAAAAGTGCACTGTGACACTAGTTTCATAGTGGGAGTCCTTTTTGCAAAAGCAGTGTCATGTTGAGAATACCAAATGGGTCCAGGCAAGACATCACTCAAGGTCAGTGCACCTGCTCTGTGCCATGATGAAAACAAGGTGCAGAGATGTGTGGACTGACTCAACATATTCTCACATTGTTATACTCTGTTTAACAGTTTAAAGTCTGTTAATAAAATAGTAATTAAATAGCTTATTGACAAATAAGAAAGTTTGAATATGTATTTTTATATTTTTTTTTATGCAAGGCCACTGTCTGTTCTGGGTTTTAACTTGCCTTTTGTTTTGTTTTACCTGCTGTTGTTTTGGTTATTGCTCATAACTAGTCATACTATCTTGTCCTTAGGATCTTGTCCCTTCTGCTGTTATTTGTGTGTTGTTATATTCTTATCTGAAACCTACCGTCTTTTGATCTCGTTTCTCCCTGGCTGTCTCTGCACACAGCTGCTGGACCTGAAGCTGACTGTAGACGGACTGGAGAAGGAGAGGGACTTCTACTTTGGAAAGCTGAGAGACATCGAGCTCATCTGCCAGGAACATGAAAATGATAGCAGCCCAGTCCTCAGCAAAATCATAGACGTACTGTACGCGACAGAGGTAAACAAAGTCAGATTACACATAAATCAAGCACTTTTATCAAAACAATTTATCATTTATCAAAATAAGTTTACAGTTTTGTAGCCTAATACTTAAATGCAATAAGAAAAGCCTGGATCAGATTTGTATATGAGTGTGTGTACAGAAACTTTATGACCCAGTCATTGCTTTGATAAGTAATAGTTCTCCTCCTGGTATTTAGATGAATGACTCACAGTCCTCTACCGTTACTACAATATAACAGCCCTGCACTCAGTACCAGTTTGGTGAAGCTCATGAATAGTAAACACACAGGAAACCAGGTTACTCACAGAAATCAGGTGTCACAGGAAATCAGGGCACAAGTTAGCATGCACTCTAACTCTGAGTGTGTGCTTTGTGATTAATTTTTTTCTTTATGTTTGTGTCAGAGGGTAGACAGCTCAGTCAGAGGACAGGCTCTGTAGTAAGTACACAGCTTTTCCTCTCAGCTTGAATGTGTCTGAATTTTGCATATAGTCAAATCAAATGTTCAGCAATGGAAACTGACATTTAGACTTCCACAGGGAATTTTGCTTCAGGACAAGTTTAAGTCTGACTTTGAATTAAGATATTTGTTATACAAAGTTATAACACTACGTGTAATTATCAGTCTTTACATCCCATGTAACTGCTTTTACAGAATTTTTTTCTGTGACTGAAGTCATTCTCATGCACATAATTAAATTATAATCACAGATAGCAATGTTTAAGAAATCAGGTTGTGAAAGCCAGTTGTAAGTCAATTAATTAAATACACAGATGGACTTACTGTTGAGTTTTAGTTCAGACTGAGAGGTTTCATTCAACTCTATGATCATACCTGAGGCCATAGCTGGTAATGTTGTTGAGCAAATACAATTATCAGTAATTCCTTGTCCGTTCAAAATTAGCTTGTTATGTCATTAATAGCTACAAATTTTATTTCAGGATGCTTTCACTTTAAATGATTAGCGTTAAGCAATTTCCAACTTGCAGAGTCTAAAGGTGCGTTTCCAGCGCAGGAACTTTCCCCAGGAACCAGGAACCTTTTGAAGAACTAAACACATTTCTACTGCAGGAACCAGGATCCAAATTTAGTTCCAGGGTAATTGATCGACCACCCAAAAAGTCCCTGGTTGGGGGGTAGTACTTTCCAAAGGTTCAGGAACTTTGGGGGGTGTGGTCTGCAGTGCTGAACATTTCTGATTGGTCGAGTACTCACTGCATTCTATTTCACTCGCCATGTTTCCCGCACCTGCAAGCCGACTGTTTAGTTTTGATTGGAGACTGTTATTTTGCATTGTGGTTCGAGATGGAGAAGAAAGCATTTACCATTTACGCGAAAGAAGATATCCAGCGGGAATTGATTGATGATGCCGGCTTGTCCGACGATTTTATGGAACATCATCGTTGTTGTATAGCCTTCTTCTTCTTCTTTTTGATTAAAAAAGAGACCAGGTAGACGCTACTTGAAATGCTGCTTATCAGTCCCAGACACTGCAGAATGATGTAATGTAGCAAGGGGAAAACATCAAGGACATTTGCACACTCAAGAAAGCTGCACTGGCAAAGAGTTGTTGTTAATAAACTCTCACTAATACAAACTTTCTTTTACAGGAGGGATTCGCGCCACCAGAGGATGAGGAAATTGAAGAAGGAGCACGGGGAGACCAGGAGGAGTTCTGAACTCCTCCTCTTCTCTTCACCATCATTTTGTTCCCCTCCCATCTCTCACCCTTTAATCTACCTGATTATTATTCTTATCTATCCCCCTCTTTTTTCTCTTTTACTTTACTTTTTACAGCCTGCCCTTACTTTTCCCATTTTGTCTGGTTGTCCATATCCATGACAACTTTGTTGCACAGCCTAGCTTCCCAAACTCCTACTAGCAAAGGCCCTTAACTAAGACATGTCTGGATTAGGACCCATCAGCCTGGCTTGGCTTACTCGACTTATTCTAACCTGTTACCAGAGGGGAGACAGCTGCACTACAGGGCTAGTTTAGCCTTTCTTGTCTGTCAATGGTTTATGGTTAATAGCAGTGAGATTACAGGGATCCAGCACTGACAGCCTGGAGCCAACAGTGCTATCAGTCGGTCTATCTGAAGAGGCAGGTCACTTTCTCTCACCATGCACTGTGATTGGTGACCACACATTGACACACACACACACACACACACACACACATGCATCAGGGTTCTCTGTAGAGTTTATATATGAAACCACACAATGTGATAAGTTTAGAATATTTTGGGTGGAAATGGTAATAAATATAAAGGGTGTAAAGCCTCTTAGGAGAGAGGCCTGCACATGCATATATTTGATAAATGTATATGATGACACATGTGAACGTACATTTAACCTGCAGACATATCACAGACTTTGAACTGCATCACATGTACATTTATAGAAAAAATTATCATTCCGAAGCATAAAAAAAAGATCACAGAGTATGTTCTTATTCATGAAGTTGTCCCACCAGAGAGGGTTTGCTCATGAAACTGTTCTGACAGGTTGTTTATAAGATAGCATGATGTATTTATGTTTTTATTTATTTATCTTTTTTTAATCTGCTCTATATAGTTTCTGAAAAAATGTGTGGTTTTGGATTTGGGGAAACTGAAGGTCTTGCACTAAATGTAGCAAAACAAACTGACTGAAATGATCCAAAATGCCAACATGCAGTGACTGGCTGCTGCCAGGAAGATATGGAAAGATGCAATTTTATATTTTGTAGATTTGTTTTAAAGAGGTTTGTTTTTTATTTGCATTGAATTCTTCAATGGCCAAGTCAGACACGTCAATGTAAAAGTAATTTATCAGACAGATGTCAGGCTTTGAATTCTATGAATGAACAAATATATTAGAAAAAAGAGTAAAACTACAGACAGACACTACTAAATACTAATGTTTGACTGTGTAAAATGAGTTAAACATTTTAGCTGCTATTATTACTCATCTGTTGCCGTATTTAATTTAGTTTTGTTGCTTAGCGGTAAAACACCACAGTGGCTGCCAAGGAGCTATAGGTGTGGTTTATTGGGACTGACAGCCAGGCTGAGTGTGATTGACATAAGTTGGACCATTCTGAGAAAACAAAATATCAAACCCTGTCTCACCGTTTGTTGCCATGGCAGCCGTGTGATAAACTTGCATCATTTGGAGTTACTGCTGGAATGAAATAAAGTTCTGAGGTTCAAGAAAAGAAGCAAACCCTATCGTTGTGTTTTTATCTGCGGTGTTGCTGCTGTATTTCACATTCATCAGAAGCTGTGTTATCTAATTATTATTCCCTATGCAAATCAGTATTAGGCTCTGGCAAACTTCATATCACACACCCATACACACACTTACAGTATAGCCACATGGATATTAAGTCTTGGTGTTATATTGGCAAGAAATCATTTGTATTTGTATTTTGTTGTCAAAATATTTTGCAAGTACAAATGCAAAAAAAAATACATGTTGCTAAGGAGACAAAAGCACAGCTGACTTGCAGAAAGATTAACATATTGACTCAGTAGGGTGGTCAGTGGTTAATCTTCCACTCATTGAATGAAGGGGGTCTTGAGAAAGATCCAGGAGGTTTGTGCCAAACACTAAGTGACTCGTTTAAGCAATATTAAATGCCTCTTTTGAGAGAGACGGCAGCCAACACTCAGTGTCTGTTCACAGACAACAGCCAGACAGAAAACTGCAGCAGGTCCAGGGTTTAATTGGATCTGGCATTTGTCAGTGATAGAGTCATAGAGCCAACAACAGAGACCTTATAGTAATTAGATAATACATTTCCTCTGCAGGATTTTAAATGTTTTGGACAAAAACTCCAAATGCAAGTAATATATGGTGATCAGTATAAGTTAAGCAAAGATTTTGTGTTTTCCCTTATTGACAAAATATAAAGACAGTTGTAAAAAAAAGTCAGGTTTCTGGGACTGGACTGATTGTTTTATTCATTTATGACCAAATGTTAGCCATTTTTGAATTTCTGGGCATAATTTTAAAAAATCCACACCAAACTTCTTACTGTTTGTTGTCTCAGTTTGAGATGATCAAACTTGACTTAACAGGACACACACTCAAACTGTCAGATGCAACTTTATGATATAGCAAGTATTATGTGGCACATTTATGACTTCAACTAAATATTCATTAATCAGCAGATTATTTTTTATCATTGTAAAATATTGTAAAAAATGCACAACATCACAATTATCCGGAGCTCAGATTGACATATTCAGATGTCTTGTTTTGTCCAACCAGTTCTTCAAACGAAAACAAGAAATTCATGACACACACACACACACACACACACATAATCGAAGTAATAATTGGCAGATTAAATTTTTTTTTTCAACAATTACTGTGCTAATTAAATTAAGTACAATTTTGACAAAAGCATAGAGAAATTAGATTTTAAAATACCTTCGTTAACGACCATACCTGTTTATCCAGAGATATGAAAGTTAACGGTCCATACGCGTCACTCTGACGTCATACCGACAAAGAGACGTGGCACGCGGACGTTTAAATGATCGGAGCCGTTGTCAGAGCGTCCCGTCCCGTCGTCCTGTTTCACCCAGCAGCCAGAGCTAATAACACCCCACCTGGACCGGAGACATGGCTTCAAATAATGGCTCAGTCGGCAAATGGGAGGTCGTGAAGAAGGGAAAGAAAAATAACAGCTCAGGAGGAGCGAAGAACGCGACTGACAAGAAAACCGGCAGTGGGGGGAGGAAAGCCCTCGGCGAATCTAACCAGCCATCCAGACGTAAGTGAACACGGCCCGCTGTACGCCGCTGCTAGCTGCTCCGTGACGCGTTCCCCTCACTGCCAAAGTTCAAGTGAACGTAGAGGGAAGAAGCTGCATGTGTAGCTGTGCTCACGCTCTAAGTTGCCCCTTTTTAACCTAAACTTAACTATTACTTCATTGTGATAGTGTTGCGGAAGAAGATGGCTCATAACTGCCATATAATTTGACAAGCTAGCTAGCCTAGCTTCACGCAGTATTTCCCAGGATAATTAATGACTTTGATTTGATTAGCTATACTTTACTTTCTCTGCTGACACATTAAATTAAAAAAAATAATCGCTCACTGGCCTCTGTGGGCTATGTGCTCCTACCACATACAACCGGAAAGCATTGCGAGTCAGATAGCATATGCAGTTAGCTCGCTAGCAGCCTTTCCAGCAGTGTGTCAACAGAGGCATCGTCATCACTGAGGAAATGCATCTCTGAAGCATGTGTTTCTGTCTTTCTGCTGCTGCTACACTTTTACAATTCATCTCCACTATGTTGTCTAATTGTAGCTGAGCTCTATAAGGTTATGTCATTATATTAAGCATCAGCTTATTACCGCTTAGCCTGTAGTGACAGCTGTCACTTCTGAGTGATCAGCTATTGATGTGTAATTTTCCTCAAAGCACGATATAGTAAGGTTGAGTGGAAAATATAATTACCCATATTCTCAATTTATTTCTGCAATGTTTCAGTATTTACATAGGTGGAAGCACCTGAAATAGCTTAGTTCAGTGTTTTTCACAGTAGTTGTGTAAAGTATCTGAACTAGAGAAATTAATCCATCACAGCTATGGTAATTCATTTGTTGTTTAAGTCATTTTATCAGTAGAAATGCCAAATATTCACTGATTTCAGGTTTTACAGGATGCAAGTTTTCCTTCTCTTATTTTGTAGTAGATCTGTGGGCTATGAAGTAGTCACTGGACAAAATAAAGTATTGGAAGACAGGAAAATTTTTCTAGTGATGAGGAAGTGAAACTTACGAAGCAGAGAAGCTTTTAACATAATTTTTTGGAAAAAAGGTTAATTCCTCAAAGCTTTCCAAATCAGAGTTTGATAGGGACCTCTGCTGGTCCAAGTTAGGGAAAGCGCTGGGAGAAATTCAGTGTTTAGAACCATGGGTGTACTTGTTTCATTGACAGTGGCAGTACTTTAACAAATACAGAGACAGTAGGAAGGAAATATTTTATAATGGAAAATGGTACTGCTTGTAGACATGTCAGGTGAAAATGTATCCTCTCCTAACTCTAACTCTCGTAACACAACACCTCAACTACCCACCGTGTTTAGCGCACTCTTAAACCTTTAAATCAGATTCCAAAGCAATCACATGGGTGTGTGAAACAAAACTTAATAAAGTGGGCAATTGCCCTGGGGTCCCAGAACTCCAGGAGTCCTGAAAGCTCTAGTTTTACAGTGTGTCAACCAGATAATTTCATTTAGAACTTGTTTGGGAATCTGCACCAAAGCTCAATATTAGCTAACATGATAAGAAACTTGAAATGACTCTTGCTTTACCACCTGATTTTGAGGCCCTACTGTGACGGCACTCTTTTGAAATCTAGTTTCACTACTTTTATTATTTGTGTTAAATGAAATTACCATACAGCAAACTTGTAGCCATATGATATTCTAGTATAGAAAAGCTGTATACATTGCTCAGAGAGTGTGAGGGACTGGTGGTTAATAGGGGCAATTTTTAACCTGATTCCCCTATTGACCTAACCCAGATGAATTGTTTGGTTTCACATTCAGTAAACCTGGCAGCAGCTATCCTCAACTATCACATCCTCTCCACAGTCGTGGCTGCTTTAAATAATGGGTGACTGGAAAGATTAGATCTCACCCCGCCACTGTTTTTTTTTTATGCAGCAGTTTTATCAGTGATCAGCCCGTCCAAAGTCTGTCTGATCACAGTTACTGTGGCTGTGTCAGTGGGGAGGTGGCATAAATGTTTTATCTAAAAGAAATATACTTCTCTTTTTGTTATATAAGCTCTCTAACCACCCTAGTATTATGTGAAATATTTAAGTAACAGAGAGTAACCTGGCTTATACTTGCTGCGGAAAGTGTGCGAAAGCTTTTCCCAGATCTACAAATGATTAGATTTATATTGAATTCCGAGAGACGATCTATATCAGTACACAATCAATGAGCCTTATTGCACAATCTTCATTTGTCCCTTCCAGCATTTGAATCATGAGACTTCTGTGGTTTTGGCACATTTATTCCTCCAGCCTGAAATTCAGCTAGAGTCTTTTGTACCTTTCAGAGTAGGCTCACAAGTGGTGTCTTCACAAGGAAACATAACACACACAGATTTTCCTGATATAAAGTTTGTTTTTGCTTGAACTACTTTTTAACATGCAGATCTTTTAATCAGGCATATAAGAGATATAGAAATAAGATTTCCAGGAAAGGTTTTATTCTTGTTCACTCTATACTTTGCTGTAGAGTATTTTACATATTAGACCTTGAGAAGGTCATATTTAAGTGAGCTGATATGATGCCCATGTTTCACTTAACAACATGTCTGAACAAGTTATAGCGTCTTACAAGAGCTTACTTCTTAACAGTGATAAGTGATTATGTCAGACCAAAAAGTTTGGCTCTACCTTCAATGTCATGGAAAGATGTAAGACATGGACTGTGTTCAAAATCATTTGCTGTCTGACATTTTGTCTTAATTCTAGTGCCCTCTAAAAAAATCCTAGAGTGGGAACCATAAGTGGTATACCTGTCAGTGTCTGAAATCTGAGTTTACCGCTCACTGCAGAGGCAAGTCCTGCTCATCTGATCACATTTTCTTCCTAGTCACTACCAAAATCATATTTCTAATTTTTGTCTCACATTATTTAAACCATAAATGACTTGTGCCTTACAATATTATGCTGGTATTTAACTGAAAAACAGATTAATGGGGAATGAGATATTAAAAATAGATCACAGATCATTAGTATTCAGAAGGTGAGAATTCAGCTGGAATTCACTCCTTGTAGCTTTTTAATTTGTGGAATATCTATATGCATCCTTTTCACGCATACTTTCTACTACATCTTCACCTTTGGGATGATGTTTTCATGTTGGTATTTTTATACCATACATAGTGCTGCGTGTTCTTCCCAAACAGTTCAACCTTAGTTTCATCAGTTCATAATAAATTTCCCCGGTAGTGTTGTCAAGTGTCAGTCTGTTCTATTGTAAAGCAGGACACCATGTTCCATGCAACCATGCACCATGATTTGCATATGGTAGACTAATGAACAGAGATGCTAACCAGCTGTTACTCTGAGGTTCTTTATTATGTGACTGATGGTTCTGTGTTGTGGTTTTAGAGTCATGTTAGTCATGTTAGGGTTTTTTTTTTGGAGCTTATACTGTATTTTCTAATGAATATTAAAATATTGCAAACAGAATTAATTCATACTATTTATATACAATGAATTTCAGATAGGAAATACTGAATATAACAGAGTCAAACCATGGAGGTCTTTGAAAGTAATAAAAATAATACCAAACTGAATAAATGATAACCCTGTGCAGTGTCTCATTTTAAAGTAAAAAATAAGCAATACAAACTTTTGTTTGTGCCCATCTCTGGGACTCATGAACTGATAGATAATTGCTTTATGATTGGTTTTAGTTGTTCCCTCGCATCTTTGTATACAGTTGAACATTTTTCACCATTTCCTACTCACTAGTCTAGCATCTTCACTTGTTGCCCTGTAACTGTATGTCACTATGGCAGATGTCTTCCCATGTCAGACACTGTCACCGGACAGGAGGTGATGTCCTGACACTTATGGATGTTTGTTTTGTATTAATAGACATGAACACCTGGTCAGATTACCTAGTCTAGTTCTCAGCTTTCAATACTTGCCTCACTGTTCAGCTATGACAGTGCTTACTAAGCTGAATCATTCACAGAGATGACAACTGGGCTTAAGTGAGAAAAATCGCTACTCCTGACTTCAGCCTGCTTGTTGCGGTGGACATATTTCTGTTCGGGGAAGTGAAGAATAATCCTGACTGAGCAACTTTTGAATGCTGAAGTTATGGGGATTAACCAGTAGTGAATCCAGTTGGAGAAGTGAAGAAGAGATGTGATGAAAAAAGTATTTTCTTTGCTTCACGATTCTGTGTTGTGCCGACAGACACACAGACCAGATATAGATCTAGGTTTCTCAGCAGCTTGTACAGCTGAATGACCAGTGAACAAATGGTGACCTCTGTCAACAACTACTCAAGTTTATGGGTGAGTCTCTCAGGAATTCTTGTGAGCAGTAGCGTGGACCCAAAGTTAAATACTGTAAATGTCTTTGCTGCTGAGTCCTCTGGAGTAGTTTACAATAATTTAGATTGTATACGTTTCAGTGGAGCTTTTAACCGTCTCGTGGTAGTTCTATTTAAAGTGTAAGATAGCCCAATATTTTGAAAAGACTGTTGGTTTACAACAGTGAATTTATTCTACTGGCAAGTACTGTCTGTGTAGTGTAATATAGTTCATTCTTCTATGCCGTAGAGCTCCTTCTTTAAAACTTTTAAAAACCCACCAATGACCCATACAATTCACTCAAAATGAACTTCTTCATTACGATAAACATGAACACTGTTGTTCATTTTGAGTCAATTTGTGTTAATCCGCTGCTGAAAATAGTTCCCAACAAATGCACAATTTCCTCTTGCTTGAGTAACATTTATTGAAACTACAGTGCTCAGTTGTGTTTTGTTATATGTTTGTGACCTGTTCATAAAGATTTATGTCTTCTCTAGGAGAAGGGGGAGCTAAGTGTTGAAGTATTGAAGAAACACATTGTTGGTTTTGATCTTTTCATGAGAATTTTGTTGACAATGAATGAAATACAGAATGACACTAGCCTCATCTTTCAGAGGTTTTCACATCCTAGGAATAAAGAAAAACTCTGGGGAATACCACATTCTCAGAAACTTTGAAACTGAAAGGTTAAAAAAAGGTTTAAAAATTTATTGTACAATACAATCCTAGTAGTGAGAACCTCAGAACAAAAATATTTGTATTGGCTGTCAAAACTTAAATTTGTTCGAGCTCACATATAAAGAGCAGTTTAACTCAGTTTAACTGGATGTAGTTTTTTTTTTACAAGAGGGTTTTAGCAAGTAGCACACAGGGGAAGACTTGAAGTGCTGCTGGTTCTTAACGCTATTCCTCTGTGAATTGTAATGAGTGCTGCCTGAATATTGTCTTGGATAATAACAGCCTATTACACAAGCCATGGAGGGAGGGCGGAAGGGATAAGTAAGGGACTGAATGTGAGGGGAGGGAGCAGCCGGGGAGGGGAATGCCACAGTTTCATGGATTAACTTGATTCTCAGGACACAGAGACGATTGAAGAAAGTGTTATAGAACTCCAAAGTAAGTTTGAAAAGAGGCTGCTCTCATATCTGTATAGTGTCTGTGTCTTAACACAGCTGCCTTCTTCCTTCAGCACCCCTGAAGATGTCAGAGACTGTGTATGACGGCTTCGAGAAGATGGGGAAGAAACAGAACAAGGAGCAGGTTCCACCACCAGTTGAGCCTCAAAGCAAGAAGCCCTCATCAAGTAAACCATCCAAGAAATCACACTCCAGCAGCACAGTCACCCCCGCAACTCACAAGACCCTTGAGGAAGCCTTCAAAAATGTGAGTAATGCATTCTCAGGCTCTGTCTCCTGTTTTCCTGTATAATATCAGCATATTAGGATTTCTTTCTTTCTTATTAGGATCTAAAGGCATGTATGAGTGACTTAGACAGGACTGATTATTCTGGTATTTCAGTACATCAGTTTGGACGATATGAAGATTCTGTTTGTTCTCTTTGCCCAAAATCAACTTGTTTTTGCTAAATTTTTAGATTAAAACTGATCATTTATCATCCTCAGTATTGGAGTAACAATTTGGCTGATATTTCTCAGTGAAATGAAAGACAAAAATAAATGTATGTCTATGTAAAGCCTCATACAAACACTGCAGCATTGTGCCATGTTCAAAGCAGACTATCACATGCTGAAGCACAGTCCCATCTTTTGCATAATGAATGTGTTGTTTCTGAGTTTACAGACTTGATGTTTTCTCTGTCTTGTTTTCTATTTTAAGTTGGATGTTGGGGACCTGAAGCAGCAGTTGGCTCGCAGCCAAACTCTGTTCCCAGAAAACCCATCAGTCTGGGTCAAAGACCTGGCAGGATACCTCAACCTCAACCTGACTGCACCAGAGACTGAGCCCACACTCAGCAGCTATGCTCACGGTCAGTCAAAATAAGTCTCATAGTATAGTCTATTAGTTGCATTGCCCATTTGTCATCAAACTCTTTGATATTCAAAGGTTTCTGCAGTGACAGAGCACTTAACTCATATCCACATTATATGTCTTTTTTTTCCCCCTTAGATTACCCATACTGCCTTACAGGAAAGGAGCTGAAGGGCGTGATCAAAGGCCTCATCGGACGCTGCAGCGACATTCTGCCAGATTTCTTCGACCACTGTGTTTACACTATGCTCAGGGAGCTGGACAGACAGTCAGGTAAATGCGAGAGCTTGTAGGAAGAGGAGGAAGTGGTTTGGAAGTTATCCATCTCGTCTTTTGCTCTCACCAGTGTCACTTTATGTGTCCTCAATATTTCCAGTGAAGAATTAGGTGCTTTTGATGAAAAGATGAGCAGATTTTGAGCTCTGGCTCCCTCCTGCAATCCTTCAAATTTGTAATTATTAAGGGCAGTTGAGAACAAGACAGCAGGGAAACAAAAATTTTGTTTCTGCATTTTTGTGTAGAGCAATTGTCTGTTAACGTCAAATCTGTAGTTATGGTTGCCAGCTTATCAGCTACAGGTAGGCAAGACTAATGCAGTTCAATTCACCAGTCCTGCAATAAATCCTACCATTACGTTTTTATTGAACCAGTTTCAGAGAGGGGTTGAATCCACTGTGTGATCATTTTGGAGGATGTAGATTGTGATGCTGATGAATTGAGCTGCATTACCCAAAGAGGTGTTTCCAACATTTAGCCTACCCTCACAGAATTAATGGCAGAGCTGTTGTAGTAGAATTCATTACCTGTAGCTAGATGTACCTAATAAACTGGCAACAGAGTGTATTTGTTTTTAGGTTTTAGGGGGGATTTTGCCTTTTATTAAACAACAGACGGGTGTGAGGTGATAGGAAATGAGAAGAAAGAGGGGAAAAAAATGGGCACTGGGATGCAAGAAAGGTCCAGTTATACTTGAACCAGGGATTTCATGACACGGTCATTGTTTTAGACCCATATACAACCAGGACACTCCATCAAATCAGAAGAACAGAGAAACACAGATCTTGAAAAACACCCAACAGATTGTTCCTATCAATTCCAGGAGAACCACTGCATGGCTACAGAGTTTGCATCCAGGCGGTCCTACAGGACAAACCCAGAATAGCCACGCAGAACCTGCCAGAGGTGAGTGTGTGTGCCTGACCTTGAGTCCTGCAGATAACTGGCAGATTGCTGCTCTTGTGTACTCTCAATGTACTTGTTACAAAATTAAGTAACAAAATTGTACAATTGCCAGTCGCTTTTTCAAGCTCTAAACCGAGCAGCCAGCCAACTGGTGTGTGGACTGGCAGTCTCAGTTCTGTTGTCCAATGTAATGGGGGATTTGTATTTTGCAATAACTTTGCAATATGTTGTAATACGCCCCCCCACCCCTCCCCCTTTCCTTCCTCTCTAGTATCTGGAGTTATTGCGGTCAGTTCAAAATCGTCCAGTGAAGTGTTTGACTATCATGTGGACTCTGGGCCAAGCAGGATTTTATGACCTCAGCCAGGGACTAAGAGGTAAGAGACAGTCCAACACTTACCTAAAGAATCTACACACATTCTCCCACAACTACACGGCCATCCTTTAGATATGTAGAGACAGTATTTCATTGTCCTAGTTTGTCCTTTTTCCCACTTTCCCAACCATCTGTGTTGACAGAAATTCTGGGCTGAGGGTTAATGAAGCAACAGTGCACATTAGAGCAGTATCACATCCACTGACAGCCATCTGCGAGCTTAGACACATGATAACTGGTATCTGTTGAGGCTGTATGGTGGGAGAGTCAGCAGTGAGGTGAGTGTCAGTATGTGGGCATGGGAGGATGAATATTCTTAGAAGATTACATAATGACCTTCATCGGTAAAAATAAGGTTTATTGTGTAGCATTCGTCTTCCTTAAGGCAAGGAAAGACAACAGTTGACTCATTCTGAGGCTGTTTGCAGAGCTACAAGTTCTTCATCTTCTCTTATTTTATCAGAATAAAACACCACAACTGTCTCTCTCTCTCTCTCTCTCTCTCAGTGGTTGTCAACAACAAAATTACACAAAGTATGTAACAGTGTAGGAGTATTTTAGTACACAGAAAAAATATCCGTTGGGCTGCTGTTGTGCTCCTCCAGTTCTCATCACTGAAGATAACTTTTTAGAAAACTTTGTTTTGTTTCACTGTGTCACTTATAATAATCAAACCATGTTTCACTGGCTGCAGTTGCTGTGGGCCTTTATGTTTCTAAATGGAGAACTGAAAAGGCCCACTGTCGATTCACTTCAGACTGGAGGAACTTTAAGTTCTGGCAATAAATGAGTCAAGTGCTTTATTTGTGTTTCAGTGTGGCTGGGCATCATGCTTCCTGTGCTCGGAGTGAAGTCCTTGTCTGCATATGCCATTGCCTATCTGGAGCGACTTCTCCTGTGAGTCTGACTGAGAAATGTTTTATGTTTTACTTAGGTAATGTAAAAGACAACAAAAATCTTATTTTCTTTTGGCTACATCTATCTACTCTCTCAACCTGTGTGACGACCACATATTGATTCATCTGAAAAGATGAAGAGACAGAAACTTTTATTCCTGTGTACATGTACATTCCTGCTTTTGTTTTAATTAACTTCCCCTTTTGTAAGGCTTTTTCTTTGTTTTACTTTTTTATGTTTGACTAAGTTGAACCTTCCTACCTCTTCCTTGAATCTCAATTTTTGGTTGTTGGTCTTCCTCCAGACTTCATGCAAACCTGACAAAGGGATTTGGCATCATGGGTCCCAAAGAGTTCTTCCCCTTGCTGGATTTTGCCTTCATGCCCAAGAACGCCCTGTCATCAAGGTGAATGTGAACTCATGCAAACTCAGCTACACAGTCATGTCAGTTTTCCTTTAGTCTCTGTCGAATACTCCCGTGTGCACAGCATGATTACATAGTGTAGGAATAAGTGGATGTAGTAAATGGATGGTTAAGAATTTTGCCTGGATGCCCAAATTATACCTTAGCAAACAACTACAAGACGTGAGTTTTGGAGGAGAAAAGTTACTGTAGTTGGTTTTTATACACTGGAGGTCACTGAGGAAGATTAATAGAAATGTCATCTGTCTTTGTAGACCTGGAACATTCAACAAATATACCAGTATAGCTCCTAATCTTCTTTAAAACCATGGGAAACCGTTGACAGTCCATCATCATGTCTGAGAATGATGATAGACTGTCACACTGATCATTTCTTACAGCTGCATTTGAACACACTGACCACAACTTTGTGAGGGTCTCAGGGATTTTTACCTCAGTTAAAAAACTAATAAACCCATTTCTGTTTGTGTTCAGTCTGCAGGAGCAGCTGAGACGTCTGTATCCTCGACTTAAAGTCCTCGCATTTGGAGCCAAGCCTGAGAGCACATTACACACATACCTGCCATCCTTTCTCTCCAGAGCCACACCACACTGTCCAGATGACATGAAGAGAGAGGTAAGACCTACACATGTACACGCAATTTAAACTGATCTCTTCTACATAAGTCTGCTGCTACAAATATTGTAGTTTAGCTCAGTGCAACGATATAAATCATGTTGATAAGAGACCTATTATACAGTATGTTGTTAATAGGTCCATTATGGTGACCAGCATAATTAACAGTCCAAAATATGATGTTTTCATGTGGGTAAGTTTGAGGGGAAAGTGCACTCTGTAACACTGTTTACAAACAGCCACTAGCTGTGTCTTTTTTTCCTTCTACTTTCTTCTTTGCATTTATTGAACAACACTTTCAGTATTATGTTGGTCTCACAATAAAACTGCTCTTTCTACTGAAAGTGTTCCTGCAGTTTAGACTTCTTCAGACTTTTCCCCTTCTCCGTTCAATTGAAAGTAGGTGAGGAGGTGCCAGAAATCTCTGGTTTGCTTCTTTGTATTTGTTCCAGTGGATAACTACACAAAATATTGTAACTGGTAAATGTCGTTATTTCCAATTCAGCTGTAATCATCTAAAACATCAACAGCAAACCTGAGGTTTTAGTGTCAGTCCCTCAGAAACAAAAGGACAGCGTCTTTACATTTGACCGTCAGAGACTATTTTCTTCACCTACAGTAGTATCATACTAGTACTACTACTACTACTACTACTATCACTATCATATCATGTAATATAGCTGAAGAATGTGGTCTTGATTTGCTGCTGCTGTCACTTTCAAGCTTTCATCTACTTAAAAACCCACCACTTAACTGTTTTCTTGGAGTTTGGAGAAGGCATCGTGTGGAATGTGGCGTTTCAAAAACAGTGTTATCAGTTAAAATCATCAGTTTCTCTCTCTTCCTCTTTTATGTTTCTTTCAGCTGCTCAACTGTATGACAGAGTGTTTGTGTGTGGATGTACAAAGTCTTGGAGTGTGGAGGCAGCTCTACACTAAACACTTACCCCAGTCCAGGTGAGTCAGACACACGTAACACACACATCTTGGTCATTATACATGTGATATGAAAACTCAAATTAAGCTTTTTAGCAAGTGTAAGTTACATTTATGGACACACGAGTATGTAGTTTAGATTTTGAAGCTGACTGTTCATTTCTCTTTTCTTTTTCCAGTCTGCTGTTGAATCATTTATTGAAGTCCTGGAATATCCTGCCACCAAAGGTATGACCCCTGCCATGACCCCTGATGGTTTTTAAATCAAACCCAGCTCCCTTGAAACATTGACTAAAGAGATTATTTTATTGGTAGTTACACTCAAATAAAAACACAGACATAAAGAGGATGTCAGTAAATTCCAAAGTGTGGAAGATCTGGATAAAATCAGAAAAACAGAACAGCATTACACTGAGAAGAAATAAATAAAAACAAACATAAAACGCTGCAACCAGTCATGTTGTCTTCATGATGACTATTAAAAACCTAAAAAAATATATGGGTCTTTAATGGGTTTAAAAGATACCGATGGAGGGACAAGAATAAAATGTTTGTGGTGGAGAAGTGCAAACGTCCCTTTATTGTCTAAAAAGAGTTTATCTGGCATTTTAAAATCCTCTTGTACTTGACTGCTGTGTTGTATTTTCCATCTTTAGCTGCGGAAGAACCTTGAAGAAACAATCCAGTCTTTCAGAGTGACCAATGAGGAGATGAGAGACACCATTGAATCTCATGACCTTCAGGAGTGCAATAACCTGTGTCAGGTGAGAAAGACACAGTGGCTGCAAACCTTTGCATACAACTGTAAAAAAAAAAAAAACACTTTTTCTTAGACACAAAAAAATACTAAAGTACTGTGCTCAGTGTTTTCATGTTTTTGTCTCCAGAATCTGCAGGTAAAGATGCGTGGTCATGGGATCCCCTGGTCGAAACTGCTCATGGTTCTGCTTGTGTTTGCTGCCGGCTTCATAGCACACGACATCAGATCTCAAGGCTCCTTCAAAGGTCTGTCTCAGTGCCGTTTACTCATCACAGTCACAAGTCTTTATATTTATGGCACAACTGTTTCCATTGACTTTTGTTTTTTTAAGGTGCTTCAATGGTTGTTGTGTGTTTCAGATTCCACCACAGCCATGTATCTGCGCAATTCAGGGGTCACGGCTGTATCTCAGCAGGCCTGGGGCAAAATAACAGTCTACTCAAAACAGGGCTTCAGGTACGACCTCACCCTCAAACATTCATCCTCAACAAATGAAACAAACCAATTTACTTTATGTTTGTAGCTCTCATTCTCAGACAAGCTTTTTTCATGTCTGAATTTTCATACACTTTGTGATATAAGTAAAATGAGTCAATACATGAGTCAGTCAAGCCCATAGATAAAAACAGCTCTGTAACAAGCAGCCTTCTGATTCACTTCCTGATAACACTGCTGTACACAAAGTAGTTTGCTCACTGGCTCAGTGTTAGCTGAAGCACTTCCCAACATAATGTTTTGAATCCTTGTAGTTGTTGTTTCTAATATTCTGCTCCCCTCATGTTGGTGAACTGGACATTATATTGAGACGTGTTTTCACCATCACCTTGAACTATGACCTCAGTAATAAACATATAATTGAATTTACACATTTCTGACAATGTCAGCAAAAACTGATTGTTAAGAGCTTTGTAAAGACAGATGTTTTGTGTCGATTGCATTAGATTGTACAGGTGTGCCTAAGAAAATGGCCACTGTGTCTATACACTGTAGTTAAAAATTTAAATACAATATAATTGTACATAGCTGATCAACAGTAATAGCAAAATATTCCACAACATTTTCTTCAGACAGGGTTTGCAAATCAAAAAATATAGTTAAAATTTACTGGATATAAATGAGTGTCAAGTTTAAAAACACTACAGGAAATGACTTTGCAATGGAAACAATGATTGAGAACCCTGACAGCTTTTTAACTTCACAGACCTAATGATCAAAGGGTCAATGACAAATCTTTAAACTCTTTTCTATGTATAAAAACTGTTAATGCAAATAAATCATTTAACTTGTGTTTTGTGCATTTTTTTGCAGCTGGTTGGAGACAAACACTCCTTATTATTACTCTGAGTGTGCGCGGGTCTTGGGGCCACTAATGGAACAAGGTTTGGAGAACGCCAAAACAGCAGCTATCTTCATCTCTGAAAACACCACACAGTTTATCCTCTGGGTCAAAGAAAAGACGCCGCTGGTCATAGAATGGGTAAGACTGTGAATGTATGAACAGAAAACTGTCACTCGCCGATGTTTAATATTCAACAAATAATATTTTCCTCTGTTTTTTTTTTCTTTGCTCAGGTAAACACCAACACCCCAGACAGTGTGTTCCAGGTGTTGGCATATCTGAAGGAGCTCCTCCTCCTCCTACATCAGAACTACATCCTGCCAGCGCTGGCCTACATGTCTGACCTGCTACAACGAGCATGGACCAACCTACAGGACTCCTGCAAGTCAGTGCTCTGAGTGTTTAACATTTATTTAGTGTCCGTGTTTTTATTATTATAATTATTATTATTATTAGAATTAAATAAAATTAATTAATTAAAGCTGCAAGCAGTGTTGATCGGGCCCTCGCACTCCTGCGCACCTCAGGGGGGTGGGGGCTCATAGTGCGCCATATGAAGCAGTCGCACATCATAACGAGCGCCGGACACTGTGCTCACGGGGTGAGATTTCTTGACTGTGTGGCTGCAGAAAAGATGTAGAGCATTTGTATGTGCATTCTCAACTGTGACCTCTAGGGGGAGCCAGAAACCAGGCTCTGTAAGGGACCTTACCGGTCTGAAGATGAGAATAAACCAACAATTATCTTGGAAAAAGACAATATGTCATGGACATAAAGCCACTTCCTATTTTGTATTTAACTCGCTGCCACCACACCCTTAAGTGAAAACTTAAAATTGACATCCATGAAGCATCAGCATCTTCAACAAAATTTTTTCTGACCCTTTTTATGAGGGCCAGGTCAACTCTCTAGGAATAATAAATGAAAAAGTAAATCATAGTATCACATGTTGCCTAGAGGTGGCGCTGGCACCGGTCGGTAGCAGTTATGTAGCAGCATGTAAGAGCAAGATAACCCTTAACCCATTAAGATTAAAGCGGTAATGTGGGATATGGTCAGCGCCTGACCTGAGTTGTGGTGAGGGAAACGTACTAAACATATTACATTTCACAAAATGATAAACCTGAAATTACAAAACATTACAAACCTAAATGACAAAATACTGGTGGTTATTTTTGCATAATCAGATATTTGCCGATTTAATAAATCACTTAGGGATAAATTTACAAATACCTGCTGCAAACCATTCCAAAATGATGTTTGAATTTCCATTACATGATGTGAGGTGAAGGGCAGACTGTCTGAAACGTATTTTTCTTTGTTTTTCTTGCAGCGGCGAGGTGTCGGTGTCGTGTCTGCAGGGCCACGCGTTGTCCTTCACCAACTCAACGTGGCAGCTGCTCCAACACACAACTTCTGCCATCAAGACGTGGGCTCAGGAGCTTCTGACACGAGCATGATAACACAACAACAGATGCTGACTAATTTACACACAGAATATAAACACGAGAAGTTCAGATATATATATACACACACACTGACCCGGTCTGAGGCTGCCTTTCAGTGCATCAGCTCCTTTCTAAAGCCACGATTGGACACTGTAGGGTCTCACTCAAAGGACCCTTCAATCTCTTCTTTTGGCTAAATTATATCAGTTTGCTGTTGTATAGATGTTTTTTTTCTACCAATCCTTTTTGTCACTGCTGGATGCAGAGGTCGTCTCTTTCTCTCTCCCTGAGTTTTCTACTGCAAATTTCAACTGTTGCTTTAACAAAATCTGTAATTTATAGAAAATGAAGGTTTGTAGATGATTTCTAAACCATTTTTATTTAAAGATATTAAAAAAAAAAAAAGTGTTTATGTGAAAAGGACAGAAAGGGCAGGGAAAAGACCAAAAAATATTTTCCAGACTCAAAGACCTCATCAATTCAACTTAGAGGAACAGTTATCCTCCTCCACATTGTCCAGCTCACTATGATGTCAGATCAGATGCAATATGGATGCATGTGTCAGGATGAATGATGCCTTCATCAAGCCTTTAACGGGAAAGATATCGTGAGGAAGGGGTCAGTGGATTGACTCCCTCAGAATATTAAGAGTGGACAGTGTGAATATGAATGGGACAGAGGGAGTCTCATATCAGTCCAAAAAGGTCCAGATGGATAAGAAAGCTACCTGCTGTCTCTCTGTCTTGCACATCACCTTGTCTTGTCCGTGCAGCTTCATTTTCTGTCCTGTTTCTCACTTTTTTTCATCTGCCATTGATGGCTCAACACCTGAGCTAAAATCAGCACGGCACCTGTGTACTCATACTTGAAGGTTGATGATATTCTGTGTGTGTGTGTGTGTGTGTCTGAGTGCATGGTTCAACAGTAGTATGATTAACCCTGTGCCAACATCCTCCTGTATGGCGAAATATGACTTCAGAAGAAGAACCCCTCCTCTGGCGAGCTGATTCACTAACCTCTCCTTGTAAACAAGATGTTTGGATGGATATGGCAATGACTAATGTCTTACTTTGTAATGTAAATGATTTATAATAAAGACTTCAACCCCATTCTGTTTTTTTTTTTACCTCCACCAAAGAGGTTATGTTTTTCACCTGTGTCTCTTTGTTGGTTTGTTTGTTTGTCAGCAGGATTACAGAAAAAACTCAACCAATGTGTACCTGACTTGGTGGAGGGATGGGGCATGGGCCAGGGAAGCACCCATTAAATTGGTGCTGAATTAGTTATAGAATTGGATCCACTTGCCATCACTTGCCTTAACATTGCAAGATTAGGGCATTTTTAGACATCTTTGTCAATTTCTCATGAAATGATGTATGGATCATGATGTAAAAATCTCTAAGAATCGAAAAAGATATTTTTTGACAAAATTATACAGCCACATTCTGACGGGACTAGTGATCAGCAGTAGAGGACTCCGTGATTCCACTGTCCCAATTTATTTCAGCATTTCAAAGTTGAAAGCTGAATACCATAAAAGACACCACTTCTCATAATGCTAAATGAGTTTTAGAAACAATGGTGGCAGAAGTTAATAACGCTCTTGTGCAGATTTGATTCCCCTGTAAACATTCTCACTGTAGGTCATGAGCAATTAAAGGCAGGCCAATGTCAAGTAAACACGTTAGCTGGATTGCTTCGGCTCCCCAAGTAGTCGTTGGCCACCTGCTGCTTGTCTGCATGGCTACTGTTACTGACGCTATTTATGCAAAACATTTAATTCACACAGGCCTGCTTATAGAAATGTGTGTTCCACATCACATCACATAATTTGTTAAACTTGTTTTGGGTTTTTTTGTTGCCTTATTCATCTTTGGTAATAAAGTATGGTACATAAAGATGTTTGGGCACTATGGCACACATCTCTCCCACGCTTATATAGATCTATGCACACTCACAGTCACAGTCGCTCCAACCTTGGCAGACACATCCAGTAGACGGCCCGGCCTGTTTGTAGGTGTACATTGTTGACGCTGAAGGGCGACTCAGTGGTGGGCTCCTCTCCAGTAATGCACGTTCTAACAGAGACATCTCTTCTGCAAACCTTCAGAAGAACACAATCATCACTCTCTTATCATGATGAAAAAAATAACATAAAGACAGCGACAGCATGGGAGTGGTCTCTTATTCAGTAATGAAACAAGGTAAAATAATGTTACCTGCATATAACCCCAGTCCTATAAAGACATCACAGCTCTATATTACAAAGTGCATGAAACAATATAAAGACAGTTACAGTGGGGGATATAATTAAAGCATGGTATGGTCTGATTATGTACAATACAGTTAGTGATGGTGTTATAAAGGAGTGAAATCTGATACTCAACTATAAGTCAAAACCCACACCATATGTATCTACAGCAGCACTCACAGTAACCATGGCTACAAGTATAAATCCAACTTTAGTTTAGCACCTTTTTGCTGATGGAAATATCATTAGTTTTGCAGGTATTTAGTCATAAACCAAAGTATTAAACCCATTTACATTTTGACCTTTCGGTGGCTTTAGATCTAAGTCAGGGAATCACCCATGTCAGTACAATACATCATCTGGAGACCTTTAGTATCTGTATCAGATTTCATGGCAATCCATCCCGTTTTTGTTGAGATATTTCACACAAAACAAAAAATGTCAAACCTAATGGTGGAGTTTGATGAACAGTCAAGGGATTACTGATGTCTTTAGGATCCATCCTCTGGGGACCATGTGGCCTTTAAAAACAAAAGCAGCGAGTTATGATAAGGCTCTGCGAAGCTCCAGGAAGAAGTAGTGGTGTGTTTTTGAAGGTGATTGAAACTATACCTGGACACAACAGCATTTGCCAATTTCTTCCAGCGTTTTTCCTTGTGCTCTGTGGAGAACCTGATGGGAAGATTTAGCAGAACAATTCAGATTATATCAGGTACATTATCAATCATATTATTTTAAAACGCTCTCTGGAACTTGTTGTATGCTCATATCTGGCAAGCGCCATTATTCTGGATTATAATTAGGCTAAAGTATATCTGCAAACACTATCCACGCTCCATCTGTTTAACAGCTTTCACATCTGACACAATTACTTGAACTTTCCAGACCTTAAAATGCCATAAAACTTTACTGAAACGTAGAAATGTAGTTGAGGCATTATTTGAAAGGAAGACTAACAGGCTTCCTCACATTTCCCCTTTTCCCCCTACACGTGTCCGACTCCAAGGGGGTGGACATTAGTTCAGGGTATCCATCCATCCTACCCTCATCCATTTATTCATCTGTATCTGTCCTGCCTCAGCTCCTGCACTGAGCAGCACCGTCACAGTCTTTCATGCATGTCAGAGCTGCGTATTTGATGTTCTCCTCTGCCCCCTGCAGGTCCTGCCGCTGTGATTTAGAGCAAGAGTGGAAAGAGGACAGGAACAGAAAGAACAGGAGGCCCTGGGAGGAAGAATGCCTCCATCCTTCCTGCTTCTAAACGACACCGCTGAGGAAACGCCAGCCGGGACCTGTAAAAGTAAGATCTGAGATGTTAAGAGACACATACCAGGGATTTTTTACTGAGAAAGCCAAAGTGGGGTCATAATTTTTAAACATACTCTTACTGCTCATGTCGAATGGTGTGCACTTTATTGAGGTTTGTAAACTTTGTTTAAGTCATGAAAGTAAAATGATTTGATACTTTCTTTTTCTTTAGATAATTCTGAGGAGCACAAAAACTGTAAATGCACCAGTAATCAAGTTTCCATCCAATTTTAATGCAAATTTGAACCAAAATATAAATTAGAGCATGTCCACTACAGTTATGTGAATGTTAGCAACTAAAGTGTCTTTATTGGTCTTTATTGATCTGAAGTTTTAATACGATGCCATTTTTCATCCCTTTAGTCATTACATTATTTTCCTACCTCAGCTTTTGTGCTTTTTTTCCTCAAACTTTTTATGTGTAAATTGAAAATGTGCATAAAACATTCAGGTGTGGAAACATATTGTCACCATATAAAGATGATATGGTTAATGTGTTAGCAATTTGCTTCCTAATTACACATCCAGCCCATATAGAGTAACTTAAGGATTCATTGCCAGTTAAGTTTCTATCTACCTGGCTCTCCCTTTAGTTTTGTTTTGGTCCTTTCCAACTGCTCAGGGGAATATCTGCTAAACACTCCGCTGTGTTCAACAGCTAGCCGCTAACTTTGTTTGTGAGATGCTGGTATTGCGGCATACAGTGGGCTTATCAGAGATAAACAGCTGTTGGCAACTGAAAACGAGGCTGAGCAGAGAAGTGGGAATAAACCAAAATAGAAAACTTGTAAAACTTATATGAAAAATAATCATCTAAAAGAGTAAAATGCTCCAGAGCTTCAGGGAACTACAGAAGTAATAATCCTCTGTGGGTCTGTAAGTTTTGATATTTTTACTGAAGCTGCAACACTCACAAATAATGAAAAAGAAATGTGTTATTCTTTGATATTGTATATTTCTTATGTAAACAGTGCTCAAATAACTAATTGTTTTACACATAGCATTTTATCTGAAGACCCTCTTTTCCAATTTTCCAAAGCTGATACTTGCTTGTAATACAATGTGTTACACTAATAAATACGAACTCCTTCTAAGAAAAAACTATGATGGAACAAACAAGGAATGCAGCGGATCATCAGATCTCTGAACGCCCCTTTAAAGTGGTGATAAATGTGAGGCAGTTCTTCATTAAGCCACCAGCTATAGAAGCATAATTAATTCAAATCATATGGGTAAAGTGAAATGAAATAGTTCAGCCCATGCCTGAAAAGCAGCGTGGGTTGATTTTGGCCGATAAAATGAGGTATAGGATGTTGCAGAACTGGTTAATTGGAAACATGATTATATGTAAAAACAAAACAGAGCGGTGACTGATACAGTGGAGGAGTTACTGAGGTTGGAGTGTACAGAAATTTCAAATGGAGCTGCCTTTACTGTATTGTAGATCAAAATTCCCAGCATTCCCTGCCAGACCACTTGAGAACACAACAACAATTTTAGCACAGACTGAAGAATAAAGAGGAGAAAAACCGACACATGGGGGAATTGTCTTGTTTCTTTTGTTCTCGTCTCTTTTCATGCTGTTTTTTTCCCACTCTTACTACCCTCTACTCCCCTCTGTCTGTCTTTGCCATAATTTTAACCTAACCCCAAATCAACTCACCTTTTGTGCTTGATATTAGCATTTTTCATTGTCATGTCTGTCCATAGCTATCTACTTATTGACAAGAGCTTTCCCATCCCACTGCAACCAACATCTGATATATTTTCTACAACTTTTCCGATTTAACTTAAAGCTAAATTAACTGATGTTTGGCCACTTGAGGGCAATGGAAAAAGCTGCAAACACAATGCTGACATATAATCACTTTTCTTAAAGTTGATATGGTAAAAGTGTTAGCATAGCAGTTGTGTATCTTCTCTTGCATAGTGTAACAAACAAACACAATCCAACACTTTTGGCTCTAACTAGCTATTTATTCAGATAACAACAAACTGAGGTTAGACTATAGCCGACATTGTGATCCCAAGCTCCAATACACACACAAAAAAAGATGATTTAGCTAAATGCTGTTTAGGAAACTGCATCATGGTAGTTTCTTATGAAGCTTCATGAGTCATGAAAACCAGTTAACAACTCACAGACACACACACTCAAGCCGACAACAAAATGAAAGAAAATTTCAGAAAATAAACCCCTGGCCAAATGAGTAGAAGTTGCTTCACTCTAACAGAGCAAATAAAACTCTTCAGTACTCACAATAGCTACAGGTAAGTCACGCAATCCCACTGTTAGGATCTCCAGGCGGGCTGATGGCTGACCGTGGCCGGTTGATGGCTGATCGTGGCGGACTGACAGGGGAATCCATTCTCCGGTCCCACTTCATCCTTAAAGAAGCTACCAGGCTTCACTTGGCTACCTGGAGCACTGGCTGGTGACACCGACTGTCTCTAGTGATCCAAAGAAACTTCCAGACCTTAGCCGAGTCACTTGCAGTCTGTCTGTGCAGTTCAGAATGTCTCCCCTGGCAACCAACTTAGCTAGTTAGCTAGAAAGGCTAATAATAACACGACATCAGCCACTGCGTCTATTACTGAACTTCTCACAATACACATACATGTTTTCACTGGTTAGCAGTCTTGTGCTCTAATGTATACAGCGCATTAACTGACAAACCGTACTTTAACCCTGTTTCACTACAATTCTCAGTCTTTTCCTCCTTCACTTATCCCCGAGCACCGAACTTCCCGAAGACGCCGCTCACTCTACCGCACCTCGTCAGGTCCCGCCCCCCAGCCAATCACAATGCAGGAAAAATGACATGCATACTAATCAACCAACCATATATGGTAAAATCCAACATGTTGGTTGCACTGTTAAGTCCACCTTCTCACTATGTACAATGCAAACAACCTAAACCTATTTAAAGTGGCAGAACTGTTTATGTAGAACTGAACATGTTAATACTGGCCACAACATATTTATTCTGAGTAGGAAAATAAAATTAGCTACTAACAACTAGAGTTGGACAAAAATTATGAATGTAAATTCAATCTTCATTCTCCTTTTAGCCGCTAAATGCGGCACTGTGTTCTCAAGCTAGCTACTAACTTTGCTAACTTAGGCGAGTTGAGGAAAATGTTCATGAATAATTCTTTGTCAGTTCATCACTTCGATAGGCTCCCTTCACATTACACATTTGATTTATTCTAAACTAAAAATATTGATCAGAGCAGTTGTAACATATACAAAGAGTACTGAAAAAAAAAAAAAAAAAAAAAAAAAAGGTATAATCAACAATGTTGGAACAGTTCCCTCCGAATCTCCATTTTACCCCAATCCCCAATTTTCTCTTCCTTCACTGTTGATTTTTAGCAACTTGTCACCGTTCACAGCTGAGGTTTAACACCACTAGCCAAGAGGTTAACAGTAGCCGTAAATGAAGGGTAAATTTTGTTAAATGAGCCATGACAGTAGCTCTGAAAACACATGCTCATACTCAAGAAGAAAAGACCTTCTGCATCCTCGAGTGAAAAGGTTAAACCTATTTGCCAGTGCGGGTCAAAGGTCACCTCAGTGTAACCCCAACTCTTTGTTTGTTCAGTAAGTCACCACCTGGATCTGTTTCTAATTGTGGCTGCTGGCTTAAAATATGACTTTGTTACAGTGGCGGCAGGCCGAAGTCATTTATTAAACAGGTGGGAGGAAACAAGTTGACAGGCCAGTCTGGTGTGTTTGATAGTTGGAGCCAAGACAGCGGAGAGAGAGTGTGTGTGTGTGTGTGTGTGTGTGTGTGTGTGTGTAAAAGTGTATGCATAAGAGAGTGGAGGTTTTAATATCACTTAAATCCCTTCTGCTTCTCCCTGTCTCCCATTGTTTCATTTATCTGCCTCTCTTTCTCTGTCTTTTAACTCCTCTGTCTTTCTCCCTCCGTCTTTTTGTCCTCCTCTCGCTCCCCTGCTGCTCAGAGGTCACTCTGGTCACTCGTCTGTTGGTAGAAGAGCAGAGAACAAAGATAAGCGTCTCAGCGGGGAGGTGTCTGTCTTTTAGCCTTTCACCAATCTGCTCGCTGTGCAGCTTTTAAAACACATCACACACTTCTCACTCACTCACTCACTCACTCACTCACTCACAGACAGACACACTGAAGGGCTGATCTCTCACTAACTGATTAGCCTCATTGATTAACCTACAATACACATGTAGTTAGCCTGAGAAATCACAAACCTGTCAACCCCTCCCAGGGTTGAAGGTACTTGAAATGACAGATCAATTAACAAGGATCAGAGGAGCAGGTTTTTAAAGGGTGTTTTGATTGTTATTTTATTAGGTTAAAGCTTTGATAAACCCACTGCACACTATTGATATGCCCAGCTTAATTTCTTTAACTATATCATGTGTGGAATTTGGTTTGGAACATGAGTCAAATGTGGAGGAAGCACTTGGAGGAAGATCTAACCAATGAATCACAAAGGAAGTGCTTGTGATGTACATTCAAAATGCTCAAGGTGCCCAGTAGATACAGTGTGTACTGTACCTATTAAAGACACATGACTGTGATTGGCCACAAGATGGTGCCACCACCAGACTATGTGTGACTATGTAAGAGGAAGTTATGGCTCTGTCCTATCATAAATGAGTCGTGACAGCTTTCCCAAAGCCAATACATTAATTATATAATATTCAGAGACAATATTTTCAGTATGATAGGTACTGACTTTGTCCCAAAGTCTTTACAGTGTCTTCACATTTTTAACATGTAACTGTAACTGCTTCTTTGTAATTAAACAACAATCGCAGCAGCTTGTGCCCAACCATAACACGGCTCAAAATTGAAGGTGGTTTAAGTGTCCTGCTGTTCTGGGGAAGTGTACCAGCAGGCTTTGTTTCCTGGAACAATAACTCTTTAAGGCTGAATATAAGACTGACTTGCTTTTTACAGCAGACCAATAAAAATGTTCATGGGGTGTGTGTTCTGTGCTACTGGATTTGGTGTTTGTACCTTTTATAGAAACCTTCATTACACCCTTTAAGGAATGTGTTTTTGTATAACGGGCCTTCAGGAACATTAATTTAAAAACATTACAACTTTAGATATGTAAAAAATTATATTAGTTAATTATACATGCTCTATCTGGGCATGTAAATAAAGTATATTTTACATCAAGCCTTTATTTAATACCAAAAATATTGACTTTTTAACTCAAGGTGGGTGCAAACCATCAGCAGACTGCAGCATGTAAGATAAATCTAACAAACTATGTAAAATCTTACAAACAATACATAATAACCTCAAAAGTAGGAAGCCCTACAGAGGTGTAGGCTTGAATGAAACAAGTGATTGAAGTTGCTGCTCCAGAACACAGCTGCAGTATTAGTCTCTGTTGGGGATTAATTTTTTTTTTTTTTTTTTTATTCCTGCAAATGTACAAAAATGCTTTCAGAAAATAACACTCCAATGCGGACACAGTCATTCACTTCTTTCTCACTGTACTTGTCAGCTCCTTGTTCCCATGGTAACAGACTGTTCCAGACAGGCTTTGAGTCCTTTGAGGAGCGTAACATGCAGAAACTGAGGTCTACAGTAAAGGAGGTCAGGACAACTTTACATTGCTGTTGCAATGGCAATGGAATAAAATATAAATGTTTTAGTGCATTATGATCAAATTCTGTGAAATCCACATGAACTAAACATGGTGATTATGCTCTGAATTTAAAGCGTGCTTTTTTTTTTAATCTGTTGATGCAGCTTTACAGTAATACAGACTAAACTTTGATGCTGTTCATAAGAGACCTAAACCCTTTATCCCAGTTTCAGCTGAGCTATACACTATTTAAGCCAAACTCTTCTATAGTGCAGGAGAAAATGGATTAAACTTCACTTTGTGTAGAAGTGGGTGGACTCGCTTTGTTTCCCCTTGATACCAAGGCGCTGTCTGTCAAAATCAATGCTAGTAAAAGCCCTTCAGCTTCAATTAGATCACTCTGTCCAGTATTTTACCAGTAATTTAATTCTCCTACAATGGACACCTGCACGCGCACATATGTGCACACAGTCGGTTTGTATATTCACAACACTTATTCACACATGTGTTCACACACACACACACTCACACACACAGACACACAGTGCAATGAGTAAGACCAGTAGTTAGATGGGATGATCTCATCCTGAGACACTGAGAGATGATGTCAGACTTCAGATCAGGACTCCGCTAAGCTACTGTAAGTGTTTATGTTTTTACAGGCCACGAGGGTTTGCAGTTCAGGAGTGGGCGTGTGTGTGTGTGTGTGTGTGTGTGTGTGTGTGCTACAGTCTAATCAGTTCATCAACTAATCTAAAAAAGCTTTATCTGGTGTTCTAAAATTGATTCAAATCTAAATCTATTTTGTCTGCAGAGATTTCAGGAGCAGATTTTGTTCACTTCTCTTCCTCGTCCCAATATTCAGCCACTTTCATGTTCTGTAAAGTGTGTGATTCCTCATCCTGCATCCCCAGAGCTTTTTTTTTTTTTTTTTACCCACCCTCTCCCTTCCCAATTTCTCCCATGGGTGTTCTCGATATGCTCAACTGTTTCATTTGGTCTTCCCTCCTTATTTTCCACTGCTCTGGTCCCCCCATCTTATCTTTGTTCTCCCAGAATCACTGAAATAATCTGTTTGATCTTATTTCCTCCTCCCTTCTCTTCCTCACCCATTCCTCCTCCTCCTCCTCTCACTCTTTCTCCCTACTCCTTTTTTTTTTCTTGTCTCTCTCTAGTGATCTCATTTCCAGGATGTGTACGATGTCTAATGTCACACATGCATTTACCGTCAGGAGTGGCTGAGGAGAGGAGAGGAGAGGAGAGGAGAGGAGAGGAGCGACAACAGGACACACCCTAATGTGACCTCATGCATATCCCTCTCTCTCCTCTGGTGTTGTAAGCTCTTTCATCTCGTGCCTGTGGACAGCGCGGTGACATCATGTTTGCTGTGTGAGCTGAATACAGGATCAAAGGGCGGCAACAACAAATACGTCACTTCACCTCTGCTTTCCTTCAGTGTTTGTCCTCCATCCTCCAGCTGTGTTTTTGTTTATTTTTTTACATTCTTAATTAGATGTCTGCACAACACAGTTCGGAAAAGGATTGTAATTGGATTGTAACTGTAGCAGCAGCGTTTGTGTTGCTACAGTTACAATTACGCTGCTTCTGTTGTGCATAGATCCTCGAAGAGGAAAACATAAGAAAGGCCCCTCTACCATGTGCAGGATTAGGACTACAGTTTCATCACATCAGGGGCAGCTGCTCCAGAGTCCCTCTGCTATGACCTTAGGGTAATAACTGAGTCATGGAAGTCACCCACCAGGGAAAAGAAATATTCTGGATGAATTGATTTTCAAATGGGGACTTAAACAGTCAAATGGTCTCCTGACACAAGACGCAGGTGACCAGTGTTGAGCAGCAACACATTAACAGGCGTTCACACCAAAATCAGTTATAACAACACAGGGGGTTGTATTGGTGGAGGGTGTGCCCAGTATGAAATCTGATCCGTTAGTCAACAGATCTACGAAGTCGAAGTTTCACGAAGGCCAAAGTTGTCTTATTTACATGTTGTGTGGCTTTAGGTTGCTCACTAACGCTGCTGGTGAACCTGCATTCAGGACTGTGCTGGGTTTGTTGGTGTTGGAGAATGTCTGAAACACACAGCTTCACTGTGAGGACTGCAGTCACCAGGGTTAACATGAAGCTAGCTCTTGCTGGTCAGTATACCTCTCAAACTGGATGCTTGTTTCTCCATAATGTCTTTTGTCTATATTGTCTATTAAATACATACATGTATAAGAATATGTGACATGATGTAATGATAATTACTTTTGTCATTGAGTAATTAGTAAAGCAGGCTAACACAGTTTTCAGTGAGTAATATGTGATGAGGAATTGATTGCATTTTTCAAAAGACTTGTGCAACACTGCTGTAGATATAGTGACAGACCTGGTATTAGACTTGTGCAGCTGTAAATAAGCTAAATTTGGTTTAATGTAAATGTTAGCAACGTTAAATGAAATCCTAAATAAAGAATACATGAACCTTAACAAACCAACTCCAGTGTGACTGTACCTCTTACAACAAAGAGGTATTCAGCATAAAACTGAAATATGAGAAGCATTTTGTTAACACAGTCACCATGATTATAGCTAAAAAAAAAAAAAACTAACTGAAAATGATAAATTAAAAAAATGATTATCATAATTGATTAATGTTTCCATTATTTTTTCAATTAACTCATCACTTTTTTAGTCTACATGTGTTTGTGTTTGTTTTGTCCAATCAACTGTCCAAAACCCAAAGATGTTCAAAGCACAAAATAAGCAACTGAGAAAATCATATTTGAGAAACTGGAGGCAGCGGATGCTTTGCCTTTTTTTCTCTATAAACATGAATTAATGACTTCAATTAATTATAAATTATTAATGAACTTGACCAGTCAGCTTTGTTTTTAGCATCGTTCATAGATTAAAAACAGGAACATCTGAACTGGAATTAGATTAGACTGAGGTTAAATATGTTGTAGTATTGAATGTGAACAAAGGGTTTTTAATAGTTGGAGTAAGATGAAGAAGCTCAGTAGCAGAGGTACCAGTGTTTGTAGCTCTTAAAAGTGGTAGCAATAACAAATATTTGGTAAAATAAAGTGCATGTGCTTCACACTGGAAAAGGTTCCTACTTCTTATATTTACAGTTTGGATCTAAATAATTTAGTGTTTTGCGTGGTTCCTAGCAGGGCTCCCTGCTGAGATACACACACACACACACATACACACAACCAATCTTTACCAATTTCTCACACTATTTCACTCAACTCACTCCCACATATAATATACATACACACACTCTCACACACATAATCACACACTGCTGCGCCATATAATAAAACAGTGATTCTACCACCCACCCTGCAGTACAACACAAAGAGCTGACGACCCTCCCCCCATCTTCCCTCTGCTCTCCCATTGGCTGGGAGGCTTGGATGCTGGCAGTATCTCAGACCAATAAGACATCTTCAAGGTGATGTCATGGAGGCAGCATTGATGCTGTTGCTGATGCTGTTGCCCGGCGCCTGTATCTGTGCAGCCAGACAGGGGTAACCGTAGCCACCGGTCCACCATCAGCAGCAGAGAAGGGACAGAGGGGGGTAAGTCTGCAGCGCTCGCATCACTAAACACACATCTGCACACATCTGCCTTTCCCTTGTGTCACTAAGGGATCTGAAGGTTAAGATTTATTTCATAACAAAACGATGCCTGCATGTGTGTGTGTGTGTGTGGTTGTGAGTGTGTGAGTAGGGTGTAATGGGGCGAGGGTGAGGATAGTGATGATGCGGTGGTTCCTGCTGACAGGAGAATGAGGAAAAGAGAGAGAGGGGGAGAGAACTCGGTGTACCCACAAACAGTGTATGATGTGTAATGTGTGTAATTTATTATTGGTCCTCCAAATGTGCAGATGCAGCTTTGTGTCTGCACAACTTGACCAGCTACGCTTGATCTTTTGGGAGGGAGGGAGGGTGGGAGGGAGGGAGAGAGAGAGAGAGAGAGTGGGAGAGGTAGATGAGGGAGTGTGTATGTGTTTATGTGGAAAAAAGGTGTGTGTGTGTGTGTGTGGGTGTGTATAACAAAAGAGAGTAAGAGAGAGACATAGTATAAGGACCAATGCGAACCAGCAAAGTATCTTTGCTATAATATCAGTTTAATCTATAGCTCTACAATATTACAGATTCATTACAGTGTGTGTATACTGTAATTTTAAGTTCAGGTATTAGGTCAGAGAAGAAAGAGAAAACCGTAGGCCGTATGTGAACTTTTGTTGGAGTACGTTACAAACACTTCTCCTACGAGAAATCTAAATATTAAACACAGAAATCAGAAGTTTTTAAGTATCATTAGATGGTGTTTGTGGATTAATGTAAATATGATATTACATTCATAATGTTCAGTTTATTTTTCATGCAAGAATAAAAGAAAAATACATAGATGTGGAAGGCTACTTTAAATACTGCATTAAGTTAATAAGAAAAAACTTACGGTTCATCCAGGACATTGAAGGTATCATTGCTCTGTATTCAAAGTGCAAAATGAAAGACTTTTTGAAAAAATTTGATATCTGCTCAAGCAAAATGGCTGCTGCCACTGCTGAAAGAAAAACTACTGGAAGTATGGAACAATATTAAAGTTTTATTTATGGTTCTATGAGACTTTTGCTGACTACGCAGACAGATTGATTTTCAGATAGATGTCAAGAAATTATACCTTCAAAAAAATTCTAAATAGATAGTCATCAGTTTGCTACAGCCACTACCCAGTTGGTTTGGCTTAGCACAAGGACTGGAAACATGTTCAACATTAACAAAATCTACCCACCAATACCTTTAAATTCACTAATTAACAAAGTATATCTTTGATTTAGAGTAATTCATATAAAACTGGATGTATAAAAACAATTTGTCTTTTTACAGGGTATGTGCCAGATTATGTGTCTGAAATCAATCCCTTCTTCACTGATTCCCCTCTCCGCATATAACAGACACCGTAGTGAGATGTGAATTGAGATTTCAGACGCTTAATTGCTACTCATCATCATTTTGTGTCATTTTTGAGGCCCTATATAGCGGATACATGTGCACAAGGAATTCAGACACTAAAAATAAAAAGATTGACAGGAGTGATCCAGGCTATTTCTTGGCCACGAACAGTAACTTCCTGAAGTCTCAGCTGGTCGCCTGGCAACTAGCCTCAGCCAAGAATTAGTCCAGTACATAAACAACCATAAAACAGCTTTTTTTAGACTTTGATTTTTGTACAGATTAAACAAACAAGACATCATGTGTTAATCAGTGAGCTTTAGAGGTGTTGGTAGGTGGATTTTGGTACCTTTGGACTGAGCCAGGCTAACTGTTTCCTGATGTTTCCAATCTTTATGCTAAGCTAAGCTAACCAGCTACTAGATGTAGCCACAGATTTAACATACAGACCAGAGTGTGGTGTCAGTATTCTCATCTCACTCTCAACAAAAAAGTGAATTAATGTATTTCCCAAAAAATGTGGCACAATAAGATGAGAAATTGTTCCACTATGCTTTTTATTTTCTCAGGCAATTCTTCTCTTATCTGAAAACCATCATGTCATTATGAATTAACTACATTTCTAGAGAGCTCACAGGAGAAATATTACCTTCAGCAGACATGAGAGACTGAACTGAATTGACCCTCAGCAAGATTTCCCGTCAACATGACCCAAATGTTCCCTGTGAGCGCTGAGACCTTCACAAGCTACTCTCTCTCTCTCTCTTGTTTTATTGACAAACAAGAAATGGAGCACTCCTACTCCTGCAGGAAGCAGTGCATTGATCTGCAACCTGGGCGGTTTCATAAGATGAGAAGCAGCTCTCTCTCTTTGTGTGTGTGTGTGTGTTACTGCCTGATGAATGTGTGTATGTTGATACACAAGTGGGTAATTTGTGGTATCTCTACACGTACGTTGCATGTGTCTATGTATGTGCACGTACGGCTCCCTGTGTGACAGTCCCTCTGGGAACCATGTCAGGGTGCTCAGGTGAGCATGTGCTCTACACTTTAATGAGACAGACTCCTTCTCTGTGACATAGGTTGGCTCATTAGTACATTTCTCACACTCTGTGGAGCTCACTACTCTTCAGGCATTTTGCATGATGACAGGCATGAAAATGATAGGTAGATATATAGATAGATAGATGCTTGCTAGCTTTACTGATGCTGTTAGCAACAACAAGCATAATTACTTTTCTTTCAGATAGTGTAGCTAGTTTAGCATAAAAACAGGAAGCAAGGGGAAACAGCTAAAAAGCTAAATAATTAGCATGTTGTATCTCATCTGTACACAAACAAAACTGTAAAAACAACTATTTGCTTTTTGGTTGATGCATTCGTCAGCAAGAAGTTACACCACTGAACTTCCCAGGAAGCAAATAAGCATATTTCCCAAAATGTTAAACTATTCCAGCAATAACCATAGCTATTCTATTTAGCACGTTGAATCTGGAAAGATATCATGGTTGCTCTGGTTGGAGGAGCTATTTAATATTTTGTGGTAATTCAATTCAATGACTGCCCTCCAGACCTTCACTCCAGCCTCCTTCAGCGTTCAACCTTTAGTCTCACGGCTGGACTGTAACTGTTTGGATGGTCACCTGTGTGGAATCTGTGCTCACAGATGTCTGATGATTAAATTAGGCACACATTAGAAAATATTGGTACGTCCCAGCCTGTGGTGAAAATTGGTTTTAATGAGGTTCGAGTGTTCCTTTGCTGTTTTCTTCAACACTTTGTGCCGGATTCTAGTGGGTGTCCACATGATAAGAGTGCATATAGAGAATTAAAGCAAACTTAATTAGTGTGTGCACTGGGCTGTGAAGAGGTCAACAAGTGCGCAGGGCACTGCTGGTTTCTCACATGATAAAATTATCCATTTAGCTGACAGCAAGTGATCAAGTATTAAAGACCTCTGAGTATTTGTTGATGTGATTAACCACGGGTAGCAATGATGCGGGAAGCTCTGTACATTTCTATTAACTTGATAAAAAAAATTTTTTGTTATAGTACAAGACTTATTCGTTGAACTGTAATAGGAGATAAAGAGTTAGGGAAATCACTGTGGTTCAGTTTATCTATAGCAAAGCTTGAGACCATCTGACAGACAGAGGGACAGAGTGATAGCAGGTGGTGGAAAGGTCTGGAGAGATAATGTGCTTCTCTGCTGCTTCTGTATCTCAGTGCAGATCGCTGCACTTCAATTCAGTCTTTGAATTAATTCAAAATCTAATAATGTTGAATTCCATTTACTCTCTGTGAAGCAGGCAGTCATCTTTGTTGTGATTAACAGGCCACTAATGGAGTATCAGAGACATCTCTGCTCTAATCCCAACATACTGCTGCGCTGTTTAAAGGTTTGAGGTACATTTTCAGCAGGTGGTGAAACAGGCTGTTGTTGATGCCTCACTTTGTTATTTATACCTTCCCTTCCTCTTCTGTATCTTCTCAGAGATTTACAACTACTTCTCCCACGTCACAGCTGTGATTCGCTGCAACAAACAGGGCTGGGTAAAAAAAAACAAAAAGTTTAAAGACCCCCCCCCCCATCCAAAAACATGTTTTGCTTATTGTTACACCTGGATATTTGAGTTTCACAGTGCAGAATAACATAGGTGCTCAGTTTGACACTAGAAGGTTGTTTTCACATGCATTTGCTGAAGAGGGGACGTTTCTCACCTTAAATCTGAGTTTAAATCTGAATTTAAGGTCCATACAAGCAGGATTTTTGTGACATTACAGCTAGACTGGTTCCCTATCATGGTCCACTATGGATCTTGCACAAGTGTGATGTGGAAACATAAAACAGCTCTCAAACATTGAGAATCGAATTTCCAGTGTTTCCATCCATAAAATACATGGAAACAGCAGTAAATGGTGCATCAGCAAAAGAAAAAAAGCAGTGATAGATGCATAGATAATAGTTTCCACATTGTTCGGTTTGAGTTTTGACTGGTACTCTTTTAATAACATAATCTTCCTGCACACTCTTCTTCTACAATGCTTTAATGACAGCTGACTGGAGAATCAGTGCAACCAACCGTTTATCCTGAAGAACCAATTTGTAATATTCACATGACAGTAGCAGGTGGAAACATTCATTAATTCACTTTTCTTTTGCAGATGTCTTTTAAATTCTGTAAAACTTCCTGCTAATTTCGGAAACATGTCCACTGAAGTAGGAGATATCTTGTGTGTAGTAGCTTTGAGATAAAAAATATTTACATATTCGCAAGGGACAAGGAATAGATGTAATTTTAAGATGTATTTTATAATTTAATTTAATGTTTTTTTTTTTGGAAAAAAACTCATCAGACACAAATTATTTAACTCTGTTCTCTGGCATTTGGGGAAACATTAATAATCACAGATGTAAGAGTGGACATAGATCAGTGATATACATCAATGTTTAGGGTAAACAAGAATGCAATTTTCCTCTGAAGCAGTTGTAAAGAGCTTGTGTTTACTTAGTATCTCATATTAAAGGAGAGACAGTCGATTTTTGTTCACATGGGAACAGGATGATGAGGATCTTGGGTCAAAATGCTGATTATCTCTTTTTCATTATTCATCCTTGTTTACTTGCCTGGTTTGATTTCCCCAGTTCTTCAGGGTATTCAAAGTGACACATTATCCTTGAGAAGAATTACCCTCTATTTTAGCCCAAATGCATTATGTGATGCAGCTCTGCTCTCTCATTGGTTGAATTAAACTTTAATGGGAGGAGCTTACACAAGTGCGCAGCAGTTTTCTGGTCTTGTTAATTCTCCCCGCTTCTCAGATTCATTATGTGACCTTTGAATCTGCTTCACTCACTCCTTCCCCTGTGTCTCTCTCTGTCTCTGCATGTCTGTCTGTGACAGTGAGAAGGATCTTCAGCATCCCTGGAGAGCTACATACGCAGTGAGAAGATGACTCTGGCAGGTAAATGCAGCCACGGCAGAAACTCCTCACAGCCCTGCTCTATGTTCTGCTAATGATTGGGATGATAACTATAGTCATGTATCTTGCCATTATTGTGACTGATACAATGAGAATGACTAGTCACTGTCAGTGAAGAGGAGAATTGCATCATCAGTCCTTGGATGCTTGTTCATCATTCAGTTTCAGTCAACAATGTGTGTGTGTGTGTGTGTGTGTGTGTGTGTGTGTGTGTGTGTGTGTGTGTGTGTGTGTGTGTCCTCAGCCTACAAAGAGAAGGTCAAAGAGCTCCCCCTGGTGTCTCTGTTCTGCGCCTGCTTGAATCCACAGACGGTAGAAAAACCCACGTACAAGGCAGAAGGTAAAAAGATATATATGTTTTGCACAAGTCATTCTGGGAAATGTAGGAATTTGTTACACTAAAACACACAAGACTGTAAACAACAAACCACATGATGCAGCAAATATAACATGCTGATGATGTGTGCTTCCCTTTATGAAAAATTCCAAGTAAATAAATCTAAACATGGCCATAATCCAACACCACAGATGCGGTGGACCTGGGATGGTGCGTCATCAAAGACGTGGAGGTGATTGAGCTGAATAAGCGGGCATCGGGCCAAGCCTTCGAGGTCATCCTCAAGCCGCCGTCCTTTGATGGCGTGCCAGAGCTCAACACCTCCATGCCGCAGCGCCGCGACCCGTCCCTGGAGGAAATCCAGAAGAAACTGGAGGCGGCCGAGGAGAGGCGAAAGGTGAGGGGAGTGGAAGTGGAAGATTTGTGCATCATAACCCAAACTAGACGTGCCCTCACCCTTATCAGTAACCCTAGCTATTTGTTGCTCATTCAGGCATCGTCAAACATCTGTCAACACTTTTTGTGAGAAGCATGATTTATCGGCGAGAAATAGGGTGGAAATGGATAAAAGGAAAGAGGGAGTGATGGAGTGGATGGAGAGGTAGGGAGAAAACATGAGCAGAGGGAAGATGAAATGATGAAAACAGGGATATGAAAGTACAAGGGCAATCACCCAAGGACACACGCACAATGGCTCGTATTCATCAGGGAAAGAGGATGGGGAAGGAGGAGAGAGGGGAAAGGTGAAGGGAGAGAAAATATAGCTGAGTTTAGAGAGCGCGCTTTACAGAAGAATAGTCACAGGACACCTGCAACATCAAATGCAGTCATGGGAAGGTAATTAGTATGCACTTCTTCTTGCATTGCGCAGAGACACAATCAAAAAATAGTCAGCAGTAATTGAAATTAGTCTATTTCCTGAAGCGGTGATCACAGCTACTGTGAATCTTGGCACATGCCCATGGCAAAGTAAACAACAACATAACTGTACAGACGCACACTGCATCTCCTTTGTCTTTCAGAGAAGGAGAACTGGATTTCCTTTACATGCCAACATACATTTGACATTGTTTTTTAATCTCGGCAGTCAATGACTTCTCCAGGTCGCAGACTCAGCTGTAGACGAACCCACTCACAGACACAGAAACTCTAACCCTAAACATAACCCTCTGTTATTTTGGTGTGTCATCGAGTGGGTGTGTTTTGTTGGATCTCTGCAAGCTGCAGATACAAAGGCGTCATCATTTAGGTCCAAGGCTCAGGTGTCCTTTTAGCAATTTGTAGTTTGAGTATTTTGTAAAGGTGAAATTCAACTGTTGAGTCTTTCTGTCTCCCTCTAGTGCCAGGAAGCCGAGCTGCTGAAGCACCTGGCCGAGAAGAGGGAGCATGAGCGCGAGGTGATCCAGAAGGCCTTTGAGGAGAACAACAACTTCATCAAGAACGCCAAGGAGAAGCTGGAGCAGAAGATGGAGGCCAACAAGGAGAACAGGGAGGCCCTGCTGGCAGCCATGCTGGAGAGGCTGCAGGAGAAGGTACTGTCTTCATATCATTATCTCCAAATATTTAAAGAGCCTATTGACAGCTACAGTATTCGCAAACTCAGGGTGTCACATTTGAAGAAACAAACTCTAATGCACCAAAGCAATTACTGGAAATGTACCATTCATTTCTGAGTCCATTGTTACCTTTGGTATTTCTTACTCTCATGAATAACTGAACAAATGACAATGGATTTTAAAATAGAAAAAGATCAGATGTCTAAAAGGTCAGCTTTTGAAAATAGTCTCTCAGGAGAGCAGTGGATCTGTCTAGGCTTACCACAGTGGAGCTAGGCTTACCACATGTGGAAGAAATTCATCATGGCAGAATCAGACATATCAAGTTTTCCACCAGCAGCAGAGTACAGAACTTCAGTATCATTACTTCTTATGTTCTTTCCAAATGCATCCAGTGTCTACAAGTTCTCTGGGGGCTGAACTTGTTTATGTGTTCATGTGTTCAACAGTCTCATGCAGCCATTTTACTGCAGAAAATAATATTTTTCCTGCTGGGCCAAAACCTGCTCTGTAATGCAGCAGCAGTGTAGTTGGGGCACTATTAAAAGGGCTGGTTTGACATTTTGGGAATACACTAGTTAAATAGATAACAATTATATAAGAAACTCAATACCACTCTTGTGTCTGTGTGTATGAAGGTAGAGTAGGTGGGTGATTTGCTCAGTTTAGCATAGCTTATCAGAGAGGCAGCGGGAAACAGCTAGCTTGGCTCTCTCCTACGCACTGCTAGGACCTGCAAGGTGAGGGTCACATGACCAGTAGAGACAGACAAATGCATTAGTGGGCTAGCTTTTAGTACAATGGCTGGCTTTTCTACTTGTACTGTATTAAGATAATTAGTTAGATTAGCAGTGCCTTATCACTTAATTAAATACAGTGTTAAAAATGTAAAAATGTAAAAAAAAATAGAGTGTGCTTTAATATTAATTATCAATAGCTATTTTCTTCTTTATTGCTATGGCTTGGTTAACACAAAATGAAATAACTGCTGTTTATAACTGTAACCCAGCAAATGCAGTCTACTGACCTATTTAAAATTAATTTTGTATTTACACAAATAAATTGTACTTTATCCCTTTAACTTTGTTTGGCTTCTGTATTTCAACCTATAATAAACTTTTTATGTCCCTTTAAACCTTGTTTAGTTTCTATATCTCAACCTCTAATAAACAAAACGTACCACTTAAATTGTGGTATTTCACCTTAAATGTACTTTTTAAGTTCCCACACGCAAGCCGGCAAAAAAGAAAATTTTAAATAAAATTAAACAAATAATCCCCGTTGCAGACCTGATCGATGCTCGGGTACGTGGTGGACAAATGATGTAGAAGTTGCTTCACTCTAACCAAGCAAATATAACTGTTCAGTACTCACAATAGCCGAGCAGGCGGGCTGATGGCTGACCGTGGCCGGCTGATGGCTGACCGTGGCGGGCTGACAGGGGAATCCTCTCTCCGGTCCCAATTAGTCCTTAAAGAAGCTACCAGGCTTCATTTGGCTACCTGGAGCACTGGCTGGTGACACCGACTGTCTCTAGTGATCCAAAGAAACTTCCAGACCTTAGCCGAGTCACTTGCAGTCTGTCTCAGTTCAGAATATCTCCCGTGGCAACCAACTTAGCTAGTTAGCTAGAAAGGCTAATAATAACACTACATCAGCTTCTGCGTCTATTACTGAACTTCTCACAGTACAATTTTCACAGGTAAGCAGGCTTGTGCTCTAATGCATACAGCGCGTTAACTACCAAACCATACAATACTCCTGTTTTACAACAGTTTTCTTTTCCTCCTTCACTCATTCTCCGAGCACTTAGCTTCGCCGAAGACGCCGCTCGCTCATCTTCTTTTTCGCTCTACCCCTGCACCTCGTCAGGTCCCGCCCCCCAGCCAATCACAATGCAGGAAAAATGACATGCGTCTTAATCAACCAACCACATATGGTAAAATCCAAAAATATTAGTTGTACTGTTAACACCACCTTCTCACTATGTACAATGCAAACAACCTAAAACTTTTTAAAGTGGCAGAACTGTTTATATAGAACTGAACATGTTAATACTGGCCACAACATATTTATTCTGAGTAGGAAAAGAAAATTAGCTACTAGCAACTAGAGTTGGACAAAAAAATTAAGGTGTACTGTTATTTATGGAGAGTTTAAATTGCCCTGGGGCTACGCCTATATTTAAACCTAATAAATATTCATATCAACATTAACATCTAGCTCATTTTGACAACCAGATTACAGGATGGGGTACCATGGTAGCAAATTGGTTCAGGCACATACCACATAATCACAATGTCGATGGTTCAACTCCTCCTTCTGTCTCCCTGCAGTTCATGTCTGTATCTCTGCTGCTGCTGTCAAATAAAAGCAGAAATGCCAAAAAAAAATTTAAAAGCCCTTATATGTCAAGAAATAGTTAACATATAACTCCCTTAAAACTAACAAATTAGCTGGCTAAGCTAGGCTAATCATCTCCTGGCTCTAGTTTTATACTGGCATAAAGGTGGTATTGATCTTGTCTCGACTCTCAGAAAGAAGATTATTCATTTTTTAACCAGCACTTCTTTATTAAGACCTTAAATGAATGTTTGAATGTTTCTTTGAATGTAGTCAGGCCTTTAATGTTATAAACCAGGATTGTTGTTCTATTTTAACATTATTCGCAAGCTTGATCAGTAATCATGAATATTACATGAGGTGGAAATGAGTTTTTAGTTCTCCCCACTCTGTATCATTCCCCTGTTCAAATCTTTATGAAGAGTCGTCGAGCCGTTCCCTTGTTCTGCTGGCATCTCCCTAATTAATGCAAACATATTCACGAATACTAATGACTCTGATGTTGCTGTGTCTGTGTTTGTCTGGCAGGACAAACACGCAGAAGAAGTGAGGAAGAACAAGGAGCTGAAGGAGGAAGCCTGCCGGTAGATGAGTGGAGCAAGGGAGCCGAGAAAGAGCAAGAGAGAGAGAGAGAGAGAGAGAGAGAGCGGGACTGGGAGTTTTTGAATTGGTAAAAAAAAAAAAAAAAAAAAAAAAGGAATTCAAAACAGGGCAAGAAAGAAAAAAAAAAAGAACTCAAAAACAACTCGAACAAAGGGAAAAGGCAAGTTTTCATATTTGACATAGTTAGTATGCTGTAACGATTCTGAATGAGCTGTACACTACTCTTGATGTTGAAATTCAAAAAGAAATCTTTTGCTTTTTTTTTTTCTAAAAAAGGAAAGTGGGTGGGTGGTGGGGTGGCATCAAAAAAACATTTAACATATTCAAAAGAGGAGCTGCTGTTGTTTGGTGAGGAATGAAAGCTGTATCACAGCAGGGGGAGGTAAAAATTTAAATTACAGCTCTCTCATTTCTTGAGTTCCCTCAGTCAGAGAGTAGGAAATTATTATAATTGCCTGCATGATATTTTAGCTGTGTTTTTCTTACTGTTGGTGCTGCTGTATATCAGCATATTGCCGCTGAATGCTACCAGCAACACAGATGATTACACAATTTACAATTAGTCTGTAACTATGAAGAAGGGAGCTGCAATCTAAATTGTTACCTGGTAAAAGATGAAAAACAGTATGATGTGTTTGAGTAACACTGGACACACAGATGTAGTTTAAGCCCTAGTCAGTCAGAACCAAAACGAGTCCAAACCAAGAGGCTTCTTCAGTTTTTGATTTACAGAGTACTCACCAGTCAATACACTTAACACGCAAGCATCTGAATTAAAAATAAAATCAGATTTCCCAGGGTCCATCGCTCTCACGCTAATTCTCTGCTGCACGATTTCTGGGATTGTTCTGTCTGTCTGGGGACATCTGTGTGTGCTAAACTTACACTAAATGGCTTATGAATATAAAATGAAGAATCTGGCTTCTGTTTCTTTCTACGGTGCTCTAAGGGAGTGAAATTTAAAAATAAAAAATCTTTTAAAAAAGCTTGAAAAGTGAGGAAGCTCTGCTGTATTCTGCCATTTTCCGGCTCTTTGTGAAACTTTTAACTGTAGTGTAGTTGTAGATCAGTGACATGCATTTGAGTCTCTTAGATTTAGAGCACTGATTGCACTCTTATTTCATTAAGCACAACTCAAAAGCACATGCATACAAGAAGGGCAGTGGATATTTACAGTAAAAACGACAATAACATCACAGGGAGGCAAAGTAGTGAGTGACAGTTGTTCAGGACTTGGACTAATTTGGTTTCGCAGTATGAGTTTGGGGCTTCTCTGGCTAACCAGTAGTCTCTGTTTGCTTTGGCATGTGTCACTGTGTGCTCTGATTGTCAGTTTATGGTTTTCAAGGGTATTAAAATCTAAAAGAGTAAACAGGAAGATGAAATTTGCTCGAGTTGTTGAGTCATACTGACTTGATTGAAATGTCTAAAATATTTGCACTGTAACTGGGGGAGTCGTAACACGGGGTTTGTACTTGCTGTAACTGTGTGTCGCTGTATGTCTTTGAGGCTGGGTTGATTGTATCTATTTGGCATGGTCAGTAAAAACAGCTTGACTGAACTTGCACTCTGCTCTTGTTCTCATCATTTCTGTCTTTGTATATTGACTGTATGATTTTCTGCACGCTGGAAAATGAAGCCAACACAGAAGTGCTTAAAACTTCAGTTCTGCTAATGACCTCTGGCTCCAAAGTCAGTGAGTTTTACAGCAGAAATAAACATATTCACAGCCTGGTACAAAAAACAGTTTTGGTCTCTATAGCTAATTTCTTCCTTCATGACAACTGTACTGGGGGTAAATTTTCATATAACTCATCTGTTAAATTTTATTAAGACTAAGTTATGCATAATTGAGGGTGTGCCGCTTTGAGTGAGAGGTAGGCAAGCATATGCTTGCTATAAAACTGGTATTCACTGAAGTCTCAGCTCCACACATCCTCTTTGTCCATTGTCAGGAGTTAGTCGGAGTCAGGCGCTGCCAAGATGGCGACGATGGAGCATCTCACTATGCCTCAAAACAACTCTTCAGATATCTATCGGTGACATCACGGAGGCTGCATCCATATTTATATACAGTCTGTGGTAAACACACACACACACACACACACACACACACACGCAAGTGTAATTTTCATTGGTGATGTGGGTTGGGGGACATTAATAGTTAAATGTTAATTTTGCTAAATAATTTTTCAAAGCAGACATCAAAGTTGGTGTAAATAAAGTTTAATAAAGCATTTCGATATTCTTTACAATAAAATAAGAATATGGTTATTATAAAATGTGAGTTAAAATAGCCACGAAACCTTATAGAAATAAAATAAGACAATTTTTTTTTTTAAAACACACACACACACACACACACAAATATGTTCAACTACACCCCTTTCAAGATTCAGTTGTCTGCTGGATTAAAGCTGCAATATGTAATTTTTCACCACTGGGGGGCAGAAAGAAAGGATACTATCAGTGTATCAAGCTCTTATGGCTAACATGTTAACTGCCCGGTCACATTGTGGCAGGTGGCACAGTAATATTCATGAAATTAGAGGCTTTGTGACACAGGGACAACTTGCACTAGCTACCACAGTTTGCAAGCTAACAGCTAACACATAGCAAGCCAGGAAGATGCTAGCGCTAATAAATAAAAAAAAAAAAAGGCTCTTTCACATTACACAGTCTGAATCAGTTATAACTTACAACACTGTGTGATTACATATTGATTGTTTTAAGTTAGAACCTGGTGAAAGCAACAGTTACAGCACGCTGAAAGAATCGCTAACGTCAGAGGCCTCCTGTGTCTTATTACTGTGGTACGACACTGGGCCGCACGCAGGTACAGCCCACTGTGATCACCTCCATCCCCAGTCTGTATTCGTACTTCTTCCTTCCTTTCCTCCCTCCTTTGTTATTTTGCCTTTGCCTTGGGACTCTGTAGTGGGATGGAAAAATAATTCACAGCTGCATATACACGGATGACGTTCAGAGTTAGACAGATTTAGTCAGATTATTAGACTACAGTATCATATTTTATTGAATTTGATTGCACCGGGTGCGAACATGGAAAGGGATGAAACACAAAGAAATTAAATTAAGTCATTGTGTCTCTAAATTTTCAAACTCAAAAAATGAAATGAGATAATTTGTCAGTTTTACACGCCGTAATGTTCATTTACTCATACCAGATAAATCACATTTACTCAGTTCATGTATTGTATGTGTATCAAAACTGATATACCATTGGTTTACACTTCCTGCTTTGATTATGTCCCACCCGAGCAGCTTTTTTCCACAGGAAATGCATCAACCAACACTATGAACTTAATTAATTTTTTTAAACGTGCACACAAGAATGATTGTAGCAGTAGAAACAAAACCAGCAACCAAAAACAACAACAAAAAAGAAAGCATCGGCAGCAGCTTCAGACTGCAATGGCTCACCTGTGGAGGACCAGGACCTGGTAGTAGATGGGTTGAGCTTCCAGTGAAGAATCCTCACCTTCTCCCTGCAGGCTCAGACAGCCAGAGGTCTGGCACTGAGCATGGGAGATCCTCTGGGGCCACCGAGACGCATTATAGGAGTCTCTGGAGAGGCAAGGAGAGAGGACAAACACATGTTTTAGCACCAATCATACAAAGCAATGAATGAAAAATGACATGAAGGGCCCTCAGACTTCACCTGTATGTCCACGGCGACAGAGACATGTTGGCGATGGATGAGGCAGACATGCTGACGATCTGAGGCTGCACCGAGGGATCCAGCACCAGTCTCAATACCTTTTCCTTCATTCCAGTTCCTTTCCACAACTTCACCGAGATGGCCTGGCGTTTTCTGGTGGCGTGCAACGATGCAGCCAGGCCTAGCACCAAGACAGCTCTCAACAACTAAATACAAGACAACAAGCAGGCCAGGTTCATTATAAGTGTTTTATCAGTAATGACATGAAACAGCAGCTAAAGACAAATCCAAAAAAATTATGACGAAAGGAGCAAACTGCATGAAATACTTGCAGCTTGTTTTGTATCTGTTGTCAGTTCTTGCTTTGCTTGATTTCGAAGTAATCAATTAATCAATATGTGAATGCTTGGATTAATTGGATTAATTTTTGAACACTCTGAATGACAGAAAAGTAAAGTCTCAGATATCTCTCATTTGCTTCACAATATTAAAACCTGCAGTATGAAATCTGTAACTGAGAGTCAAAACTTTTCATACAGTGTGAGCCCATCCTATTTAACAGTTTACATTATGTCGTATAAACATTAAATCACCCTTCGTATGACTGTCGATAAGAGATAAAGAGAAGCCGAGCAGTCCAACTCACCAGCAGCATGATTGTGTCGTCTCGCTTTCAGAGCTCAACTTCAAGTGTGAAGCGTTGATCTGCTGTCGTGTTGTGTCTGCATGCTCTCTGTGTTTATATGCAGGCAGACTGTGTTGGTGTTTGCAGTGCATTTCCGCTATGACTGTCGCTGATTTTAAAGATACACATGTTGATTTTCAACAAGATAAATGGTTGGCATTTTATTTCTTTGTCCATCGAAGACCTCCATCACTTTTCATGCTTTACCTTTGTATGCATATGTCCTATTGTCATTACAGTACATGGCAACATGCATCTCAAACATACAGAGGACATGATAAGACCGTGTTACACTCTTGTACAAATGACAACAGCTTTTACTTTCTCTTTAATGTTCAAAGTCTCAGGCTTTTTCCACTTAAACAAGTTTTGACCTTTCACTATCAAGTCATTATTTCCACTCGAATTTTAAATGTGTGATGAGCCAGGCGACACCTTCGTTTGTCTGACCTGTTGCATCCTGTGAAAACGTGTGAAAACATTCCTTCACCTATAGACCTTTTTGATGTGGCTATGAAAACGCCTGCACTGCTTCTCACTTTAATAGCAAAAAAATAAGTTTTTGATCTTAAAGGAAAAAGCAGTGTTGTGAAAAACTGCAAATTAAGCTGGAAAGTTTTCTTTCAGTATCCAAATCAAACCAGAGGAGACTTTGTCAACCCAAACCCAAGTAAGACAAGTTGTTAATTTTGTGATGTCCTGTCAAAATCTGGCTAAGATTTCATTTTAAAATAAGTCTGCAAATGTGATCTATAGCTGAAAGCAGAAAAACTGACTTCAGAGAGCAACACTAAAGTATGAGAAAATATTAGCATAATTTTGTTACGTTATCCCATTAAGAAACCAACATAGACTCAACATAGACTTTGTGTTTTCTTTATCCCAGTCACACAAAAAACATTATAGTAACTGCGCCTTTTCGCTGCCAACCCACTCTAAACAATTTAGGTCAAGGAAATGCTGACGGGGGTTCTGGTAATAAATCAGCATAACCACGTGATAACATCTTTCTCTCCTTATGTATCATATGAGTAAGGAGACTACTAACTGGAGCACAGCTGTACTGGATGTGATGTAACGAGAGATGGTTTGAGAACTGGATGCAGTTTGACACCATCAACCCTGCAAAATGAACAATATGTTCCTCGCAGACAAAATTTAAGCAAACTAATGCACAAAAAATGATGATGAATGACCGTAATAGCTGATCATAATGTAGAAATTTGAAAAACGTAGTGCGGCCTATAAAATACCTTTAGTTAAAGCTTGTAATAATAACAGTAAAGCAATGAACATGAGCAGCATCTCTGGAAAACAAACACTATGATATTGCAGTTTTGCAGTCAGCACTATGGAAGCTTGAGTGTGCCATAATGATTATCTGCTTTTACATTGTTTTATTATAATAAAAATTTAATTTATTTATTAAATCATGCATTAAAAACCCAAAGTTTAAAAACATGCTAAATGTTTATTCAGTATTATTTAATTCTGTTTCCTCTTTTGTCTTTAAATTATGAATTAATAATTAAAATTGGAATTGCAAAATGAATCTTAAAAATGCTTTTCCATGTTACTTTTTGTTACTGTGCTTATTCATTTTAATTATACAGCTGCAAACTTTAAAGGAATAGTTCAACATTGTAGGAATACAGCTGTCTGCTTTCTTACTGAGAGATAGAGGAGAAAATTGATACCACTTCCACATCTATAGGATAAATATAAAGCTACCGTCAAAACCTGGTTAGATTAGCTTAGCATCCAAATGTTACTCAAGGAAATTACTGCACTCAGCCAAGACATAGTTTGGCAAATAACCCCTTCTAAAACCATGACATGTCCTTTTTGCACTTCAGTTTCTTATGGTTTAAACAAACGAGGTATAATATGTTAACACACCAGCTTTAGGAGCGCTGGTGGACAGATTTTACAACCTTTGCACAGAGCCAGGCTAGCTGTCTGCACCTGTTCCCAGTCTCTGAGCTAAGCTAAGCTAACTGGCTGCTGGAGGTTGTTTCGTATTTACAGAACAGACATGAATGAGAAAGCAAATAATTGTAGGCTATTTGCCAAAATGTCAAACTATTCCTTTCTATAATTAAAGATGTGTGAATAATGTATCACCTAAAAGTTTAATTTTTTTAATTTTTTTTTATTGCAGTAACAGATGTCTGTGCATCTTGCAGATTTTACATAGACACTGTACCATCATTACGACCATATGAGCAATCACTCTCAGTTTCAGGTTTTTAGTGAATGCAACATGAATTGAGTAAAAAAAAAAAAAAAAAGGTGCATTAGTTCTTTCTTTATACTGTTTCCATATTCTTTTGCCAAATGGCTCTTCCTCTGTTCCCCACTAATTCCCAGTGAAGCACCCCAACAGTAACAAAGCAGCCGGCTTTAGTTTCCAGGCAGCTTTACAGCCTGTTACAAAAAAGTCTGCTGCCTTATTTCCCTGAGGTGATGTTTGACTCGATACCAAGTGACTGAGTCAGGTTCAAGGTCATTTATTTATATAGTCTCTCATCACAAGCATTGCTCAGAGGACTTTACAACTAACTCATTAAAGATCAATCACAGGACAAAATTATAATGTTGCATAATTTAACAAATAAAAGGGGCAGAAGAAAACAAAGCTCAAGACAGAGAATACCAAATGTCCTGCGATGAACTTGAAGACAAAATAAGATGAAAGAAATGAATTGCTGCTGATTTATTTATTTCTGAGTAATTTGGTACAGAGGGATGAGAGAGACGGTTCAAGTGTACTCTCCCATTATTAAGCCACCAAGCTGATCGTAGATGAAAAGAGGAACATAAGGATGTAAGAAAGAAACGGCTACATGGTCATAGTATCAGGCAAAGAAGACACCTTGCCTCAGCTGGTGCCTTGCGTGCAAAAAATAAATGACAAATCTGCCAAACAATACTCACTGTAAAGCTCCACTTGTGGGAAATGCATGGGAGGATCAAACGTTAGTTATCAGCGTTGCGTTGGTTTAGCTGTAAACCTCAATCGATCACTATGATAACGTTGTGACATGCTTCTGATTCATTGACAGTTCTTTTGACAAATGTACTGTTTTAGTTGATTCTTGATGCCACAACAAATATTACTGATGTTATGAAAAGATAAGAAAATGATGACTTAACGCAGGAGAGATGTAGGACAGTTAAATGCAAACAGTTGCATCTAAAAACATTTAACTCTGCCATATTGTTGTGTGTTTGTTTGTTGCGTATGTCAAAAAATAAAAAGTTGAAAACATAAAACAAAGGATGGATGGATGGATGCCAAAGTAGACATGTAGTTTCCAACTGCAGATTCTGGGAGAAGTGAAGTCTGTTTCCCTGTTGATGCTTCCCTTTACCCTTCCCCCCCTGAACCTGAATCTAACTTTCACCCTAACTCTCACCTGATCAAGAAGCGCACCCTAACATTTACCAGTTATCTCTACTAACTCCCAGCTCGGGAGCTTTTTTAGCAATAGTTTTGACATTTTGGGAAATATGCAAACTGGTATTCACTTTCCTGCCAAGTTATTTACAGTTTCCATCCAATGAAAGGAAGACACAGTCGGTAGCTGGTTAGCCTAGCTTAGCATAAAGCATTGTAAAAAACGCTACATTTTTACCTGTAAAGCTACATCATCTTACATGTAGGTTTTTGTTCAGATTAAGATGCAAGTTTCTCAAACTTCTCCTGAGGATTTGATACCAACGCTCACGAGCAACTGCAGCTGGTGCTTTGTGTGTACTTAACATTTTTGAGACTGGAGAGGCTCATAGTAACAGGAACAGGATTTCAGTATTTTGTTTATTCAACAATGATCGTGATGAAACCCACAGATAAAAAAAAAAAAAAAGAAAACTAAACTTGCCTTGAGCTGAGAAATGTGATGCAGAGACAAGCTGTAGCCTTTGATACAACTGATATGAGTCAGCCGTGGGTTGTGAGAGTTTGCGGCCTCTTGTGTAATGGATAGTAGCGGCAGTTTCTAGCTTGTCAGGGGGTTAGAGCAAGACTCGAGCGATTCGTGGTCTTATCTTCAGACTGATCAGAGCCAGTTAAGTAACATAATGGAGCCAAGATCATGCTGTACGTCTACAATTTGCTAGTGTGGGTGCAAAGACGCCGTGTTCCCCCACCGCCCCATTTATCTGACTGATGGGAAACCTGTTCACCTTACAGACGAGTGTCGACTAATTGGGGTAAAGCGGCGTGAGAAGTGAGGTGGAACAGTGAAGCCCTCACCAGTCGAGAGGTGTCTAGCTGTGTGGGACCCACATCCCACACAAGATGAGGTCTGGATTTATTTGTGGTTCCAAATAAAAAAAAAATGTTTCTTGTAAACACACGTATACATGCAGGAGGTGTCTTATGGGAAATTACAAAGTTCCCAGTATTATTTACCATTTTTCCAGCTAGATTTACTCTAACAGAAAAAAAAAGAAGAAATACAGGAAGGGTCGGTTGTTTGCAAAATCTGGGACATCACACAAGACATTTACTGGCATTAGGTACTCAGTGATTTCCCTGCATGTATTGAATACAGAACAGAAAGTCGTCACAGACTGTTGGACCCACTGAGGGTACGGTGGCCCTGAGAGCTCAAAGCACTGCAACTCAACAAAACACATGCAAATTAACAAGAATTCAGAAAACATCACGTGCTGCAATTACTCCCGACACAACAGACGTGTTACTAGGTGTGTTTCAATTAACCTGCTTGATGCGCAATTTGAAATGGAAAACTAAAAAATGAGTAAAGGAAACACACGAGTTCAGACAAAAAAAACGTACTTGCATGAAATGGTTTCTCAGATTCAAGTCGTGGCTCCCGTCGTATCAGGCCCCAGGGAGCCAGTTCCAACTGAGAGGCAGACTGCTGGAAATCCATCATGTTTAACTGGGGAAAAAAAAAAAAAAAGGTCACAAAGCATTGAACAAGTGCGTCCCAGCCAGGTTCATCACTTTTTAGTGTCCCCTGGAAACACTTCTGCTGTGTTGCGAGTATTTGTAGCATGTGTTGTTAAACTGATGATGTTTTCTGAATTTGCAAGTTGCAGTGCGTTGAGCTCTCTGGGCCACCGTACTACACACATTAAGAAACATGCTGTATCATTGCACTGTCAATTCATTTAAAAAAAATTTAAAATAAATAAATCAAAGCCATTTCCAAAGCACGACATTTTATTTTATTCTTTTTTTTTAATTTTTTATACACAACTACAGTTAATTAACAATTTCAAAACTTGTCTTCAACTATATACAAACCCAGACAACAGAAGTGTTGGTAACACTAACTTCACAATGTCCTTATTCTGATGCAGTAATGCACAGTATGTTTCATTGCTAAATGAAGACTGTACCTGCACTGGGCTGCAACACCTGCCTTCTTTATATGAACTGAAATGCTCATTAATTACACACAACATTAATCTGTTGAGACAAGGTAATAAAACCATTTTTTGAAGTAATATTACCTGAAAGGAAACAAGTGCATACATATATGAATTAAACTTGATGCTTTTGCACTGGTCTTGCTAATAGATCAACCTGCACCTTATGTGGATCAAAACCCACCATCAGAATAAACCGGTTCAAGTCTTTCTTGGTGCCTCATGTGCATCAGAGGTCAGGTGTCTTTCCAGAAAATGAGAGACGAAAAACAGCGTGAAAAATAAAAGAAGTGTCCAATATCAGATGAAACAAATGTACAGTTTTGATATAAATCACCGTTTCTTTCAAAGTCCATGTTATTAATTTTCAGAAACGGTCATCCTCCTCCTCCTTCCTCAGATGAGGAAGATGATGTCGTCAGCGACCATGACCTGGTTGTCGTCCTGCATGCGGGCCAGAGCGGCGCGAACCTCGGGCTCCGTGAACTGATTCTGGCGCTCCTTGTTGACGTCGTCCATCAGCGTCTTCATCTTCACGGACTGAGCGTGAGCGGACTGGAACACGGCGAACAGGGACGACTTGAATTCTTTCAGTCTAGAGAAGAAGCACATTTGGATTAATGAGATTTCACAGCACAAAACAAAACAGGGCAAACAAAGTAATTTCACCAACATCATTTACCTATAAATATCTTTGACTACATTATTGAAACTGTCACGCACCTGTCTGCAGAGAGCTCAGTGTCTTCAGCCTGTGATGAGGCGTCCATGGGCTCCTCCTCCTCTCGCTGTGGCTTGGCTGGTTTCGGCGTGCCGGCCTGAACTGAAGAGCAAACAGACCAATGTGAGAACTCGATTACATACAGTGATAAGACAGCCGTGTGTGACAGTGAGGTACAGGATGTGAAACCTCAAACCTTCAGCGTTTTCTCAGTAATATTAAAGATTCTTGATGAAAAAACAAAAAATTCAAACATTATTTAATTTAAAGAATTTAACCGTTTGAACCCAAGACTTTTTTTTTGCTCAGTCACTTCACGTCTTAACTAACTAATATCGATTCTCTCAACACCAGCGATTAATCACATTTATTTCTCTGCATTTTATGTCGTGTACTTTTACATTTGTTTGTTGTGTACATTTATCTTTTACTGTGTTGTAAGGTGTCCTCGAGCGCCTTGAAACGTGTCTATATTCAACAAGAACTCGGATCCTTCACTTAGTAAAAGTAGCAATATTATAATTATACAATGTAAAAATACATTTAAAATAGTAATGATGAGTACAGAAGTGATATCAGCAAATCGTGGTTAAAGAATCGAAAGCAAAAGTAATTGCAGCACAGTAAATAATGTGGGTTAATCTGTCACTTTGCATTTTTTATACATTTTATTTGCTGACCGTGTTTGTGAGTAAAATTTCTGCACAAGTAACTCAAGCTGTGAAATAAATAGTAGTAATAATAATAATAGTGGAGCAAAAGTCAGTTGGATCAGTTAAAAGAGCCAGTGACTTTTTATCATTTTAAATCTCACAAATCTTGTGTCACAAGATACAGTATGTAAATGTTTTATTTTCAAGGTTCCTTCAAAAAGGGAACAGAATACCTCCTTTAAAATAAAAATAGAATTAAAATAATAATAATAACAGAAAAAAAATTGTCCTAACGTGAAGGAGTTTGTTGTGTTTGGAGTGAGTCGTTCAGAGTGGGAAAGCAGACTACAGCAGTACGGGTCAAATTAAAAAACAAAGTGATGCTCACTCTCGGGGACGTTCTGCTCCTCACTGAAGTCATATGGGCTGTAGGGCTCGCTGCCCTGAGAGCCACGGCGCCCCCTGCAGGAAAACACAGGATATAATTACTGAGGACTGACGACAGCAGCAGCAGTAAGAGGAGAAAATGAGCTTCCATGCATGGAGAGGATAAGAAAGCGTGCAGCTGTGTTTCACCTCTTCCTCTGAGTTTTCTGTGAACGCTGAGTGGATGAATCCTCCTCCTCCTCCTCCTCCGAGCCAGAGTCCCGCTCCTGTCTCGAACGTTTCTTCTCCTTCTCCAGAACCTGGACAGAAAAAATACACAAACCCAGACCAGAGCTTACTAACATGCCACTGCAGAAATCTTCAGTCTGCTCTTATTCTGATGTGTTGACAAACCCTGGTCATCCCCTCCGTTAAGAACTGAAGAGCAGCACGCACCTTTTTGAAGTAGGCGAACTGGACGAGCTCCACGGCCACCTCCGAGTCCTCCAGCTCCACGGTTTTGCTCATGCGGGCCTTGGCGTGTGCCGTGGACAGACGGATCATGGTCTCCAGAGTTCGGGCCGTCACTGGAGAGGTCTGAGGAGGAGAGGGAATGAGGTCAGAGCAGGTTCATACACACAGTTCTGAGGGGAGAGGTCTAATCAATACGGTACATCCGTCGCGTGTCAATAAACTCTGGTGTACATATGACGAGTCTGCCGCTCTCACCCTGGCGATATCTGCAGCCAGCTGCTCCTGGCTCCTCAGCCTCGAGTACTCCTCTGCGATGTGATTGGCTGCCTCCTCCGTCAGCACAGGTGTCACAATCTTGGCGATGTGGATGTACTTCCTCATGAACTCCTTACTCACAATCTTATCCCTGAAACGAAAGGAAACATTTTCATTTTAACCTCCTGCACTCATTTACGTTTCACACAAGCTCGTGGCTGTGATGCTTTGTCCCGTGCCACGTTTGCTTACTTCTTCCTCTTGCTTCCGTGCAGCAGGTTGTTGTGTTTCTCGTAGATCTGCAGCTCCTCGTGCTCCTCTGCTACCGCGTCTGGGTCCTCAGTGGCCAGGACGTCGACTGTCCCGCCCAGAGCCATGGCTGAACAGCAAAGCGAGGAAACGCATCATGTTAGACATTAAACTTTTTAAAAATCGTTTTTAAAACTTGGAATAGCGTTTTAAAAACCCCTGATTCCCAGTACCTGCTCCCTCCTGCTCGCGGGGGTCACGGTAGCGGTGCATCCTCAGCACGTGGTCGGAGATCTCCCGGTCCTGCTCGGGGTCCATCTGATCCAGCACGATGAAGAGGAGGTCGAAACGCGACAGCAGGGAGTCCTGGAGGCCGATGTTCTCCATGGGGGTTTTATACTGATCGTACTGCGAAGGAGATGGAGGCGTTTTAGATCTAGATCAGCTGACGGGTTACGCGGCGGCTGAACACACGTGCATGGTTACTCACTCTGCCGTAGACAGGGTTGGCAGCTGCCAGCACGGAGCAGCGAGCGTTGAGGCGGGCGTGGATCCCAGCCTTGGCGATGGTGACGCGGCCCTGCTCCATCACCTCGTGGATGGCCGTGCGGTCCATGTCGGACATCTTGTCGAACTCGTCGATGCACACCACGCCGCGGTCAGCCAGCACCATGGCGCCCGCCTCCAGCCGGCGCTCACCTAATGAAGAAGAAATAAAGCGTTGAGATGTAGAAGTGGGTTTAAGCTACAGTAAATGTCAGATGTGCGTGCCAGTGTTTTCATGCATTTATGAGTGTGTGTCATACCGGTCTCCTGGTCAGTGGTGACGGCGGCGGTGAGACCCACACCAGAGGAGCCTCGTCCCGTGGTGGGGATGGCTCTGGGCGCCGTGTGGAGCACATAACGCAGCAGCTGGGACTTGGCTACTGAGGGATCACCTGGAGATCAGGAAAAAAAAATGATGATGAGGTAATTAGTTTAATATTAAATTCAAACTTCCTGGAGGAATGAGAACATCAGCAGGAAACACTCTGGTACCGATGAGCAGGATGTTGATGTCTCCTCTGATGCGCGAGCCGTTCTCCAGCACCTTCTCCACGCCGCCCAGCAGCATGCAGAGGATGGCCTTCTTGATGTACTCGTGTCCGTGGATGCTGGGCGCCAGGGAGCGAGCCAGCTGCTCGAACACATCCTGAGCAACAACAGAAGAAGAGATTTCATTCCCTCGTTCAGTTCAATGGTTTGCTTTTGTAAACAACGCAAACGCAGGCGGTCAGAGCGCGAGGCCTTACTTTGGAGCGGGTGCGGCTGAAGTTTCTGATTTTGGCCACATCATCCGCAGAGAAGGAGGGGGACACCTCCTTGCTCATTTGTTTGACGTGGCAGGCGATCATGATGGTCCTGCGGAGGACAGGGTGTTAAGACTTACACTAAAGCAGGAGGATGAACTCAGCAGCTACGGCAGTTCTAACACGCGAGCTCTCATCTCACCTGAACGTGCCGGAGGTGAACCCTCCCTTCTTTCCGGGCAGACAGCGGTACGTCCCAACGACCTGCACCCTGTCTCCCGGTTTGACCATGTCCACCAGGTCGTTATCCAGGATGATGTCCACAGACCGGGGGAGCTGCCCGGCAGGCGCCTTCTCCGGCATCTCCTGCACCGTGATGGTCTGGTGGTCCTTGTAGATGGACAGACCGAACTCTGTCTCCAGAGGGTTGTTCTCCTCATCCTGTTAGAAGAGACGGTCACAAAGTCAGGAAGAGTCTCGTGACTTCTACGTACGTTTTTCCGAGAGCCTTTTCTTCTGAGTAATGCCTTATGAATGCAGTTACCTTGGTGGGGTAGATGGCACTAGAAGGGAAAGCGTCCAGGGAGGTCATGTCTGTGTACTTCCTCTCCATCGTCTTCTTGGTGGCCGGGCAGTAGTGGACGCTGCGCACCACTTTGGGACGCACCAGAGAACCTGAAGAAGAAAACGAGAAAGCAGGAAGTGAACCCAAGAAAGTCACAATATAAGTATCATCATCAACATTATAAAAAAGTTACGATAAAGAAGTTAAAAACATGAGTAGGAAACTCACACTTGGTGATGATGCCCTCCACACAGACCATACTGCCCAGCAGTCGGGAGGTCAGGGTACGAGGGGTGACGTGCTTGGAGCCGAAGCTGCCCTCCAGGGCGATGAAGAACTCCTCGTACTGCTTGGCGTAGGTGGCGTCCACAGAGGCCACCATGTCCTTCAACGCCCGCTGGAACGCAAGCAGCTCCTCAAAGGCATTGCTCATCAGTCTGACAGGGACAATGGACATTTGGATCACTGGCTTAATTATGGTTTTTATTACCGTGGGTCAGGAGTGATTTTTTGTTTCCATAAAGACGAATAATAACATCGAAACACTGAAAGTCTCCAGCAGGTGGTTCCACCAATAGTAAACAATTTACTTTATCTATTCAGATAAACTAAACCACTGATGGGCTGATGAAACATGACAGTTCATTTGTGACAGATGCACAAATAGAGAAGCCATAAAGTCACAACCTGACCTCAGCAATCACAGTTACAAACCAAAACCTAGCTAGAGTTAGCAACGTTGGCATCTCATAAACACTGGTGGCTGCAAACTGAACTTTTAAGTTTGCTTAAGGGCAAATATGTCATTTCATCTTTCAACTGTACAGTCTGACTTTAAAACTTGTTCAATGGACAGTTATTCTATGCAATATGTTACTAAGTGTGGGGAAGACTGGAAAACTACTTAAGATATGAGATCAGCTCTTTGTGCAAGTTTCATGAATTATAAAAGACCTGGAAATCTCATATCAGCTCTCTCTCTCTCTCTCACACACACACCCTTACTTACTTTGCAGCCCGGGCCTCGTTGCGTCTCCTCAGGTCGTTGATGTTGACGGTGAGCCGGGCTTTATTCTCGCTGATCATGTCGCGGACTTTGCTCTGGTAAACCCCCTGGTCTTGCTGCAAGTTAAGCAGGAAAAAGACGGTATACGTTCATTTTAACTCAAACTCTTTTGATGATGATGATGATGATGATGATTATTATTTCACTGAGCTCGAGCAGACAGACGCCTCAGCTCGATGTAAACCAAACAAACAATCAAACTTTCGCACCAAGCTTCATATGAACGTGCAGCACGTGCAAACGGATGTAATTTAACTGCCAACAGAGGTGTTTGTTCCTAACTAATCAAACGAAGGGAGCTTCTTTTGTTGTGGCCGCATGGCTTTGTCATTCAATCCCCCACAACAAAGTGTTTAACCGGACAAAAGTCGGACTTACATCGTCGTCCAGGAAGTCCAGGTAATCCCTCTGAGCCTCCCTCATCTCCTGGTCGTCTACGACGTCGGTTGCCATGTTGTGTGATTTTTTATTCTTCTTGAAAACCGCTTCAGATGTTGCTCAGAGTTTGTCGCGTCGTGTTCCCCGCTGCCGTCTCACCGCACAACTGAAGGGTTTTCGCGCCACTGCGTGCCGGGTGCGAGTGCAGCGTAAGAGGCGATTGGTCAACTCGGCACGCACTCCTTAGCATAGTCGGCGGGTAAACGTGCGATCGTCCAATAGGATCTTCGGTGTTACTAACGACCCCGCCCCTTTCAAGAACTCCCGCGAAAATAGAGCAGGAAGAGGCGGACTGTTGAAAAAGAAAAAGCAGGAAAAAGCCTATTGAATAAACGTTTGTCCATCTGTCCAGGAGATGGCGACATAAACAGGGACTTTTCAACATACTGCATGTTAACAATGCTATCTCTAAAACCTGCCTAAACTTTATTTATATAGCACTTTTCAAAACAGACACAAAGTGCTTCACAATGAAAGCAATAAAACAGGACACGATAAAAAAATAAATAAAACAACTGAATAAAAAAGATCCCACTTGGTAAAACACCAACAATGAACAAGGCAGATATAAAAAAAGATGAGTTCTACAGAGGTGTTCCTGTTGTTTAGACAAAATAATAGAAACACACGTCAGTATAATGCAATATCATTCAACAGCAACACAAACTGCATCCACCAAAATGACCATATCTTTGAATCAACACCTCTATGAAACAGTTTCAACTAAAACTGATCTAATCTCTGAATCTAATTAAGTTAAATTAAATATTAAGAGCCAACAGCAGTGTACTGATACACCTGTACCTGACACCTGTGGATTTGATTTAACCTGGTTTATTCTCATCTGATATCATGTCTGACATGTCTGTCCATTATGTCCAATGTGTCCTTCATGTCACACCTATTTTTTTATTTTTTTTTATTTTACATTATCTCACCAATAAAGGAAGAAAGAATAAATTAAAAATAAAAATAAATATTACATCATTTAATCATAATTTTCATACAGAAATAATTCCCTCTAACATTTCCATAAATTAATTTAGGGGCATATATTGATTCAGATTCATAATGAGTCACAAAGAATAACAAAGTGTCAGTGTATTGTATTGATTTGGGGTTGGATTTTTCTTTTTTTCCTTCAGTCATTTTCACTGTCTGAATATCTTATGAAAGAGCCAATACATTTTGCATTTGTTGTACGTGCACTGCTGAACACAAAAACCTTTAGTTTTAATCATGAATGCAGTGTATGATACCAGACAGAAGATGGAGACACACATGCAAAATTAAACATGTATGTTTCATTGTCTTCATGGTTTTACCATAATGTCCTTTAGGCTACATAAAGAAAACAATGACAAATGTGATTTCTCCAAGAGTCTAATAAATGGTAAATGATATAAATATAGATGTAAACGCAAACACAAACAAAATATTGAACGTCTCTGTCACAGAATAAGCACCAATAAATGTCTCTTATAAGAATAAGAAAAAGCTGCTAGAAGCACCTCAGGGCTTTTCTGGTCCTTTAACCCCGCCCACGCGTTCAGCCTCCGGGCTGTCGTGTCAGCTGTGTTTTTACCCTGTTGTTGTCTGCAGCCTCTGAAATACCTCTTTACCTCAACATGTTGCAGTTATCCAAGCATGTGCTCTTTCTGATGGAGGAAAGCCTGTAAGGCAAGACAAGACTTCCTTCCCTTCCTGCAGAGACGTGCGACTCCAGAGGGGCAACAGGTGTTCACGATACCAGCAGGTGAGCTGATGTTCCTTCATATTACACTACCACAAATCACAAATCAGCTGTACCTTGAAGTGTGTTCGTTTGGATTATTGTAAGTATCTCGGTCATATCTATGATGTTAAAATGCTTATTTTAGACATTTTGTTGACATGGATTAAAAAAAACAAAAAAACAACAACGTGAAATGTACATAAAGGCTTCTTCGTTGCTAAATCAAAATAAATTCAGAGGAAAATAACATTTTATTTGTTTTATTGGCTGAAATGCACATGGAGGTGTTTTTTTTGTTTGTTTGTTTGTTTTTTAGGAGAAACTTGCACAAAGGTCGAAGATTTCACCCTGTTTGTGTAAGATCGGCTCAGTTCAAAACTCCCATTGTGACTGGGAGGATTTAAATAGATGCATGTGTACAGGGTTAGAGGAATGGTGTCAGGGAGACTGTGTGTTTGTTGAGGGGAGAAATGGTCAGGGCACACAGTAGCTGTTGTGAGAAGCATGAGTGTGTGTTTTTCTCTTGTTGCCTCCATAGATGCTCATTTACCTTGGAGACAAACAGTGCTTTACATTCTTCTGTGTGTGTGTGTGTGTGTGTGTGTTTGTGTGTCTAGGAGCAGGGTGATGGTTACATACCTGTTTTTCCGGTGCGCATGACTCATGTGGAGAAGAATGTCTGTGTCTATTGTAATGCATACTGTCCGGTTGTGTGTATTTGTTTGATCACTGTGAGCAATGTGGACCATCTTTTTTAGTTGTTATGAGCCAAGAGGCCGTAGATGAAACTTCTCTCAAGAATGATTCAGCCTGGACCAACATCCTGTAGATGTGTTAACCTTTCAGACAAGCTTAAGAGCACCGCAGACGCAGTACGTCAGGCCTGACAGAAACAGTCCTCCTGTGTTAATCTGTCTATAGAAGCTTCACAGCATGTTTCTAGCCGCTTTGTGTGGAGTTTTATTAACTTTATTACCCAATTTTAATCTCCCTCATCTTGTATTAAGCTCAGATTTCACTTTCTCTTCTTTCTCCTCTCTTCTACCCCGATCCTCATACCTCTGATTTACTGTGCAGATTGATGCACTCTACTTGAAAAACATCTTAGATAATGCTTGTTGGCATCACATCAAAGCACAGCACAGGTTATGAGCCATTACAAGGTCTTGATGAATAAATACCTGTGCAGTTATTAGACTGAAATCCATGCAACAGTCTCTCCTGTATTAATTCACTGTCTCTTTTTCTCAGTTTTGTCTCCAGCAGTCCTCTCCCACATCCACCACTCAGCTATGTCTGGTGATGTTCTGCAACGCTTCAGCACCTTGACCTTGAACATCAAGCACCTCCGCCGGCTCCCCCCTCTGTCAGACCTCGTCCCTGCCTCGGTGCCGTCGCCCAGCCCCACCGTCACCGCCTCCCAGGTGCCCAGCCTGTTCCGAGAACCCTACATCCTTTCAGGCTACCGTCCCGTCCGGCAGGATTGGCGCTGCTACCTCCTCAGCCTCTTCCAGAGACACAATGAGTCCCTGAACGTGTGGACTCATTTGCTTGCAGGTCCTGTGCTGCTGGTCCGCTGGTGGGCCAACGTAGTCACCCTGGGGTACACCTTGGACGCAGCAGCTCTACCTCTGAGCCTCTTCTTGGTGTCTTCTTTCACCTACCTGTTCTTCAGTGTTGCAGCTCACCTCTTACAGTCTCACTCCGAACGCGCACACTACTTCTTCTTCTTCATGGACTATGTGGGTGTAGCTGTGTATCAGTATGGTTGTTCACTTGGACATTATTTCTACACGTCAGAGGCAGCGTGGAGAGAAAGCTACATAGGGCTGTTGTTTCTACCCGGAGCTGCCTTCTTTGGGTGGTTCTCCTGTGCTGGCTGCTGTTTCGCCAAATCCAGGTACAGGCGGCCGTACCCACTGCGGCGTAAAATCTGCCAGCTTATCCCTACCACCCTAGCATACCTGCTGGACATCAGCCCCGTAGCCCACCGCCTGTTCACCGTCTCCTGGACACAAGAGCCCTCCCTGCCCTTCCACGCCCTCCAGATTGCCTCCTTCCTGCTGTCCGCCCTCTTCTTCTCCTGTCCCATCCCCGAGCGCTTCTTCCCGGGCCGCTGCGACTTTGTGGGCCAGGGTCACCAGATCTTCCACCTGTTTCTGTCCCTGTGCACCGTGTTCCAGCTGGAGGCTTTGTTCCAGGACTACGCCAGGCGGAGGGATACGGTGGTGGAGGTATTTGGAGAGAGACAGCTGTGGTGGGGTTGTGTGTCCTTCCCCGTTCTGTTTCTGTGCTGCATCCTGACAGCACTCATCACAATGAGGCGCACGAATAAACAACTGCAGGGTGAAGAAGAGAGAGACAAGTGACATGTTTGTGTTAGCATGTGTTTATGTGGGTGTGTGTGAGAGAGTGAGAGAGTGAGAGAGAGAGAGAGAGAGCAAAAGAATGAGTAGGGTTTAAATATACCAAATAATAATAAAATGAAGCCATCTTTGTATGTTTTTGATAAACAATCAGTTTGTGAAAAATGTGACATTTAAAGTATTTGCAAAATAAAACAGTCTAAAAGTTTATTTTCTTATCCAATTAACAAGTCTGACATTTTCCGAACAGTTCAACTTCTGTTGTCGAAGAAATAGTTGGCTCAGCGGACTCCATAGTTTGCTCAGTTAAGTCTTCCACCGTGAATCATCCTCCCATTTAATTGCTGCTAATCACAGAGTTCGTTCATAACAGGATGCTGATAAGGATGTTAGTCTGAGACATACCAGGAGTAAACCTAATAACGTCTAAATGTCTATCTGTTCCTAATTTTTCTGAAATACATAAGGATAATAAATATTTTGTCAGTGTTGTTTTATGCTATTTTTGTGATTCAAAAACAAGCAATTGCTTATTCAAAATTTTTTTTTGCTGTGCATTTTTGGACATGCTGCTACTGAACAACCTGTTTTTCGAGCCAAACAATATTTGACATTCTTGTTTGCTACGAACGCTCCCTGCTGTCCGAGGTGAGCAGCAGTGTCAGCACTGAAAGACGGAGCGAGAGTGCAACTCTGGATTACGGTGTTCACTGAAGTGGACGAGCCAAATAGTGGGATTTAGGTGAACAAAGAGGCCAGTTTAATGCTGAGGCAGGGGGATAGACTGCATGGAAACAAGCTGGCAGAACGATCCTCCGAGTGGGTGAAGTCCCTCAGCAAATCCAGTGTGTGTGTGTGTGTGTGTGTGTGTGTGTGAGAGAGAGATATGACAGGAGGCAACACTGCCCTGCAGGGGCTAAAGACAACAACTGCATGGTTTTTGTTTTATTTCACTGACTGAAGAAATTATGTACAAGATTCTCAGGATGTGGTGATTGGATGACTGTTTCCTCATCTGTTTGTTTTTAATATTGATTTACAAAAAGTTAAAAAAAAAAATACAAAACCTTATTGTCTCCAAATTGAAGGATTTTGATTGGCAGAACTGGGAGCAGACGAAAAAGACATGTTTATCTCAGCAACGCAGCACGGCCAAGCACCATTAACAAGCGGCCATAGACAGCAGGAGATAACATCAACAGAATCCAGAGGGAACTGGACAAACTTACAAATACAGAATATTTAGAACAGGCTATATAAAATAAATCAAGGGTGTTAAGACACTGGTGTTAAACACAGATCTATCCCGCTGACCCTGTTTGTCCATATGGAAGAAAGTAGTCTTCTGTCAGGGTGTTTCAGTTTGCCTTTTCTTTGCCAGGATACACACATGGTTCTGCAGCCATATTTAGCTGCTCGCCACACCTTTTATATTCTTTTAATGTGTAAAATGAATTCCCTCAGGGTGAGTTTCAAGATGGCCCAGTATCACTGAGTGAGTCAGAGCTCAGGCCTCATTATAAAGGAATACTTCGACATTTTTTGGAGACTGCCCTTATTTGAGATCTCAGATCTGTTCGTAAGTTTACAGACTTAACTGTTTGTGCTCTCTTGCCCACTGAAGTCTTTCTATTGACTTTATATGCAATCATCTAAAATCAGCTTCTTGTTAAGACAGAGCCTGTCTTTGTGCCATGCTATGCTCTGCTACGCTACGCTACGCTATGGTATGCTATTCTATGCTATGCTTGCTGGCTGTGGCTTCATATTTACCACACAAATATGAGAGTTGTTCCAAACTTCTCATTTAAGTCTCCACAAGCAACCAAACATCTGTATTTCCCAAAATGTTGAACTTATTCTCAAATTTGATGAGGATTTTATTGAATAATGAAATATTAGTGAAAAACATTTGAGAAAGAACTATCAGGAAATATGTTATAGTCAGTTTTTTTTTTTAAATAGTCAGGGCCCAGCAGAGTGTAAGTGAACCATGTGTTAGATTAATGTAGAATAGCCCACTTTCCTCTGCAGGGCAACTGGCATCCGGAGGGTTACTATCTATTTCAATTTGCCAACAAAAACACGTTATTGTTAGCAAAGTTCAATCCCATATGAGCAAACTGTGCTTTCAAGATTATGTTACAAATATTTGAAATTGGACGCTGCTGTGGAAGAGTGACTAGTGATTTTGCTTTGTGCCGCTGAGCGAATCCCATAGCTCCGTTGTGGGAGAGAGAACAAATGAAAATTGCTGAGAGTTATAGATTTCCCGTTCTGCAAGGTTTCAGAAGATGATTATGACAGAATGGGTCTGTTAAACAAGTAATGGATGTGGGTGTGTCGGTGTCATTGCTAACAAAGGTGTGTGTGTGTGTGTGTGTGTGTGTGTGTGTGTGTGTGTGTAATCTTGGAGAGTCAGAGGTGGTGGCGTGTGTGAGTGGACGTGTGCATTGGGGTAAATCAATGCAATTCTTCCTCAGCATTTTCTTTCTGTGTCACTGCAGCTACAACTTTATTTCATAGCAATCATGTTATTAGAGGAATAGTTTCAGTTTTTTTGTACAGATTACACAAACGATAAAACATGTTTGTTTTTTCTTTTACAAAGATCTAGACGTGCTGATGCGTCATAAGCATGGAGTTTCATAAACTTAGCTTTAGTGAAAACCCCACACAAATCAATTAAAATCAATATAAATGTAATTGTACACACTTAATTGAAAATGTAAGAGCCATGTTTCTTTGGGGAGGGGGGGGGGCAGCCGCAGGAAAGTATACGAGACGTGTGTTTAATTATTTTAGTACAGCATGAATGCAGAATTATTTTTCTGGTCTGCTGCCTCGGTGCTCCAAGGGGTAATTCCACCGACCGAGCAGCCAAAAAAACAAAAGACTCCAAAGGCTGATAGCGTTATCGTGCAGGAGTGGCTGGAAACATGCACGCTGCAGTTTTTCACCATGCTCTGCTATGCCACCTTCCTACACTCACATATGTAAAGTGTGCGCCATAGACTTATTAAACTTGAGAGCTGAACCTCTACAGGAGCAAACTTTATCATTTACATTATCCCCGAGTTTCATGACACGACCTGTGACCTTTTCAAAGTGCTCAGCCGAAATGTCCTCGTGCAGAACTCAAACTCTGCACCTCTGAAGCACGGTAATCCAATTACGCTAGTCCTAGTCTGCATGCAAACCCTGCTCTGCATTAGAACAATGATCCTTTTTTTCTGTAATACCTCCCTTGTGAGTTGAATTTTCAGTAGCTCCAACCAATCAGCTCTCGGCACAGAGTCCAAGACAGAGGAAAGACTACCATATGTGTTTCAATAGGAGTGTGTCTTCTTCCAGGTATTTACAGTATATCTACCTACGCACCAAGGCATTTCATTTAAATATAAATGACAATATAAGAACACAAAAACAAAAAGTGTGTTGGAGAGAGTGTGGGTGAGAAAATAGAACACAACAAAGACGACTGCATATTTAAAAAATGTAAAGACTGGATTATGACATTTCCTTTATATGCCCTGTGATGAGCTGCCAGTTTTCTGCAGTCATGTAAACTCCTGCTAGGGGGAGGTGTTGTTTGAATGATTGTGTGGCTGCCTAACTAGCTTTCCCCTGGCAGACAGCAACAGTGCACACTAACGTCACTGGTGAATTCAACACTCCTCCACCGGACGATTTACAGTCAGTTTGATCAATCCCTTTCAGTTTTCCGTTGATCAACCAAGCACCTTTTGAGGTTACTGTGCCAGTGTCTCTGGCCAACATTCCTGGACGCCACTGGCATGTCAGGTGACGAGGCGCTCAGGTGTGGATGTAATTTAGTGACGTTAAAAAAACACAATGGGCTGTTTATGGGCTTGTGTCAGCGCCTCCCTCACAAGCGACTGGACAGGGAGTCCCTCCCTAAGTCGGCTGCCTGCTGTGAGCCGCATAAAGCAAAGGCAGTTACATGACTGACAGCAGTTGGTGACAGAGCCACAGCAGAGTCAAGCAGCATCCACAGTAAGTTATAAACCCCTTTATCTATATTGTGCATCATTATGGTTCCTCATGAATAATCTGAAAAGTGCTGGATTTCATTATGTGAGATGTGAATTTTTTTTTACAAGACATCATCAGGATTATATTTAATGGAAACACTGATTTAATAAATGTGACACAGCCTCATGAATTCTGCTTTGACAGTGTGTATACTCTGTGGTTTGGTTTGTCAGTCATTACAGAGCACCAGGACCATGGCTCCAGTAGGGTCGGTTGACATGTTGGGTTGGTTTTCATCCCCAGAGGTGGGCATCATCTCCCTTGTCGTCTTCCTCATCCTCAGCTCTACTCTCCTTGCCCTTTGCGCCAGGTGTCAGAGGTGAGTGAAAGGTGGCGATACAGAGTGGTATTAAGTTGAGTATATTAGTGTATGTGTTTTCTCCAGTATACTGGTTAATATAAGCTTCCTTTGACCACTTGCACTACCTTAGGCCATCACTAAAAGGAAGTTAAATTAGTTAAGAATAGTGTCAGCTAAGGTATGAGTAAACGTAACCAGTGCTTCCCACCCAGTATAAAACAAGAATATTCCTGTTGGGAATGGCTCTTCACAATACGTTGGCTGATTCATTTTTCTTTCCCATGGACGTGTGACTCTTTAATTCCTGTTCATCACTTTCCACCAGCACAAAACAGAGACTTGTTCGACTTGACAGGTGGTTTTTGTTGAAGGGTGTTGCCTGTTTGAGGTTGTTGTTTTGAGCCAAATGGGCTGGGCTTGGATCATTAAGCTTCAACAACCTGATGGTCCCAATGAGATCTGTATGTGTGTGTGGGTGTGTGTGTGTGTCCATGCACGTCCATGCACATCCATGCACCGCATGTGGCTGGTTTCACACACACCGCTGCGTGCATGCGTGTATTTGAACGCCTATCACTGTGATTGTCGTGCCAAGCATACCAGTGACAGTGACACAGAGGAAGTGTAGGGTGAAGCAACTCTTATCTTCCGCAGTGTGTTTCTGTACATTCCAGGGCTGGTTTGTCACTCAGAGGAATGAAACCAGAATAGGTCTGCAGTGATAGATAGGCATCACAACTCGTAACTCTGAAGATTGATTCAACCGTTGGAGCCAGTATGTGTTGACTGATTTCAGACAAAGAATAGATGTAGGTGCATCAAAGAATACAAAGGAAGACTTTGAGACGACAGTCTGATATGGTTTGACTCATAAGATTAGATTAGAACTTTGTGTATTATATCTTAAATTGCTGAAGGAAATCCAGTGTTATAAATATATAAGCCTGATTAATTCATTAATCATTAATTCAGTGTGTTGGAAATGCACCAGAGACAAATCCAAGTCTCAAGCCTTCTCTAAGCTAGTCCAAGTCACACCTCAAGTCTGACCAAAGCAAGTCACAAATCTCCACAAATAAATTTCAAATCAGTTGTAAATCTCTCAAACTGAACAGACGTCAAACCTCAACTGCATGCTTGATAACTGAATGGTGCAGTGAGGCAGCACAGGACAGCGCTGAGGGGCAGGATGATGACCGCTATAGACACAAAGACGTTGTGGAAGGACGGCAGGTGATTATGACCAGAGGGGACCAGGATGATAAAATCAACAACGAACTTGGAGAAGAGCCAAAGACAAAACAGCTCTTTAGCCATAAATCAAACCTACATTTGTAAATAGAACTTGTAGAGACACCTTTTGTCCCTGTCCACCCTGAGCAAACACAGATGTGACATACCACCATCATAACACATAATAACCTCTCATTTTTTGTTTTTGTCATCCACAGGAAAACCACCAATGCATATGATGTGAGCGGAACAACGGTATGAACTGCCTCTCCGTCTCATCTTGCCCTCTCTCTCTGTTTCTAGTTCTTCCCCTCCCTCTTTCTATCAGCAGAACATCCAGTATCTAAATGTAGCATGTGGTATCTATTGCGGTTCATTAGCTGCCAATTAGGAGCAATAAGTGGCTGATTATCAGCAATCAGCAGGAGGACGGTAGAGGCTGTGATACTGTAGCTGCCATTGGCCTCATTAGATTCAAACCATGCAAACCCATGAGACAAATGAAAATAGATCAGGCCATCAATAAAAATGTCTAATTATGTGAGAGTATTAGGGATCATTTGTCAGGATATTATAAGTGCATCATGACCATTATTTTTTTTGACTATGATAAATAGCAGCTTCAATGACAAAAGCTTTGGGTACGAAGAACTGAATCGGTAATAACAATTTAATATTATAATTATAATGCTTTACACTGGAATCCATAACGATAAAAATGATAGGCTTTATTTTTAACTCACTCAAACTAGAACTCTTTAACACATACTACCAGGAAGAAATTATATAAAATAGCCAAAGGTAAGACAAAAAATTGGTAATAGCATGAAACTATGAGACCAACTTAAAGGGCCATTAAATGCATTTTTTAAAAAGTTACTTAAATAATATAACAGACTTGGAAAGTTGGATGTTCTTTCTCAGGGTTTTATAAGTCCAGGGGCTCCAAACACAAATACTTGACCATCTTCAGTGTTAATTGTAGACTGATTCTAGGAGAGGTCAGGCCTACCAGGGCTTTTTACTGTGTAATTTAAGCCTTAAAATCATAACAGATTCTGAAAAGAAGTCAAAGACAGATATTTGGTGGAAGATACACTGGGCCGGACAAACAAAAGATAAATTACCTTTGAAAAATGAGCAACAGATTTGACTCCAGATAGTCTAGAAAGATAACTGCACTGCCCTCATTAGCATAGTCTCCAAACGGGATAGTCAGAAATAACTCAACTTGTTATCAATTTAGGGGGAAGGGGCTTAAAAAGATGTCAGATTATACAGTTGTCTAACTGGACAAAGTTTTCAGACATCTGAGAGAGGGAAATCTGCATGAATCTCAATAAGAAATGACAGCATGTACAGTAAGAGGAGGACAGGACCTGGTATTGACTGCAGGTTTTTTGTCACTATATTGTGGCCTGTTGTGCTCAATACTGCACTAAAGTCAAGATGGATTACGACTGACCACTATACCACGTCATTAGGAAGAGATTATTGGCTATATTGCGAAGGGGTGTTTACCTGCAAAGGTCTGATGGGTTTAAGATATTAACAATACAACATGACATGCTGTAAAAGAATGAAGTGACTCAGTCGATCGTACGAGTGTAGTAATGAGTAATGAGAAAGAAAGCTAACGAGTTAACAAACATCCACGACGCAACCACAGGCGTGGAAGGAGGAAACTGTGCGCTGAAAAACAATGTTGAACAATGTTGGGGGAAAGTTATTTTGTTCCCCTCTAGCCGCTTTTACTTTCCTGTGTTGTCGCTAAGAACCTCGCTTTGAGAGTCTGCTAGGCGTTACCGCATACCACGCATAAAGCAAGTTCCAAGCCGCCAAAGGCATTCTTCATAAGCTTCTTTTAGAGTTGCATATCTGTAAAATAATATATCTTTAGCTGCAAGCTGCAGTGAAGATAAAAGTCTCAATATGCTTTAAAGAAAATAAATCATATCATAACAGTGTCATAAGACCATTTGAAGGCTAAAGTATTCATATTACCACGTTTCCAGGCAGAGGGAGAAGCCTGCCGTCATAAAGAGCCGCATATAGTACATGCAGATCGTCTCTGCTTGGGGACATTCATGGTGTTGCACTGATGTATGCACAAAAGATGACTTAAGTAGTTATGTGATGAATACTAAGGAGTTTGAGAGAGAAGAACAAACCTTATCTGCTTTCACAGCTCTGGGCACCTGGCCAATCTGTCAGATTGTCTGTTTTTCGGAAAGTTACTTGTTGGACACGGACTCCACTATTTCCACAGTCAAGATGGATCCAGAGACTGTTAGACAATTCGATAAGCATTTTGTTTGAAGCTTAATAAGGTCCTAACTCAATCTGTTGGTCAGTCAGTCCCAAACAATATGGAAAACCTTTCTGTTCTATCTTCATCTAATCGCTATTATTTTCTATAAATTAAACGACAAGTATGTATTTGTATACTATACTATACTATAAACAATCACAAACTTGTTTCTACATTACAAGAATTAGATAACAATGTAGTCAATTAGTGATGAGGACCTGTTTTATTATTAGCCAGTCAACTTCTAAGTAAATTTGCCTAGTTTTCGATAAAAGAATCGACCAATTACTGCAGCTTCTGTTTATTAAGATATTACATTAGTGGCGTACTTGACTTCAAAACATACAAAACGTACTTCAAAACATAATGATGGCATTCAGAGGTGGCCCTTAAAGCTAACATGTTACACTAGTTTTGTATGGATTAAACAAACAAGATGTAACATGATAGCAAAATAAATCCAGCCCGAACTTGGGCCACATGCTTGTTTTCTTCTGGCCCAGTATACGCCTGGTTGCACGGCCCAAATCTGGCCCACATGCAGCCTGATTGTCAGGATGCTACTTTCACATTTGGACTAAATAAGGCACACACACAGAAAATCTTCTGGCCTTCAATCAACAGGTGGAATGTGCCCAGATGTGAAAGCGTATGGGCCGAGGACCCAAGCATACGTTGGGCCAGATGTTTCATTTTGTTATCACATTAGTGCTGGCAGGTGCTCGCTGTTTCCTCCTCTGTCTAGTCCTCATGCTAAGCTAAGCTAACCAGCTGCTGGCTGCAGCTTCATATTTTTACCATATGAACATATTACATCTTTATAATCCTTCCTGATTTTCTCCATGACAGACTGACGGAGCAGGGGGAGCCAATGGGACAGCTGGCACAAAGACAGGAGGAGCCACTGGTAAGATCTCTATAAATTAAAAATAAGTAAACAAATACATTCAATGTAACATTTACGTTTCACTTACATATTCTGATCTATATTTCCAGACCCAGGGACCACAGCCTACTCATCATGGAGAGACCACAGAAACATGCCTCCTAGCACACTCGAGAAATCTACGCATCATTAACTAAGTAACCTGAACAATAACCTCGAAGCCACATGACAGACACAGTACAGAAAACAGAAGCTCCCAATATCTAAAGCAGGACAGAGGACAAATCACGCTCAACAACACGCCATTTCACAGAACCACAGTTTTCCACATTTGACATTGTCCCAAACAGACAGATGGACGGAAAAAGAGAGGACGGAGGAAAAGTTGGCCCTGTCCTCTGCCAGCTCGAGCCACCATCCACACCTTGACTTTGCCACGTCAGGCCTTCAATTTGTCTGGATGGAAACCCTTTTTTTAAAAAAAAAAAAATCATAATTTTACAGACTCTGAATTCATTCGACAAGAACGTTTCATCCATAGACTTTCTGTTGACTAGTCATCGACTCTTCTGAGTATTTTTGAAGAGTTTGGATTCTGCAGGTTTTTACTACTCTGTACTGTCATTACCAAAACAGGAACTATAACTTAAATTATTTACCTCTGAGTGTAAAAACCAGCAGTTATAAACAAATAGTTGAAAGTCATTTCTTTCAACTGTGTTAGTTTCAACCTGACAGATTCAGCTGAGAGGTGTTAATTTGAGGCTTGTTTGGCTTTATCACTTAGTCATATTGATTTCTACCACTCTTGTTTTCTCACTGTTAAGTGAACAGGGAGCTGATCAAATTATGTAATTGTCATGAAGCTCTTTCCTGACTGTAATGCAGTGGGAGACAACAGTTTAAGAACCTAAGCTTTTATCTAGTTTACTATACATAGTGTTTACTTATCAAGTTTGACATTTTGTGAAATACGGTTATTGGCTCTCTTGCCAGGAGTCAGACAAAAAGATCAATACAACTTTCATGTGGTTTAAAATATGAAGCCACAGCGCAGACACAGTTAGCTTAGCTTAGCACAAAGACTTGAAGCAGGGGGAAACCTGCCAGCGCCCTTAGAGCTCACTAATTAACTAATTATATCTCATTTGTTTAATCTATACTATGCTTAAAGGATGAATTTGACATGTGGTGTTACAGGAGAGCTATGTACTCTAACTGCCAAGACATAATCACCCTTTGGTTTTGGTACAAATTAAACAAATGGCATATCATGTGTTAATTTGTTAGCTTTAGAGGTGCTGGAAGGTGCTGCTAGCCTTCCTCCCCTATTTCTAGTCTTTATGCTAAGCTAAGCTAACTGGCTGCTGCACTGTAGCTTAATATTTAACCAACAGATAGGAAAGTGGTATCGACCTTCTCATCTAACTTTTGGGCAAGAAAGCGAATAAACGTATTTGCAAAATGTTAAACTATTTTTTTTTTTTAAATACTGGCAGCCATTTTCAAATGTATACTGTAGAATTTAAGTTCTCTAGATGTATTATTCCGACCGCTCCTGGCAGCCAGTGGTTTCCATTCATTTCTGCACTGCATGATAGTCATTTAGCAGACTCTTGCCAATAATATATATGGGATTTGTAGTAAATGGGGATAAAATGTGCAATACGGTCCTTTAATCGTACCGTTTCTGGTTATGTTTTGCATGTATTGACAGTGATTAATTGTGGTAACAGGGGATTTTTCTAACCTTTGTATTTTCATTATCAATGAAGGGATCAACTTTCTGTTTGTTCTTTTGTGTTCCTCTATGCCTGGTCTAGAGTTTCTCAGTCTGGTGCTGAACTGTTCCTGATCTGGTCATCAGGTACAGATAAAGTCTGGGCTGTAGAGTTACCTTAATTGTAAACATGCATGACATTCATGATACTTGTGGGTCTGTTTGTCCTGGAAACAAAGACATTAAAAGAAAAAAAGCCATTGTTGGCCCTCCTGGCAGATTGTGATGAGATGGGAGTGGCACCTGAGTTTGCAGAGAATTCAAAGAGAACCAAAGGTCACAAAACCTCAAAGTAGGGTGGAGTTGTCGTTCTTGTAATGCCAGTTCTCCTGCCATGCGTCGCCATATTAATCTGCTGACTGTCCAAATAAACACACCCAAGTGAGACAACACTGATGTCAGTGATACGGCTTCTCTGCCCACCGTAAACTGAAGGCCCTAAAAACCTTCGTACTATGAGTAATGTTGTCCTACAGGAAGATAAAGTGTTCTGCTTAAATCTACACCATCTTGGTTATTTTCAGATTTCTGTGTTTGTGTCTATGTGTCATGGTTTCAAGTGGGTGGGGCTCAACAGGAGAAAGTTATGTTATGTACTAAGCAGGGTTGTTTGGTTACTGTCAGTCTCATCTGATCAACCCACACCCACACAGTCCTGATGAAGCATATTAACTGTTTTTGAATGTTAAACTATAAAATAAATAATAACTAAGGATTTCGTCTTCAAACTTTAATGTTGATCGTTGCTTATTTAGTCATGAATCTTTGATTTTATAGAGATACTTTATTGGCATTAAGTCCCTCATACTGAGGGCAATAGGAAATAGGAAGGTGAGGAATTCTGTCTGGTTTAGGAATCAGATTGGGACTAGGATCGGACACTCTCTCTCTCTGTCTCTCGCTCTTTCTCTGTCTCTCTCTGTCTCTTGCTCTCTCTCTGTCTCTCTCTCTCTCTGTCTCTCTCTTGCTCTCTCTCTGTCTCTCTTTCTCTGTCTCTCGCTCTCGCTCTCTCTCTCTCTGACTGTGCCGGTGCTCAGACCCCAAAATCCCTGCTGACTGAATGTCTGGTGGAAAGGGTGCAGACAGCCAACACTAATCCGGTCTCTCAAACACACAAACACACACACACACACACACACACACACACACACACACACACACACACACACACACACACACACACACACACAGGCATTGAAACTCCATAAAAGTCGTGTTTGATGTCTATGAGGACAATTTATCATGTGACATTGGGGGATGATATGCTGTATAGGCCTACCATGCAGTCATCGGTTTTATTAGGTTTGAGCTATTTGCATTTAATTGAAACAATTAATGGTGCTTGAAGGTGTCCAGTCACTGATTTGTGTGTGTTTTTAAATTAAATTAAAAGACATTCACTTTCTGTATCACATTAAAGCATTTTACAGACTGCTTAATAGCCTATTTTATCCATTTAGTATTATATCTATATTGCATATTACATATATATCTAATTTGTACTGATATTTGAAGAAGGCAATGGAATAATAATAATTTCATTGCAATGCATTTTAATGCTGAACAATGAAATTCTAATCTGTGCATGTTATTTCTTTATTTACTAAGAACAGAAACCAAAACATTGACATCATTTCTGATGCTCATGTGACTGTGAGAGACATCAGAATAATGGTGCAGATTTGTGTGTGTGGCTGAGACAGACAGACAAACAGGCAGACAGAGTAGGATGCTGCTGCTGCTGCTGCTCTGGTAACCCCTCACCTAGATCATCCTCTTGTGCACGGCGCGCTGCAGGCTGATATCTCTGCGCTCTGCCCAGCTGTCACCCCCGGCATTGGTCCACCAAGCAGACACACGTAGGCGCGTAAGCGACCGACCAACCCCCTTTTTCCCCCGGCAGACTGAAGAGCCGGCGAGCGGCGGGACAACCAGGCAGCTACACGACCCCGCTGCTGCAGCTCCGACGGGACGGACAGGACAGAGGTCTTCACCGACCGAGTGAGTACATTAAAACATACTGTTTTTGTTACGTTTGTGTTTTTGTTTTGCAGCGATGTGAGCTGAGGGGGGAGGGGGAGGGGGGGAGGAGAAGGAGGGGGGTGTTTCTCCTGATCTCAATCTCCGTTGCCGGGTGGAGATCAGTGATGTAGTTGAGGCAAGATAAACTGTGACTTCCTATCGGTTATCATCCTATAACACATCATAACCATCACTATAAACAGTGCTCGATATATTCATTTGAAGTATAACCCGCTTCCGGTTATCGTGTGTAACTTGGATCAAATGTGCAGTAGCCCACTTACAAAAACCAACACACACACATTTTACTGCCCTCTATTGAAATTTGTGCATTTAAGTACACGACAGACGCCATTAATGCATCTATAAATTTGGTTTCGATTGTATATACTTCCACTACATCAGTGGGTGGATGACGTTATTATTATTTTCATTATTTTTTTTATTATTTTAGCAGCAGTGTTTACTCATACTGCAGTTATATTCTTCTATGAATCCCTGCACGACTTGTCATTTGACTTTTTTAGCGCTTTTTTATTTTACTTTCTGTCAAAAATCAGGTTATTTTCAATAATATTCCCCCGTCTAGCTCAGTCCCTCCCGGCGAAACTCGTGTCTGAACACGTTGTCAGAAAGGAGGTGTGTATCTGAAACTGACAGTCCAGCCAATGAGCTGCGGCGCCCCGCCCACACTATGCCGCTTGTTTACTACTGAAACTCGGCGCTGATTGGTGGAAAGGTGGGGAAAATCGGGCTTTATGCTGCGTTCGGTTCCACAGGAAATAGTTGGATATTACAGTTTCTTTGTAGAAAATACTGTTAGACGAAGGTTTTCAAGGAGTAAACAACTTGAGAGCTTGGCACTGGACCTCCAACTCACGTCAGTAATAATAGTGAATTCCTGTCATAAGAGGTTATAAAAATTAACATTTTTTTTTTTTTTTAAATTTACATTACTTTCTTTTTGAAACGGCCCCATTCTATACAATTTAAAGCAGTACAATAAGTACTGGTTTTATTTGTGTGACAGTATATTGTTTTATTTTGTTGTGTTGTTGTATTGTTTTTGGCTTTTATTTATTTTTATTAACAATAATGAGAAGCATAAGATGATAAAACATTTGTGTTATTGTTATTTGAGGCTGCACCAAAGTTATTTTCATTTTCGATTAATCTGTCAATGTTTTGATCAATCAAAGTCATTTATTCTTAAGAAAATAATGAAACTGCGCTTCACAAAAATAGGTTTTTCCCAAATATCAAGCTAAAATGTAAATATATTCAGTTTGTAACAAAGTAAAACTGAGAAAAGCAGCAAATCCCCAAATTTTAAAATGTAAAAACAACACATATTTGCTATTTACAAGATTAATAGGTTATCAATTTTTTTGTTAAGTTGTTTTTAGTTTGCTGTAACATGAACTCAACTGTACTCATTTAGTTACTGTGACTCATTTGATCATGTGGTTCTAGTTTGAAACAGCTGATCAGAACCGTCAAATTTCTTCAGGAAACTCCAGTAATCAAGTTTGACAGCCGAAAATTATAATACATCTTGATGTTTCAAGAAGTCAATTATGGATGGTGAACACTAAAAAGTCACTGCTTTGAGCCATTGAACCATTGCAAGGATCAGGATTATTCCTACGTTTCCTGAATGCAACATTGGCCCCATTTTACCTCTATGGGCGACAGGCCACAGTGAATGCACCCAAACGTCAGATTACGTCTGTGGAACGTGTTATCAGCGTTAACAGAGTAGACAACAAAACCACAGCTAAGATTTGGCTTCAGCCAGAATCTAAATCCTCACAAGTCTGTGTTAACTTCAAATTCCTGCAATAATTTTCAAATCTCCCGTGGTGTTTTTGCTCTGCACTGTCAGGCCCAGAGATGCGAGATGGAGTGAGTGCATGACTGTTTGCCAACATACTCGTTGGCAAAGTTGCATTCTCTTTAAATACTCATATTTAGTCATCATAGGTGGTATAATATTTATCATTCGATGCATTCAATAGCTGAAAATAACGGTCAGCCTTCATCAATTCATGCTTTTAAGAAGGAAGCTGCACAAATATTACAATGGAAGTTACTTAAGGACAGTGGGGTAAGGAAGTGGGGAATATTATATAATATAAAAGTGATATAAACTTGCAGTTTAAAGGAGCACTCCATCAGTTTTACACATGAAGGTCAGTTTACTCATCATGAGGAGTACTAGTCTGCTTGTGAAAACTGTTGTGTATTGTCCTCTGTGTTATGGAGGAGCGTTATCAAGTCTGGAAAAACCCCTGATGATGTCATCAGTGTGTTTTTTTTATTTTTTATCCTGATGACATTAACAGAGTTGTTGTTTTAATCCTGATGATGTCTTTGGGGTTATCTTAGCTTTAGCTTTGGAACAGAAGGCGTGCATTACCAACGAGAGATGTGAACTTGTCTTTAAGTGGGTATTTCGGGGGCAGGAAGGGATCAGATGGAAGACACCAGTGATTTGCATTACGGGAAATTATGGGAAAACAGACTAAAAGTTTAAAATTTTACCAAAGTTTAGTACTAAATCTCTGGAATAGTCACATTTAGGAGTATTTCACTGCTGTAGAAACATTTACAGAAGAAGTCAGATAATCGGATTGATCAAATCTCAGGCCATCCCCGTCGTCTTGTCTGCAGGAAGGAGTGACACTGTGCCGGGTCCCCTCATTGTGTGCAGCAGCACCATGGCAGCTATGGGGCCTGAGTACAGAGCTGGAGCAGGGTCAGGCGTGACGACAGCGTGTCCGTCCGGACTACAGACCTGCATCTCTGCAACGACGCACAACAACGACATTCAGCACACTGTTGTAAGTTGACTGTGAGGGATGTATTGTTTTCCTAGTATTTATTTGTTAATTGTGGTGTTATTGCAATACTTTTGTCAGTCATCAAACCCTCCACCTATTCATTCACTTACTAATTCATTCAGTTAAAACTTCCAAATAACACCTGTCTGCAGTAATTAGCATGCAAACTGCTGCTATTAGGCCTGCGCCACGTTACAGGTGCATTTTCATGAGAATAAAAACATGCATTCTCCACAGTTTAAATCCTTTCTTGAGAAAAAGGAAGTGCTCACACAAATGAGATCATCATTTCCTTCCACTGTGTTAGATGTAATGTACTACCTGGTCAGAGGTTGGCAGCCGCTTCCCTTTCATACTGTTTCACTGGCAGACCGTGGTGTCGGCCACCAGGACGCCACAGATGGACAGGAAATATTCTGTTAAGTTTTTTATTCATGGCAACAGCAAGACTCAGTTGGAGGTATCAAAGACTCATGTAAACACATTAACCCAACAGAGTATGTCTGTCCGGGTCTGGGAGGCAGATGTTGACAGGAACAAGGCACAACTTTTGCTGACTTGAACTTGGACCTCATAATTTTACTACTTCCGTTTAAAGGTGTATACACAGAGCTGTGTGCAGACTGAGAACGCTTTCATAGAGAGTGGGCATCACAAGAACAAAACATCCGTTCACCTGCAGAGGGAGGCTGAGCGAGGCTGGAGCAACCTGGCCGCTCCCTTGCAAAATGTGGGACCCACAGTGCACCTTGGCAGAGCGTCGACTACTCGAGAAGCACCATACAGGTGAGGGGTAGTTAGCAATGTAAAGAGTGTGAGTGTGGACTTTATCTCACCAGGCTAAAGTTATTTCTTGCACGTCGTCTCCAGCTTCCGCAGCCCAGAGTCAGTGGAGATGGACGAGATCATGGCCGCCATGGTTCTGACCAGCCTGTCCTGTAGCCCCGTGATCCAGAGTCCTGCACAGACAGATCCAGGACCAGGTCTGTCTCACCTTGCCAACACACACTGCAGACATAAATGGCTTTATTAATGGTTAAACGAACATTTATTAATGCTTCATAGATCCTTTAAAAGATCTGATTAAGAATACATTTTGGGTTGTTATGTCCAATCAGCAGGAGGTTATCTTTCCTGTTTGATAACAGAGCAGTTTTAAACGTTGGTTTCTCACTTACTAATAAACCACAAAGCCATTTGTCATAAATGTTTTGTCTAAGTTTCCAGAAGCTGGCAACCCAAAACCTTTTCATATTAATTGCTATCTATAAAGATCTAGTACATGGTTCATTAACCATTACTAAAGCTTTATACTATATATAAGCGTATACTGTCACTGTGGCATTTGTAGAATAATAAATGCTAACATGTAACAGCTGTAGCAGGTAGAAAAGAGTCTTAAAACCAGGAAACTGACTCAGTAATGTCAGTTACACAGCAGTATCTACCTAAAGTTTGCTAACACAAGCTAAACTCAGCAACTTGGAGCAAGGTTGAGTTTTATTGTTCAACTTTTCATTTGTGAGAACATGTCTTATTTCTTGTTGCAAAACCTATGTGGTCTCACTGTCAGAGGAGTTGTGAAAATCCTGCAGTTCGATACACAAGATAAATAAAGACACTGGCATGACTATAACTGTTCAACTGTATCAATTAAATCGTGATCATTTTTATTTCAAATTTTGTGGTCACAAGCTCTTATTGCAAGCTCAGCGGATAAATCATTCATAAATCATAAATCAATCATCACTGTTCTATTCCTGTGTATTAATAAAAAACTGGGCACGTCTTTAATCTTTGATGAGGTCTATTTTCCTTGTTTAACCTTGATTAATATAAGCTTATTCAGCCAAGTAAAAAATAGATGATTTGCTATTTTTAAAGCTGCTATTTTAAATTTTTTGGCAGGACGATAAACAAAATATCACTAAATAGGTAATGGAGCAAAGAGCGAGTAAACAGAAGGAGTAAAATGATGGTAAAAGTGTCTCAGTAAATAGACGCACGTCACAACCTTGGCACCGGCATGGGACACCTGCTGTTCTCTGTAGGATGGGCAGAGAGGAAGCAGCAGAGAGCCGTCCCAAATGCACAGTGTCTATTCTCATCACAAAGACGCTGGGGATGTTTGAAATCTAAACCATAAGGTATATTTCCACAGTCAGCTATTGACAGTGAGTTTGTGCAGGGTTAAACCAGCATCACCACTTTTCGGGTGAAAACAGACGATGGCGTGTGGAGAAAATAGGTCACAGAGTGGGGGAGAGAGGACAAGAGGTAGTTCATTAAAAAAAAAAAAAACTTACCGTGAATCCTCCTGTTTTCCAGCTGGCTCATCATCGTCAGCTGACATGGAGTGTGGTGGCGGCGAGCTGTCCGACAGCGGCAGCAGCGGCTACTGGAGCTGGGACCACGGTAACGTGAGCCCCACCCCCTCGCCGTCCGTCACCGAGATGGACAGCAGCCCCGATGACGGCCTACACATGGAGCTGGAGCAGGGAGAGGAGCTTAATGCCAAAAAGCCAAAGGTACACGCTCCCTGAAAAAAATATTTACAATATGTTGGAGATCATGTCGTAATGTTTTGAAAGACCGAGACTGTTCCCTTTCCTTTTCCATCCTGCCTCTCACCTGTACTTTACCTCAGCTGCGTGTTTTTCTCTCACTCACAGAGCTCTTTCAGAGGCGTGTACAAGTGTCTGTGGCCCAGTTGTGGCAAGGTGCTCACATCTTCAGTCGGAATAAAACGACACATCCGCGTGCTACATCTGGGGTGAGCTGGCATCTCAGCTACATGCTTATTATAGGGAGAGATATTCCCTAAATATTTTATACTAGTGTTGAAACAGTACCTCAGTTTAGGTACAGATACCACAATGTTTCCGTTTGTGATCCTTAGAGACTGTAACCCCCCCCCCACACACACACACACACACACACACACACTTCACTTAGCTCGTTTTACTTTTTACAAAAGAGACGCTCTGCCAACCATCCCTTGAAACTGCACCAGTCCCTCCAATAACATAGGATAATAAAAAAGTTTAACTTTTATTAACTAAATGAGGCAAAATATAAGAAATTAATTGTATCAGCCTATTTAAACATTAATATTTGCTTATTTTAATCAGAATTTTTTACTTATTAGAACAAGTGAATTAGCAAGTACCAATTAATTTTTTATTTTTTACGCAGTAAATCTTGCAAGCCATGGCAGAAATTTAATATATTATATATTGTGTGTCTGCAAAATTAAGATCTAAATCAGGAACTTTCTGTTTAAAGAATTAATCAACGGTATTAGTACAGGTTTTAGGCAAACTTAGTTGAGGTTCCAAGCTCAGTGCTATTCCCTTTAATACTACATGATGTTAACTGCAGTTTCTGTAATACAACACCAGTTCAGAGGTGTATTAAAAAATATATTTTTGGGGGAATTGTATCAATCGGTTGCTTAAAGGGTATGGTGCAAGTTTTCAGCTTCATGTCTACATTGTTTTGCTGTTTCTCCACTGTAGTCTGGGCTGTAGTGGAAACCAGACAGTTCTGCACTGTGGAACATTTCTGAGCTGGAAAACAACATTAAAAAAACAAGAAGGGATGAAATTTTTACCGACTGACTTCTCTGACTTGGTTAGGGGAAGTGATGAAACATTTTTGAGATTTTACATCTGGGACACAGACAGTCCTGCTTTCAGTATCACTCCAAACAAACAAATCACTCTTTCTCTGTGTGTCCACTGTCTCTGCCACCACACACACACAGCAGTGGATCAGATCAGTCCCAGAGGGAGGAGGACTTCTACTACACCAAGATCTCCTGTGAGACCGTGGATGCCAACTCCGCTCCAGCTCCTTCCCAGCAGGCTCTGGGCCAGGCCTCGTCCTCTCATCTCAGCTGGGCCTCCTGTGGTTCTCCCCCAGCCTCAGGGCTCCAGATCCCCCCGGCACACAGGCCCAGATCCAACTCCAGCTCCGGGCCGGGCCCGAGCAGGCCCAGTCCACTCAGCCAGTCAGCCCCCAGCAGCTTCTGGCAGATCCACTCAGAGCATCTCTATCAGGTGGGTGCAGCAGTATTGCTTTCGGTTTCTGAGGGGATTTGGCCTGTTGACTGAGAAGACTATCAAGCACTGACAGAAAGAGTGTGTGCTCAGCTAACTTTAAGATAGGAAAAATACATCAGTTCAAAGCCAAATTAAATATTAATGTCTTATAATGTTGGGCTGCCAATATATCCTTTAAATCCAATAAATTTAAATTGAATGATCTGGATCATTTGGAAATTATGTTATTTCTACTAAAGGTCAGCAAATAAACCAAAACATATCAAAAATACAGTGTTCGGAAACATAATGCTACATTTACTTTTTATATCTGCACCCCATTTTTAGGAGCTGTAGGCGTCGTTACCTTTGCACAGAGCCAGGCTAGCTGTAACACTCTGCCTCCAGTCTTTATGCTAATCTAATCGGCTACGTGAGAATAGCAATCTTCCCACCTTTCTCTTAAATTGTCAAACTTTTATTTTAACTCAAGCTTTGCTTGTTGACTTTTTTTCCCCAGAGCTTTCATCCTCATTTCCGTCTTCATTGGTAGATTAAGTTTTTTTTCTTTGATATTGCTCATTTCTATGCAGATCACTTTATATTGAATTGAAAACTTTTATAATATAACATCGGAACATTTGTCACATCCAGCTAATAACATAGAGCACAACTAGTAACACTGTTTTATTATTACTTTTCTGGATCGTACGGCTGACCAGATAATTAATTAGTGTTGTGTGGGTGGATGTAGATGTGCTCCACCAGCTGTAAAACCTGGAATGACACTCGCCCACCGGAAATAATTAAATTTGTCCCAATTTAAATGAATATTCTTTTAATGCTTTTTCTCTGTCTAAATACTGTTTTCAGGCTGTTTTCAAACCTGACAGGAAGTTATTCTGAGAAAACACCCAGTCCGTCTCATTTCTGGGAATTTTTCAGCTTATATTGAGTTTTGGCACAAAGTACCTGTCTAAGTATTGGCACTGAAGAGCCCTAATTTCAATAAACAATTGTTTACTTCCCAGAATTTGAGTTATCTGGAACAAGGGGGTGTTTTGGGGGGAAGAAATGTTTTGAGAGCGATGAAAGGAGACAGCACGGCCCTTGTTAGCATGAATTATTAAATGTCAGGCGTAGATTTTAGTGTGACTACAGGAATTTACTTTCCGAACAGCACAGTTTCCCATTTCCCAAATTCAATCATCTTTTCCATGAAGTCAGGCTGTAAATGAAAACAAAAACACATGTATCTAGATTTTTCTTTTTCTGCTGAATAGAAGAAAAAAAGAAAGAAAAGGACTTCATCGTCATGTTACTGGAGTTTCTGTGCAGACGTCTCATGTTACATCGTGTTGTTCCAGAGGTCCTCCTCAGCCGGCGCCCCCGTGCAGATACCCCTCTAACGAGCCAATGAGCTACAACTTTGTTTATGCATCACAAAGCAGCACATTTTACTGGTGACCTGCATTTACCCTGTACCACTGAGCATGTAAATGGATGCTTTGTGACAGTGAGAGACCAAGCTGTCGGCTTGCTCGCTCCCCCAAGGAGACTAGACTCAAAGCAGCCTGTAAAAGGCAGAAAAACACTGCATGAATTCTTCCAGAGTAGTCGTGCAGCAGTTAGGTCTCGATGGCCATTTGTCTATGGCCACTTTCAACTGATTCGACCTATAAACTTTCTAAAAGAAAAAAAATATCCCAGCAAACTTAAAATACAACCATGACAGTTAATATATATATATATATAATATATATATAGTAAACATAATTCTTATGATACAGATTTTAGAAACTTTTGTACCACATTTGTATTTAATTTCCTCATGGATGCAGAAATCTAGCGCGGTGCTGCCAAAGTGAGACAGGTGTGGGTTGAATCGTGGGTCAGTGTTTGTGTGTGTGTGTGTGTGCCACGGCTGCTGGGGGCTTTGTGGTTTGAAATGCCTGACCACAGCGTTAAATGTGTTTTTGTTTCTGATCCAGGCACACTGACTGTCACTTACAGGGTTAACACAGTGTAGATTTGTAACCATCATGTTCAGGCTGCAAATTCTCCACCCCATCTACTTGTGTCTACAGTGTGGGGAGGGGCGTCAGGAATGTTGGCATGTTTGTTCAGAGGGTTCAGGGTTGCACAGGAAGGAGAAGTAGAACAGAGGGAGTAGGAACAACTTCACAGGAAAAGATTTAATGTGAGGCATTTTTCATTTTGCCTGTTTGTCACTGCAAATGGACAGAAAGAGGAAAACAAAATATGTACGTCAGGTTTGGGAATTACTGTGTTGGAGTTGATGGTCAGTGTGAGTTGGATAGTATGTTCAGCTGTAAACTTTACATCTAACTAAAGGTGGGTTCACTGTCCTGTATTTTATTAGTTTTTTCAACAAAAAATAAATAAAAATAAAAAGGTGTTACACCCACTACAGGTATCCAGCTAAGAAAGGACAACCCAGGAGGTAAAAATAGAGATATTTATAAAAGAAGTACGATTAACAATTCATCTTCACCCAGCTCGACCTCCTCAGTGAGTTCCCAGCTAAAACTGACAGGACAGGAACTAAGCTCCACTACAAACTCTTATCCACTGCAGTACTAAATTGTGCACACGTTATTGAGTTAACAGGTGATTATTTAAGGAACAACCCACTTCACACCTTAAGCCTGCCCAGACCGCCGACTGGGATTTGACCTGAGCGAAGTTAGCCATAGTTGGGGAAGTAAACAGCTTTCTAAAAATACAAACAAACATTTAAAGAAAAAAAAAAAGAAGAATTGAGAACTTGTCATTTCCAAAGGCAATACACTGGTCTTTTTGCCCGCTATACTGGCTCGGTTGCCAGGTTGGACCACACAAAAAAAAACCCCGCAAACAACCCCAAAACCAAAAAAAAAAACAGTTCCACAGCAACAGCAGCTAATGGATCTCTTATGTTTTCGCAGGGAAACAAGATAAAACACTATATTTAGAAAAATAAAAGGATTAAAATTCGTACTGATTAATATTAAAACTCCATAGCTACACCTTAAAATACCTGCTACGTCGAGCTATTTCCTATCGACGACCGACGTGCTTCAACCCCGCGCGGGAACAGGTCTGAAATGCGTAAAAACAACAGGATACTATGCACAAACAACAGCTTTAGGCCTACCACGTGTCCCTGCCCTCGTGTTTCCCCCGCGCGCCGGGTGTGGAATACGGTGTGCACCTGCCTCACTCCACCGGTCTGACACAACGTCCATCTTGCGTTCCGCCGGAAGCCTCGATATGTCGCTACTTGACTCTAAATAACATCGTAGTATCTTGAGTTGCCGGTGACTTAAACAGCTAAAATTGAAAGTGGATATAGGCCGTACAGTAGTCTGGTGGTCACAGACATAAATCCAAATGAATGCTAATGTTGCTCTGTGACAGCTGGATGTGTTTCTGTTAGCTTACACGTTAGCCGTATTAACCGTTAGCTTGTTTCTTCTGCCCCCACTGGCAAAGAAATCATTTAAATCAACTTTAAATGTTTTTAGTCCAGTAGGGGAAAAAAAGAAGTTTACTTAATTACGTAGTTAGCCAGTTTAAGATCCTGCAGATATGCTGAATCATGTGTTGTCTCCTCTGCTTTGCTTTTTGCAGGCCTGTAGCCCCATCCAGGTATCTGTGGCCCCCAGAAGCCCTGGCTGCCAAGGCTGGACGCCCGCCACCTCTGTCTCCAGCCACAGTAACACTCCGGTGGGTTTACTGTCACTAGCTGTCTGTATGTGTGTGTTTATCTGCTTGTCTGTTAGCTGTCTCTTTCAGGTTTTATTTTTTCATTTGCTTTTACAACTGTCATAAATCTGCTTTCTTTTTACTTTTACAATATTTGTTTTGATTTCAAAAAACGCTGATAGTATCTAACTATTAGTGTGCAACAGCTCAGTCAATTTGGAAAAAAAAAAAGCCAGAAGTTTCATGGTACAAGCAACTCTCACTGCATCCAAGTACATACTGTTTTTATTCTGTGGTTTCCCTCTCCTCAGATGGTGAAGCCTCGCTGCCGGTCTGTCAGCGTTGGGGAACAGTGGCTCCAACAGAACAGGCTGCAGACTATGAGCGCGTCGCCCTCTCGCACTCACTGCTCCTTCAGGTGAGACCTACCTACCTACCGTCTTCTGCTATGCTAAGCCTCTGTGAGGCTGTACTTTGGCACAGTGGTGCTTTGAGCTAAATGCTAACATGCTGATGAAGTAAACACCAAGTTAATGGGAGCGTCATTATTTTTTCAAATTGAAATTTTGAGCTGATAATGCTACTACATGAAAATGTAAGGGCTAAACAAAAGTATTACAATTATGTGTTGAGAAAATTATGATAAGCCATCCAGTAGTTAGCTAATCATGCAAACATGTTTCTGAAAGTTGATTTTCTTACTGTTATTTTTATTCCTATAATGTTACAGGCCATTACAAACATTATTTGAGATTTTGTTTATTTATTCTCTCTCTAATAATGTTTACAATTTCCACACGTGACTCCCATAAATGAACACATTTTTACTTCAGTTTTCTCAAGAGACCTCTCATTCAGCTGTTGATGGAAATCCATCATTGTGACTTGGAGCTAATGATCGTATTTAGCTGATGTGCATCATTAGACTTTAATCTCTATCTTAAAAAGGCATAAAATGGACAAAAATAGAAAAGAAAAATATGCATGTTTTACTCCAACATTATTGTTTTAAACAAACTTTTAATACCTCCCAAAAACAGCAACAACTTAGACTTAGTTGTATGTGTTTCAAAAGACCTGTCAATCAGTTTGGAAGTGATAACAGGGTTTTAAGATGCTGCTGTTTAGATGAAGATTAAGCATCAGGCCACAGCAGCAACTATCAGGAAGGTGCCTTATACTTTTTAGTGATTTGGTTCCTGTCCACTATCTGTCTCCTCCAGGGTGTCATTTTATCCCTCACTGTGAGACTGTCTGTAAAATCACATTTCCATGGCTCGACCTGGGAAGATAAAATTGATTCGATCATCTCTTCATTTGTTATCAGTCTATTTTCCCCTCGCTCTCATTTTTATATAAATTGATCACTTCAAGTATGTGTGGTAGCGCCTTCACCTCTCGTCCTCACGATTTGTGTCTTTCCGTGTGCAGGAAGGGTCGCGGGGAGGCCAAGAAATGCCGCAAGGTGTACGGGGTGGAGCGCAAGGATCAGTGGTGCACCGCCTGCCGCTGGAAAAAAGCCTGCCAGCGCTTCCCTGACTAAAAACAGTTGTGTGATGATGAGAGAGGGAGCGTGAGAGACAAAGAGGTGGCCGGTTGGATAAGTGATAAAAGAGACTTTTATCAAAAAGAGGAGATAAATCAGGGCCTGAGAGCCATCAAGAAAAACAACAGTTCTTTTATTACATGTGTCTTTTTTTACTTTCAGCCTGTTTTGTTTTTTTCCTAAAGGAATGCAAAATGAGTTTTCTGTATCTTTGTAACTTGATCCTGAGGACTGAAGTCTGCGATGGTGCCAACCGTTGACTGACTTTGACCATGTGATGTGCTAAGCCTACAATACTCTCCTACTTTATCCAAAGGTCATATTACTGCCCCTGTAGCTCCACTTTATTAGACTGCTACTTGGCTGTTTTCTTTATTCCAACCCTCTCTTCCAGTGGTTACACAGTGGTTATGATGTACATTATATTGTGTGCTTTGAGTTACATACAAGTATTTTATACCTTTTTTTTATCGTCTTGTTCAGCCCATGTATTGGGCAGATTATTTTTTGGAATATTCATGTTTTTTGGCACTTTGTTGGAATATAAACTCACAAGAATAAGCTATATTTGGTTTGACTCAACCAAGTTCCTTCCATGAAATGAAATGGATTTCCTTCCTGCCCGTGTTGTTGGCATACGACCAGTGTTGTAAGGTTTTACCCATGAAGCTATGGAGTCATAGTGATGGGACTAGCATTAGGAGAAAAAGTTTGTAATAGCAATAAAAAAGAGGAAATATATTGTCAGACACATTAAAAAGCACTGAGAATTTGAGATGCTTTTTTTTTTGTTATTTTTCTTCTGCATGACAGTCCACAAAAGAAATAGCAAACTATTTTATTGTAGTTTTCTCTATACACATTTTGTATGAAGACTCAGAACAATGGTTTAATGTTAGAAATGTGGTCTGAAATGTACACTGTATTCACAAATTCATTTTTTTTTTGTGTCGAGGTCGACAGAACCACACAAGCACACACACATGCACGTGCACACACACACACACACCCACACACACACTCTGAAATCACCCACACACTCATATGCATACATTATTACATCTCTTAATCAAACACTAGTTAACACTATTAAGATGCAAATGAATGGTTGTGACCTACTTAAATATCCTGACGACAGAACAAATGACCATATTTTTTTCACCCAAGCAGAAACAACCTTTTCTGGATAATACTGACCATAGTTGACATGCACAGTTCATCCTATTCCTCCGTTCTTCAATGGTACATTAAGATGGTTTTCGGGGCTTGTGTCATTAACAGACCTCCTTTCCCATCCTACGGTGCAGTACACACCCAATGACCCTGGAAGTTTCCAGATTCATGCACTTAAGTGCAAAGTGACGTGAACAGCTCTGCAGATGTTTAATGTTTGAGGACTGACTGGGGATTAGTTTCCTTTTACTTCTGAGTTCCACCTTGGCAACTCTGTAAATTATTGCTCCCTCCTTTCTGTAATTACAGGGAAAGTCAGGGACTGTATGAAAGTTATTGGAGGGGAAGGACGGTCAGAATTGAACCTATTTTATTCATTCAGTGACAGTAATAACATTTTTAAGCAGCTCTTCAAAAATCAAGTAGCATTAATATTTAACATTGTGTTGTTTGTCACAATATTAGGCAATTTACAATTCCACTTCTAATATAATATAAATTCATCCAAATAAATATTTTGGTTGGCTAGCTAGTCCCAACAATCGGATAATACTGCGTTAGCTAGTGAGTCGCAGGTGTGTGGTTGGATTTCATCAGGTAAAACTGTGAAAGCAGCTGTGTCCCGTCACCACATCCACTAAGCCACACCCACCTCTGAGCGATCCAATCATATCTAAGAATTTGATTTAAAATAGGTCAAAAGATAAAAACCTTTTCACTTTAAATTTCAGTGTGCTTAATTCACTAACAGTTCTGAATGCTTTTGTTCTTTTAGTTATCAGTAGTGAAATTAATTGTGCCAATTTATATTTATTAATATATATTTAGATTTTTTTAGGAATTTTTAAGGGGGAGGGTCCAAAGAAAATATTAGTAACGCTGCTTTTTTAAAACAAAGTTCAGCCCCCCTCCCCACCCCACCACAATAATTTCATACAGTTTCTTAGATGGTTGGAAAATATGATGAACTATGAGGTGTCATACAGACACTACCAATACTTTTTCTTCTGATGTCTTTGTTTGACTGTGATGGACAGGTAAGTTAAGTATGAGCCATATCAGCCATGCTAATTTCTAATTTCTGATCCCAAGTCAGTATCCAAGGGCAACATGTTTGTTCCTCAGACACTAGAGGACAGTATTGTTCCACTGAGAGGAGCATAAGGAAACCTGTCAACCTGCTGCTCATTTCCTCAAGAGAAACTCATCACTTGCAAGGTTTGCATTGACAAATTCCACTTAATGGCCAAAATCAGAAAGCAATAGACAGGAAAAAGACATTTTTTTGTGTGTCAATACTCAGAATGAAGCAATGGCAACACGGCTCTTTGTTTTTTTGAGGAGATGCAGAATTTTGGTGAGTTTGAGTCCAGAAAAACCAATTTTACATCTTTTGTGTTAAATTAATTAAGTGCCTTTAGCAGAAAATTGGATTCTCATACCAGTAATAAACAGTTTGTGCTCCAGCAATCCCACTGTCACCATATTTACATCTGAATGAACCATCTTAAAAGCACAGTGCTGGTCCACTTCCAATTTGCTTCTGCTATTTGTGTCTGCTCTGACATGTGGGAAGCTTAGCAGTTACAGACCTGTCCAACATGATTTGTTTAAAAGACATACGTCCATTTCATGAGAGCTGGACATCAGTTATCGCCCTCATAAGACAAACTACAGAGTGCAAAAAAAAACAACAACTGCTGAAGCCATAATTAAAAGTCCCATCCACACATGTATGAAAGTGCAGTCAATATGATTTTTTTTAAATGTCACACCCTCAGGTCTGAAAAACCTTGCAGTGAACCAGTTTTCCAATCTCATTTGGCCCCTTTTATTATACCAACACACAAAAATATATTCAATTGCACTTCTCTAATTCTTTTATTTCACAGAATGGCATGTAAATATGCTTAATAAGAAGGACATCACGGTCAAAACATTCCTTGTTACTTAGAGACACGAAGAGAGGTGCAGCGAGATGGCGGAGTCTGTTCTTCCGATGACGATGACGACGTCACAGTTCAAACTGGCGTGAGCTGCTGAAAACATGATTGATTGGTTGAGGTAACTGGGGCAGGATACTGTGAGAGCAACAGAAACACGTTACAGTTTGTTTTGCCTCCAAACCCGAGTTACGGGGATGCTGTTGAGCCTGCCGCTGCGGCTGCTCCTCATGCCCAGGTACTGCCTGAGCAGCTGGTTCACCCGTTTCTGACTGTTCCATTTGCGGGCAGATTTCCGGACGCCTATGAAGCCGCCGTAGCGCTTTTGTAAGGGCCTCATGGGTGAGCCAATGAGCTTCCTGTACCCATGGCGCCCTCTCTGAAAGCCACCAAAGCGTTTGGATAAGGTGACAGACTCTGAGGTGTCACCCTCTTCCCCTCCTAGCTGGCTGTCACTCTCCGCATTCCTCTCCTCCCTCGGCTTCATCTCTTCATCCAGCAGACTGAGATCCAGGCCCTGCAGGCCCTCCCCCTCCTCAGAGGTTTCCAGCAGTGATGAGTCATACTGGACACTGCGCTGCTCGAGTGGTGTCTCATCCCGATCCCCCTCCTGGAGACGCTCTGCGGCTGCAGACTGCAGCAGTTCACTGTCAGAGTTCAGGTCAAGAGAGGTCAGCTCCAGCTCCTCTCCTGTTCTCTTGAGCAGAGCGCCTCCCTCAGGAAACATCGGATGGCGCGACATTTTCACAGCACGTTTACACACCTCCCATGTGAGCGAGGAGGAGACGTGACCCTCACACTCCAACAAACACACCTGCAATCAGAGGAGAAAGAGTGATCTGTTAATGTAGCCTATACAAAGATTCATTTGAGGAATGATTAGAAATTCTAAATTCTGGTCAAAGTCCCATTATTTGCGTTTACTTGTGGTGGTGTTGACACAGTTTTTAGCCACGGCATCGGGAGATAGTTTTAAGTGGCAACCAGGTCTAAGAAGTGAGAGGTAATTGAAGAACTTATCCATAGATTTACCTGCTCTTGAGTTAAGCTGCTGAGCCTGGTGGTGTTTAATTTGACAGTATTGGGTCCAATATCTCATTACGGCCACACAAAGGAAGACACTGACCCATAATTTGCAGGTCACAAAATGAAGGACTAATGAAACACATGGTGGCCATGGATGCTAACTGTTACAAGCTAGCAGCTGCTTGTTAGCAGACACATTAGCATTAATGACATCATTGTTCACTTAGTTAAATATACTGTAGATGCTTAAAGCTGCATATTTGATCAGTTTTTAAAGCCACGTAGGGTTACAACTGACAAATAACACAGATTATGACCCTGTAACGTTGACGCGGCTAACCTGTTAGCAAGTTAGCTGGCCGTTTTACACATCCAGCAGACATGTAACATTAGCATTAGCATTCGTTTAGAGTCCTGCTTCTGTCAACCTGATGAATATAAGTGCAATATTCATTCTTCTTTTAGTTTTCCTTTGGTGTTCACCAATTGAGAGATAACTAGCTTCCTAAACTCTTCCTGTGTTCAGCAGCTAATTCCTAACTTTATTTGCTGCAGGGAAAGTAGCACACAGTGAATTTACTGGAGCTTTTTTTTTTTTTTTTACTGAAAATAGCTGCCTGCTACAGCTGTAAGTGAATCTAAAGTTGGCAGGGTACATAAAGACGTTTGACCCATTACTCATATATATATAATGATGCAGCTGTAAAATGTACCATTGCCCACTTCCTGAGCATAGGTGAGGGTAAAAAACTTACAACACAATGGGAAACAACTGAGTCACCGACTATAAGGATATACTTATTTATATCTAACAAGAGATGTTTGCATCTAGAACTTGAGTGCCCGTTTAATATTAATCATTGATATATTGCCCATGGTCTGCATTTCATTTAGGGAATGCAATTAATGGGACTGCTGTGTTCAGCATATATGGAAAGTTATGTGCCAACGTGTCCATCATTTGATAAATGTGACGTCTACATCTGCAAAAATGATTGACAGCACAAAACTGGGAGAAAATTACAAATCAGTTTGAAGGACAGCAGCAAAATTATGTCCTTTGCTGACAAAATGATGACATTTTTCTTCCTGATTGGCCCTTCAACTTCAGGTGATGATGTTTTTGCTCTTAAAATGACATATAATGTTTTAGAATTGAACTTTTTTATATAGAATGAACTTTGTTAATGCTGAATCACTGACTCACTGTGCAGTTTTAATGACCTTCCTGTCTTATTATCATCACACCTGACAGTTTGGCTTCAGGCCAGAACACTCACTGCTTGCTCACCAGTATGGAGGTAAGGACATATTCGAAGTTTTGAAGTGCATTTTTGTTAATAAAAAAGCTTATTTTTTTACCGACATTTTTCAGTCTTTGGTTTTCGACTAACTGGGAATAATTTCGCTGATATTTTTAACCTGCTGACTAACTCAAAATAAGGTCATTTTATACCCGTAAATGTAGAAACACAGAGCATTTGTTTTTTCCTCTGACAGGGTAAATATATGTGAAAATAGGCTACACCTGCAACTATACAGAGATCTTCTCTCTCCTTCTTAAACTCCAGAGCCCTCCAACTTAAATTTTAGTTGGAGTTAAGAAGCAAATCTCATTTACTCGTCAAATCTTGCTCAAATTAGATAAATTGCATTGTTATCAGAAAACCTGCTCACATGAAAGGAATGTGAGAAGAGGGAGTTCCGCTGTGAATCTATCAACGGAAATTAATTATCCATCGTAAATGAAATGAGCACACCAGGGGATTCTCCACGTCAGATCAATGGAGCAATCTAAAGGAGTTTATGAGTGATACTCGATGTGTGTGTGTGTGTGTGTGTGTGTGTGTGTGGTGCACGCAGCCATGTATTTATAGGCTTGTGAGGACCAGAGGATAAAAAAGGATAAAAAAAAAAAAAAGGGGTGAGGTTGCTTCAAAGGTTTTAATTTTATTAGGAGGTAGGTCAGAGTTTGTCTTTAAATACAACGTTATGGTCTGAATCAGGTTTAGCTTGTTGTTACATTAGCTCTCTCACTCTCTCTCACTCTCTCTCTCTCAACCCACCCTTGCTCATGGTGGGAATCGTTGGGTCTCTGTAATCAATGTTATAAAGGGTGCTCTATTTGAAAAATGCCTTGAGACAATTTCAGCTGTGATTTGGCGCTACATAAATAAAAATTGACCTGACTTGAAAAGTTCTCACTTACAGACATAAATCTAGGGGGTGAACAGATCAGGGGAGGTAAAGGCCACCATTAGAATCGAACTAGTGAATTTGCTGTGACCATAAACTTTCTCCGACCTTAACGTTAATGTAGTTGTACAGATACTTTGGAAAGCGAGTATTTCGAAAATGTGGAAATATGTCACAAGACAAGCTGGGAGTGTGTCTGACCGAAGGGACCGACTGCAGCCCACACATGAAGAATTAACCAAAAGGAAGCAGCGAAACGAAGATGCAGTGTAAAGAGCTGGCTGTCATAGAAAGGGGCGAGACACTGAAGGTATATGAGCGTTATACACACAAAAACAGAAGCTCAAACCCTGCTTACTCTCTCACCTCCACACACCTGGCCAAATGCTACAGAAACACAGAGCTACAAAAGACAACAGCCACAGCACAGATAATTAGCACAAACGCAAACAAAACCTGCCATATGTATTTAAGAATAGCGTTATGCAATGAATGTAGTCAGAGGACGGTCAGTGTTATATGTCTGTGTGTTAATGTGTGTGCATGGACGCATGCACAGGTGTGTGGTCCTGCATGAATAAATCAATGGGTCCTGACATTATAATAAACACCGGCTGCCTCACACACACACACACACACACTTTCAGTCTGGGCTGGAAACAATGGAATTGCTCAGTGGATTCCATCTGTGGCTCAATGGGAAGGCGGCTAACACAATGAGGAGCTGATAAAATGTGTCAGTCACCGATGTAAGCCTGGGCTGATGATACTGCACAGCAGTCAATTACATAGTTCTATTACAACTTCCAAAAAGGTCCCAGCTGTCTTTCTCTGCATCATTATCAGCTAAATTAGCCGTCCTATAGTTATTCATGGACGCCCACAGACTATTTTTACCAGCTGATGTGTCTCTGGCTGTTTGGAAATGAGATTGTGTGCTGCGCTGAAGTTTTAGTTTGAGTTCAGAGAGCAATCACATTCTCTCCGTGCAGAGGCTGCTATCGCATGTTGGTCACGAAGCACTGCACAAGTGCTAGTGGATACTTACACATGCAAATAATAAAATAAGGCATTTCCCTCCAGGTGAAACCATGTATCTCCAAACAGTCAACTGTTGAAGAACCCTTTATATTTTTGGTTGCTCGTTTGTTTTAGCTCAACTCCCTTCAGTCTTAAAGGGTTCCTCACTGATTAAACCTTCTTATAACCACTACACCAACAGGTGTAACTTACCAGAGGGTTCACTTTTTTATTTATTGTGGTCTATTCTATTGGGTACGGTTCTAGTAATTTTGGGTAAGAAATGATCATCATCTGTTAAATGTGAAGCTATATCCAGGTTAGCTGTCGGGCTGAAAATAACTCGACACAATTAGATGGACTGTCACGAAACTTTGCACAGACGTTCATGATCACCAGAGGACGAAGATTACTGACTTTGGTGACCTTCAGACTTTTCCTCGAGTTCCACCAGGAGATTAATATTTTTGTTTTTTAAGTAAAAGGTCTCGACATCTACAAGATGGAGTTGCACAAAATTGAATTGAGACCTTTGTCTTCCTTTTTTTAATTTTGTTTATTTGTAAAAACTTTGGTGGTCCCCTGAGTTTTTCTCTGGCGCCATCAACTGGCCAAATTTTAATTTCACACTAACACTAAGAAAGTCCCCTCGTCCCACTTATTTCACTCATTGCATCACAATGCAACTTAGTGAGCAATGACCTGCTGGGAACTTGAGGTGCAGCCTTATTTATAACAGGTGGCTGACTGTGTTACTTGGACGAGTCTCTGATGAGTAAATCAGATCCACCTGTGTCACTTGAACATGTTTCACTGGACAGGTTACAAGTCAAGGAAATCTGACCTTTTGTACAGAGACAAACAAATTGACTTAAATTTTATGTCTGACCTAGAGCAGTGCAGAATCTTAAATGTTTCTTCTTCTTCCTGTGTTTTTAAATGTTTCTTAAATGAATCTTGAAATAAAAATCATTGCATGGGAAATACACAATAATCACACTGCCCTTTACTCCTGTATTAACAATCACAAACACACCTCTGTAAAGGTGTTGGGGCTTGTTGCAGCTGTAACCACTCACACTACAGCTTTGACAAAGTATTTATCAGAAGCTTTTATCAACAGAGACTCACAATGACTAACAGTGACACACACACACACACACGTACTCACCATGGTGTTGAAGGCTTGCTGCAGCTGTTGCTGCTGCTGCTGCTGCTGCATGAGCAGACCGCAGGCCACACACTCCCCCTGGCAGTCACTGCGTCCAGGGGTGAAGAGACATGCCAGCAGCACCACCAGGCACCACAGAGGGATCTTCATCGCTCAGCACACCCAGACAGGCGGGGACAAACAGGAGCCCAGCAGGTAGAAAACAGGAGTCAGGGTTCAACAGCGGGAGGATCTGGGAAATAGAGGCTATGGGATCTGGGTCCAGTCTACAGGGAGAAAGCAGACAGAGTAACAGGAACATTGCGTCAATTCCGATTTATAGGGTTGATTAGCTGGATTTAGGCGGTCAGGCAAAGCGTCGGTGGTGGGAGAGTGTTCAGCCAACTTCAGGAGATGGACAACATAGGTGGGACGGAGAGAGAGAGCACAACCCGAGGCAATGAATGAGAAAATGGGTATTTTCCAGTGGGCAGGAAGCGGCCTCTCTAAGCTGCAGGGTCGGATCACCGATGAAATCATACAGTGCAGGTTAAAGATTTATAAGTATTGATCTGTGATTGCAGCGATTAGCTTTAAAACACAACACGGGCCGTGGCCTGTGGCTGCAAGAACCCTCAAGCAACAATTTGAAATAGAAATAGGAAAAAAAAAAAATAGAAAAGGTAAGGAGGGAGACGGTGAGGTATTAGTGTTAACTCCAACCAAGACACCTGAGGTGAAGAAATGTTTAGATTGTAACTCCTGACATTGTGGAGATATGATGAAGGAGATGTGTGTGTAAGCTGGAGGAAGATAACTGGAGGGATGAATAAACTCCAGAGGATCCCCGGTGCCTCCGGCTCTGGCGACAAATTTGTGAACCAGGTGCTCAGAGTTTGTTGCTTGACCTCCACTCCCTGACCCCCATCAATCCTAACACCCACCGCTGTATCATCCAATAACACTGAGATAACGAGGCCACTCAGATCATCATAGATTGCTTCTGCTGCCACAACAGAAACATTTGCGACGGCTCCTGCAGGTTTATGAACCAAGACAAGGCCAAGGTGTAGCCTCATACTTGTTTGCTTTATCTTGTGCTCACTAAATTATGGGAGTTTAGGAAGTTGATTCCTTTTATTAACAATTATGATTCACCCTTCACCACTTGAGTCACTTAAAATTGAATAAACTGATTTTTGGCCGTTTGGGAGCAGCTAATTTACACATGCATCAGTTACACAACAATGTTAGTGTTCCTTTGGAGGCGTGTTTCTGTCCGCCACACAAATCAAAGTATTCACTCTCCTTTTTAGTTTTAGCTATCAACTCCTGAGGGAAATATCTTGCTCTTTAGCAGCTAAATGCTCCACTACGTTCGACTGCTTGTTGCTGACACTGTGTGTCTTGCTGTTTGTTGCTGGGCAGGTAGCGTAAACACATGAACATATAAAATGCTGCGTCTGAAAATGATCCTGATGAGAGCGTTGAGGATGAACCAAAACATTAAAAGGTGCACGCTGAAAATCCAAAACAATGAGCAGAAAGATCCAAAAATCCTCCGTGCAGCTGAAGGAAACTACAGATTCAAGTTAATCCTCTTTATTATTAATATAATGTATTGATATAGTAAAATATTGATTACAGCAGCTTTAAAGAATGCCATAATTGAATTTTCCCTGACGTATCTACAGCGCGCTGCACCCTTCCCCAGTGACAGAGGTTGTAACAACATAGCTATTCCCATTCATGGTAACCTATTCATTTATTTCATGAGCAGTAATGATCTCAAAGCCTTGGTCTGATTTAGGAATTCTTTGTTGCTCTTCTTGCCATAAATGCTTTCAGGAACTGAGGCAGGAAACTATTTTACATCTTAGAAATCCAGGCTCCCCCCGTTTTTGCTAATACTTCCTGTAATTTCTTAAAAAAAGAACTGACATTTAACTATAAAATCAAAGGAGAGTCCCTGGAGAAAAACGGTGAAAGTTGTTGGTAATTAAAAAGGAAAAACAACACGTGTTACCTCAGTTCAACATATATACAATAAAGTTTCCAATAACAAATTAATGATGACTGAATATTTACATGGATTTCATTTACAGCAGCTGATTTCCAAATCGTCATCACGTCATCAGAACTTTGTCTCTACCGTCCCAGTATTTACATTGTTCTTGACAAGAAACTTACAAAGACAATAAAAGGAAATTATGGGACCCATAAAACAAAGATTTGCCTTTTTGTATATACACACATATACATGTATATGCAGCCAACATATTACTTTTCACTGTTGGGCAATGCCTCCTGAACATTATGTAAATCAAACTATCTTACTGTATATAACTGTTTATGGACACTTATCATGGAGGCATTTTTAATCTCAATGGCTTAATTTGCTAAATTTACTTAAATTAACTTTTTTTTATCCCTTTGTGTCTTATGTTAAAATAGTTGTGCGTGATGTCTTCTATAGATTTTGAGATGATAAGCATACTAGAAATAATTTAAATAGTAGTAGAACGACTGTACATTGTATGCTATCAATAGAAGTATTAGTTGGTGCTGTACATATGTTGAATATCAGTTCTGCATTAAAATGACAGCACATCACTGGAATCAAAACTAGAGGCCATAATGCTGAGGTCAGGTGTGGATTTCTAATAACAACAGCAAAAACTTAGGACAGAAGAAAGTTGGATAAAAAAATGGTTCATTTGTAAATGAATCTGCATTTAAAATATCAAATATTATTTAACATTTAAGATGAAAAATGCTGTGAGTGTCTCGTTGACTCACACAAGCTCCCATCTGGTCCAAGGGGAATTCACACTCGATGTTTTCACAGGTTCGATGGAGACGGAGACGAGTGGCAGAAGTCACGGGTAGTGACAACACAATAAACCCACAGTAAGGACGTGGTATTGATGAGAGTGAATAAAAATCTTTGAGCGTACATGGAGCGGGTGTTGTATTGATGGGTGCATTGAAGTAAAGCTAAATAAATCTGTAAAAACTAGCACAGCGTGACCATGCTGCTTTACAACTGCACCACATTACCGCTCATAGTCAATAGCATATGAACCAGGTCCTGTGTGACTCTGGCCCATTTACAAATATATAAATGGCTTTATGGGAAATCATTAGAGGGACCTGTTTGTTTGCTTTGCTGAGATTTTTTGTGCAGTGATCATTTGCTAGCCTGCTGACTAAGCCCATTTGATATTGTTATGTTCTCCCTTAAGTGGCCTTTACTGAGTAAGTTAAACAAATGAGTAAACCAGCAAAATGCAAGTGATGGCGAAGGCCCTGAATGCGCTCCAGCGACACAAAGATGTGGCTTTCATAAATTAAAAATGCTGTACCAGAGTGTATTAACATAAACAGACATTCAGAGCCACTCCGAGCTTTTTGTCAACACTGTTATTATCGAGCGAAGTTGTGCAATGTCATGCTTTCAGAGCTTTGTAATTAGACAATGAGCGTCCATTTGTTCACTTTGACACATTCAGATGTTCCAATTAGAACATTGTGATTACCGCCTTTGGCTAAACAATATGGGGACGGTATCAGACAGTATCTGAGGCGCCCACAACATATAAAGACAGACAGACATAAAGCCAGAAATATATAATATATATCCTCATGAGGCTGTGGAAAGCTCTGACTGTTATTTCCAATCTTACAAAACAGTTCATCAGTACTTCCAAGTGTTAGTTTCTCTGTATTTTTTTTTTAAGTTTGATTTACTTCACAGAAGAGACAAACCACACATGTATTAGATAAACCTTTCAAATTAGTTGCATCTGATCCTAATTTTCTAAAGCAATGGAGCTCTTCAATTCATAAAGGACATTTTGAACTGTTACCAAATTTCCGTTGTGAGTTAAATTGCATTTATTAATTCTTTTTAATTACCCTGCAGATTTGTTGATGCACTTAGCTGTATCCAAGAAGAGTTGAATCAAGGGCAACTGGACTTACGAAAGAAGTGATAGAAATAGAAGCAAAAACAACAGTTAACATTGCCACTGCTTTCCACCTCTGGAGGCAGCTCTTCGTGAGTAAAGGAATAAAGTTTCTTCTAGACTGGTAAGTAACCAGCTGTTAATGCTAACGCTAATGCTTTGGTCCAGACTGAAATATTTCCAAACCGATTGGATGGATTCCCGTGGAAATCTTGTGCAGTCATGGTTCCCAGATGATAAATCCTGATGTCTGTGGTGATCCCCTCACTACTGCCACCATGAGGTTCACATTGTAGCTCGTCTCAACAACAACTGAATGGCCTTGTCTTGAAATTTGTTACTGACATCCATGTCCCATGCTTAACGTGCTGCACTAAGATGGTGCTGACATACGTGGTAAACATCAGGAAATTAAATTGCCCTTGAGTTCATGTTAGCATGTTGAGATTACATTTAGCTCAAGGCTTAAAGGCAGCAACACAGAGTCAGAGGACTGGCTGCAGGCTGCAGGCTGCAATACTTTGATATATGTCATCAATTCTATAGAATCCATTGGGAGCTCTCTCTCTGTGCTCATGGTAGCAGAATAAAAAAAGTAATATTACTAAAAATCTACTTTCTTACTTCACTAAAACAATGTCAAAGGTCTCACAAAGATAAGAAACCATAGACTTAATGTTGAAATGTTAAAATATTGCTAATAAATTTGTGTAAAATGGTCATTTGTAATAGAAAGTCTTCCTTTAATGGAAATACTGTTGGGCACATTGGCTATACATGAGCAAACACTTACGGATGACTCAAAGTCGTTCTACAGTCAAGATTAGATGAGGCAGGAATAGTCTGTAATTGTTTTGCTATCATACTTTCCTCTGCTTGCTGTAGGATTACCAAATTGGCCTGTCATCATCCCAAGGACCTCCTCGCAACCAAGAGCCAGAAAAGAGTCACAGCTTTCCCACATCTCAATAACTTCAAATTGAATCTGTGTGACACTTTGAGCCATGAAGCTACACACTCCTGTCTCTGCTCTATCTCAGTAATGATTCACTTCTTGGTCTTGATATTGCCACAGGTCCATTTCAGCCATTTCCCTTTGCCTATGAATCTGCGTACTTTTTTTTTTTTTTTTTGGTAACGTTTCATATCATTTGCATAATCTGTGTGACAGAGCAGGCGGTTGACCGGCTGCAGGGGGCTGATGTATGATGTAGTGTACACGGACAAAGTCACGATCGCTGGGGAGGGACGCCCGCTTTACACCGGGCTTTCCCCCAGGGGAACCAAGACAGGATAATTCATCCAGGAGCCTGAGGACTCATTGCAGGAAGAGTTGCATTTGAAAATAGATCTTCGCCATTTATAAATATAAACAACCTTGCCCTTCTAAAGGAACGCTGCCATGAAAGCAAAAAAGAAATTGGACCACAGCAAAGAGCCCTCTACTTTTAGATGAGTCTTTCCATCTGCAATCCACAAATGAATGCTTTTATCCACTCTTTTCCAAAATAAATATACTGCTTTGTGCTTCCATTAGAGTTAACTAAGACCATAAAAGTGTTTTCAAGAGGGAATATTTTTCCCTTTGAATCAAACAGGAAGCAATCAGAGGATTCATGAAAGGACCACTTATCTCATGCATTTGGTTTTGTATTCTGACAACATTTTTTGTCATGGTCTGAAATACATAAGAGAAGGAAAATAGGAGTAAGGCTCCACCTGTTTGCTGTCTCCCAAGGGACTGTATGAAAATTATTAGGGGTGGTGGGGGTGTCAGAAAAGGGGGCGTTATCTTTTTCTTTTTGTTAAATAAGTAAGGAGGATCTTTCAGCTTTATTCTGTATTTTTAAATTATTTATTTATTTTTTGTGCAGCATTTTGTCATAAATATATTGCTTTTAAATATTCAGGGGAGGGAATTGCTTTTCCAAGTCAAGGAGAGAGCACAAAGAAAATATAAATAACACAAGTGAGTGTCTTGCTTTTTAATAAAATCTACAGTGCCGAATATGAAAAGAGCTTTTTGTTATTCTAGCGAAAGCGAACAAATGAACGCATGAGAGTGGAGTTCGAGGAGCCGGCACACGGTGCAAAAAGTTGCAAAGTGAAGTGTATTAATGAAGCTAATGGTGGGATAAATTAGCATTAGCGGCTTTAATGAAGGGTGGAGAGGGGGCCAAGGTGTCATGAATGTGAGTGGGGGGAGAAGAAAAGCTCTGTGCTCGTCTCTGACAAAGCTCTGACTCACTCTATCTCATCCATTAGTCGTCTGCATGAAGAAGAAAAGCACAAAGGAGTCTGCTAATGCAGAGATAACCTAAAGGTCTCTCTCTGTCTATTTCCCTCTGTTGCCTTTTTTGCTCCTTCTTCAGCATCCACTTTCCCGCTCTTGTTGCTCCTTTCTCGCCTCAATACTCCCTTTTTTCCTCCACTCATCCCCCAATATTTCTCCCTCCCCCTTTCCACAGCTGAGATCTTTTATGTTGAACAACATATTGCAGAGGTTTCCAGTGTCTTCCAGTATAGTGAGTAGATCTTAACTCCCTTTCATTGAGACCAACCTGGAGCCAGGAGTCAGTGACGATGGATGACATGAAAGTGTGGTCACTTTGTAGGAAGGAAAATGATTAAAATTCCTATTCTACCTATTACATCTCATGGACCATTAATGGTACTTGATTAATTCTGTATAACCTGAGGAGATTCATGAGTGTTTTATCGCCTTACACTCTGGAATTGCTTGTTCAAAATGCGTTGATCGGAGATAATGGGCCAATAAAGTGCGGTTTAGTGTGAGAACGCAGAGTAGAGAAAGACAAAGACAGGTCTCATAATATCCATTCAAAATTCATAGTTATTCCAATCTGGTTCTGATACATTTCTCTGGACGATTGGAAACAATATGAAATCAGTCAGTCTTTTAAAAAGGGCTGAATCACTGGAGATATTTTTTCTTCCGAAAAGGTCGTGATCTTGGTTTAATACAGAAGACGTCGACAATGACAAGCACAAGACAAGATGTCCTTTAAGTCACTGTTGACATTCAACCATGCGTTTACACCGCACAGAACACACTAGCATCACTTTTCGATGGGACTATTTCTTTGGAAGAAAGTAGTCCCAGTAAAAACTATTCTGATTTCTGAACTGGCCATTTGATGTGAATTAAAAAAAAAAAAAAAAAACACTTTCAAGACTCCATCCACTGCAGCGTGAGGCAACATGTGGTTGAAAGTTAAGGAAGAGGCTAATTAGCAAACCTTTTTGATGAGATCTTCCTTTAGCCTTCAATCACACTACTCAAACACTTTTGATTGTCATTGACTGGGGCGCCATGTTGGGCTCTTTTTCTACAGTGTATCCTCATCTGCCATAGCTAACATGTCAATCATTCACCGGCCACATTGTGTTTGAGTTTAGCGCCACGTCTTTCAACATTTTAGGATTCATGTGCAGAGTCAAATACTGAGTTACTTTTGGTTATTTAAAAAAGACCTGTGAGCTGCCTCTACTTCTCACCCAGTGTATTCTGGGATTGGCTCTAGCTCCTCACATCCCTCAACAGAATGGGTGGTTTCAATAAATCGAAGGATGTGCGGAGAGATGGATGGTTCCTGTTCTCAAAAGTAACAGCTGGCGATACATCAGCACACAGAAGTAAGACGTTAAACTACTTTCATCACTGCAATTATTACTATTATCACCAGAATCAACACTGCAGAGAGCTGTTAACCTTAAATGAGCTGTGCTGAAGTGACCATGCTTAAACCATTTAATCTTCTAAATCAGGCTCCATGCAATATATTATGTGGTGACTCATCAGACCGGCCACATGACGTGAGGTACTGCATCTCTCATAGGTCACCCAGTGATTGCCTGCAACTTTGATTTTCTTTTCTGCTTTCAAAGGCTGTAATGAATACAAGTCCTGGTCACAAACTATACTGCAAATAATGTTCCTGCCATTTGCAATCAGTGTTATCTCGAGATGTTATACGCATCTCGAGATAACACTGATTGCAAATACACTTTTGATTATTTTTTAATTTTCGCGATTAATCGTTTTAGTCTATAAAATCACAGGAAACACAGTTCAAAACCTAAAGATGCATAATTTACAGCGATACAAGAGAGAAAACAAAGGAAAAGGGCCAACCCCTACATTTGAGAAGCCATAATTGTTATTGCTAAATCACTTCAACAATTAATAATTTATCATAATTAATGTTCCCTTTCAGTTACTTGCCCTGGTCCAACTCCAAACTCACACTGAAGCTCAAAGAAAACCACAAGAATCCACTGACAAACACCAAATATGACCACAGTCCTCCTGTCAAAACACCGATAACAAGTAACTCTCCCCAAAAAACCCCTCAGTTTGTGGAGGATTTACACACACAGCTACAGGATCATCTCCCACACAGCGGTGTAAATCCAGCCTGTGCAGCCACAGATAAACAGCGTGCGACTCGATGGAAAGTTTACACGACCAGGAGAGACGGTTGCACTTGCAGTTGCGCCCCTTCCTTGCAGGAAGGCTCCTGAAATGACTAATCTGAGAGAGTGCGCTTAATCCGATTTAGACATGTCTGCCACGGCTGCGCCAGATTCCCTGATTGTACCTATTACCTGCCCCGCTGCTGCATTCAACTCTAGTTATTGTCACGCAGAAGCAGAATTGATAGATTATGAGGATCATAAAAAGGGAAAGAGGCCAAGAGTACAGGGTCGTGGTGATGCTGTATGCGCAGCTGAATTCAAGCATATGAAGAAGAGTGTGATAATATACATTTACATGCAATAGAGATTCGTCTTATCGTCTCAACTCTTTGTCTTAATCTCTATAATCTCCATATCGCCTCCCGCTGCTGGATAACTATACGCCTTTATCTTGCATTGCTTTTGTTCTTTAGGAAATCTTATCTAATGTAGACTGCAGCGCACACAAATCGAGTGGAAATAAGATAAACCGCAGAACTTTTCTTTTTCCTCCTCATATCCCGCATAGACTGCAACGCTCACACATACACATTTAGCACGAATATTAAGATGAGATTTGATACTTTCATAGCTGGTTTCTTTCGAGGCACCATCATATCAGATCAACTGAGCATATCATTACTACCGTTTGCTTCAACTGTACTTGCAGGGTTCCTCTTAATTGGGAACACATTTGCACCTGAGGGTAGAGACGCTCAACTGGGTGACATCTCCTCTGCAATCATTCCCCAGCATCATGACACGTCCCCTCATCGGAAGGTGCACCAACAATCATCTGATTTAGCCCGCGTGAAGCTGTGCTAATAAGCCCCAGATAATGTTCTCACAGTGCAGTTCTTATAAATTGATGGCACAATAAAAGAGACCAGAGGGGCACCGACACATCGGCTGATCCACCGCCACGCGGGGCTGAAAGCTGAAGCAGGATCAGATGTGTGGGAGTCAGTGGGAGATGGGAGCTTTAGAAGGAAATGAGTGGACGCTGAGATTGCAGAGAAGTGCGTTCATGTGAATCTTTGTTGAGGGAGTTGAAAATGCTTCATGAGGCCGAAATCAAACCGAACCACCTATAATACACAATATAAAGTTGATTGAAAACTTAAAAAATGACAATCATCAAAGCCAAAGCAGCTCAAAAAGGGTTCAACACAATACAGACATTATGGCCTTAATGATGCACTCAGTCCTGCAGTGTTACTTCCAACTAGCCTCAGACTGAACGGCTGAAATTCTGCAGTGTTGCTGACATGGTGTCATCATTGATGTGGTTGCTGTTAAGCTGCGTTGACACCTGCACGAATCCATTGGACATGGAGCCAGGGGAAAAGCAATCTAGCACAAGCTACACAAGCTTTTATAAATGTGAGGGCAGTGGAGGCTAAGGAAAAGTGGTGAACTGCAAAATATTTGTGCTCAGGGAGTGAGGTTTGGGGAGTGGGGGTGGGGGGATGGGGTGGGCGGGGGTGGGAGGGTTAACTTTGCTATTCTGATTCCTCACTAAAATCATGAATCACCCACTGATTATGAGGATGATACAAGCAGGCGAAATTAATATTGACAGAGAGGCCAAAAAAAAAAAAATCCTGTAAACAGTGTAATCACTTCAATCTTAGTGAAGGCAGAAGAAATCCTAAAAGCGTTTGGAGCTGATTAGAGAGAGAGAAAACGCATGTGATGTTCTGGCAAGGAAACCTGTTTTTCTTGGAAGACTGAATGAGAAAATTGCAAATGAAATTGTGACTTTCTCAGCCAATATCGTGAGGTACGATCAGATTAAGCCTGTTTTAGATTTGGAATTGGATTTACAAAAATTAGATGAATTTTTATGGATTCACGAGTTATTTTTAATTCTTTAAACAACCAGATATTGAGAGGACAAGTATATAAATATAGATTTTCAATAGAAAAAGTCTATGATTCCAGCACATTAACAGTAAACCTTTTCCTTTTATGAATTGCTATGGATTTATAATACAAAATTAATACAAATCAATTACTTACTTGACTCTAACTCAGAAGCCAGATGTGCCTTCAAAATACTGTATCTGACTCCATCCTGTAAACATATTTCATTCTTCATAAAACAGTTCCCCAGCATGGAGTCATTTATCTGTGAATGGCACATTAACCACACCATTTTCCCCCCTGTCTGCGCGGGTATCGTCTTTACTGATAATGGGAAAAGATTATGCACATTCATTACCATTATCATTAAAATCATCATCACACGCTTAGCATAATAACGGAGCTCAACTGATTCACTTCCCCAAAGTCTGTTTTCCTTCTTGTTTGGGTTGACGCTGGAGACTGCTTCATGAAGAAATAAACCAGACTTTGTCAGTGCTACTTTGAAGCTTCCTCGTGATTTATTTAATCTGACATTTGATGGTCCATGATCAATCAAAAGGGCAAACCATAAATAAGCTGCTTTTCAAGTGGCATTCACTGACTTCTGCTAAATTCAGCTTAAATATGGGAAGAATGTCTCTAAATATCTATATGTATGATACTATAAAAACATACACACATACTTTTATAGTATTATTAATCTAAATTCCATTTATCTATATATTATTTTATATATTCAACTTTTGTCAAGTCATAGCTCAGAACATCATCTGAATGACTAACTGCTTTCTCAGCACGATCAAGGACTTTCTCTCTAGTTAATTAAGTAGTTATCAAGTGCGATGAGGATGATGCTGACGATGACTGTGGCACCTTTAGAGCCGCAGGGAGACAAACAGAGTAATGGAAAAAAAAAACAACGCAAGATTATTCCAGGTGAGTGGACGGCTGTTTACAGATTCACCTCCAAGGTGAAAATCCAAAAGAATCACAGAGTCAGAGAAGCAGATGAAGCAGAAAGGATAGACTCAATTAAAAAAGGGAGGGAGAAAGTGGTTGTCTTTAAACAACAGTATTCCCCCGGGATCTATTAGCATTTGGTTTGTGCATACAAGAGGCAGCAAGTCCTTTCCTAATTAACTATTTTCACGTCTCTGAACAAGTGTCTTTTCTCATCTTTTATTCATTCAACATCACAGGTAGACTCACATGACAAAAAAAAAAGTCACACTTGAGCACTTCCTTACCTGTGTCTGTGACGTAAAGATATTCTCTCAGAGTCCTCCTTCTGTGGAGAGTTTTGGTGGTTCAGCTCGTATCCTTAGGCTAAGGGTTTCAACAACTGAACACATGCCTCCTCTGAGGCTTCTTATAATGGCACACCCCTTCCCTCCTGGCTCAACCCTGCATTTCTCTCCCCCCCTCCCTTCCCCTGTATATCACCATTCACATCACTATGGAGGAGAGTTAGGGAGAGGGAGAGAGAGAGAGGGGTGGATTCCCCCATTCTGTTACGCACAATTCCTGGACAGACACACAAACCTCTGCCGCACGCTGACGTAGGAGGCATTGCCTACGCCACCGCTTTTCGTCTTCATTGAGCCAACTAATGGGGCTCTAAAAATACGCATCATCCACCATGAGATTGATCCAGAATCTCCGTGTCTGAGGTGTTCCATAAAACCCACGACCTCAATGCCAACCTGCCGCCAAGGTCAGGGAAACAATGGCACTTCAAGGTGTTTGCTACAGAAATGCAAGTTGAGTACAAGAGAAGAGAAATGCCACGGAGATGAGCGCAGGTCGATGAGGTTGTTTGTGCCAGACAAGCTTATTTTGTTGCTGGTGATGGCACACCTGAATAGGAAACTACATTCCCCGTGTAAATAAAAGAATGAACAATACAGGAGAGGGCAGTCAATGGAGGGAGCGTCCAGCCAGCCTGGGTCTGCAGACAGGAGGTTAGTATGACTCATGCAGGAGATTTGGGGACAGAAAAAAAGACTTGCCACACGGTCCTTAGAGGTTTCTCTCTGGGCTACAGTCTGTCAAGTGTTAGTATTGAGTGTTGGATTAAAGTGATTGTGTCAACCAGAAGAACAATGGAGCAAAAATTAAGACCGAAACAAGTGGGGGAGATGAAAATGAGGCTGATGAGAAGCAGGAGAAGTGAGATGAAGATCAGAATAACGAGAGTAAGCGAGAATTCAGAACAAAAAGGGGCCTGTGTTGTTTTAATGCAGGTGCTGCATTAGTGGGAGCGTTTATTTAAGGTACTGCTTAGACGATGAAATATGACCCAGGAAGTCCAGTTGAAGTAAGAGATTAATGCAATCAAAGGCTTTTCACTGCATTAAAACACTCAACAATGGTTTCTGATACTCACGGACAGGATTTGACAACTCTGGAAAGTTGTCATGGCAGCAACTATTTCATATTTTATCTCAATGATCGCAAGGTAAACAGCAGAAATATGCTGTTCATGGTAAAAAATAAATAAATTAAAAAAAAATCCACCAGGAAGGTGCAGTTGCCTGTATGTGATTGGCCAACATAGCACCCTGCTGGATAATGTCATGTTGAGCCAGGTTTTGCTGGACGACTAACCCGCCTGGGGCTGTACAGTGCTTTTAGCTAAATGCTGACATCAGCATGCTAACAAGCTCAAATGCTAATGCTAATATGCCGGAGTTCAGCGGGTAATGTTCACCATCGTCACTATCTTAGTTTTGCCTGACAGCATGCTGACAATGGCTAATGAGCATTAAAGAAGTGGCATTAGTTTTGCAGACATAAACCAAACTAATTAAATTTGATCTGTAGTCACTGGATGAAAAGTTATAATAGGTTTTTTTTTCTGAGATACCAAATGATACCAAATTTCATTGGAGTCCATCCAACAGTTCTCATTTGACTCAGAACCGTGAATGTCAACCTCATGGTGGTGAGAAATAATCAGGGTATCACCAACTTCATTAACATTCATCATCTGGGAACCATGAACGTGGAGATGTTGAAAAGTTTCACATAGCTACTGGTGGCGCTCGAGGAAACGTCAGTGGATCACCAAAGTCATTAGCATTCATCCTCTGTATGCTAGTGTGGCTAACAGGCTCAGCAGCAATTAATTATTAGTACATGTGATGGAAACAGCAATAATCACGTCTCTGATAATAACAACAGCCACAGCAAAACCTACTTTTTTGATCTTGAATTTACACTTGAAGTTCAACTCCCTTCTCCTCACTTCTCATCATGATCAGGCGTTAGCTTTAGCTCCCTGTGAAAGTGTGAAAGCTGAACCTGTGTGAGGTCTGATAGTGATGGATGAATTGGGTACATAGACAGAGCCCTTGGTGCGGATGAGATAAGGAGCCCTGAAGAACAAGCAGCCATTGCGAGGCCTGTCTGTCATTGATACCACTGTTATCCACCGGCTGTCCAGTGTACATAAATGCTTCCTCCGCTGCCCAAGAGGCACTGATTACCTCGATGACAGAGGCGGCCACACTTAGCTCGGCACCGCATCACTTTAAAACCTTGTAAGTCCACTTTTGCTATTGATGTTTTGTTAATTTTCTTGTCCATAACATAAGCATGGAGCCATAAAATCCAGTGAAACCATATTTTATCAAAAATAATTTGGGCGGTCAATCTGAAAATCTGAAAAAAATATTTGGAGATGTGAGGATTTCATACGGTCGTGTTTTTGCTTTCTCACGTACACTCTGATGTTTTGTCGCAAGTTGCTGTTTTGTTCCTGTTGTTAAACACTTTGTATAATCTCTATAATGAACTCAAATATTGGTTTTCAGGGGGGGATACTATGATTTCCAAGAATAAACATCAAAAAATACAGTATTTCTGTGTTCAAGTAGAACCCCACCAGTTCCAGTTTTGACAAAAAATAAGTGTTCATGATTGAGGCTTTCATCATTCAGTAATTTTCCACATGGATTAGAAACACAAATAACCCACTATACAAATACGTAATTGGTTTCGAAACAGCCATATGACAACATTTAGGCTACACAGAATATCACAGCGATGGTTAATTCATTCTGATGTGATACAATGAAAATGTATTGATTTGTATCAATGGGAACACGGTAAATAATCATTCATATGAACACTTCAATCAACAATCTCTTCTAAGATAACGTTCTTTAGAAGGAAAGAAACATGTTTTAGTAGAAAGTACAAGATTTTTTATATGCGCCATTTGAGAATTGTGAGAGAATGATAGCTGACATAAAAGCAGGTCTTATTATCCAATTGGAATAAATGCATTATCTGTCCCAAGACAGTTTCCTATAATGAACTCAATTTTCCAGTAAAGAGACATAAGCAAATGCAATATGTCCCTAAATTTGCATATATTGTAGATTCTGCTTTTTGTGGTTTACCGTCTGTGACACCAAGTTATACTTTCATTTCCTGCACTAACAGCTAGATTTACATTTTTTCACAGCTCTAAGTGTTTTTAGTGAGGTGAAAGTGCTGACTGATGGCTCATGGGCCCCCTGCCAAAAGAATTCATACAACTCACAGACAGCTGCACCAAACCGGTGTTTGGCTCGTGTCCGCTGTTCATTTCAAGTCGAACTCCTTGTCTCCTCTCCATCTCATTCAGCTGATGTGTTTTACCGTCCTCCTCCACAATGAAACCCAATGATGTGAAACCAGGGAGGGCGGAGGTGGGTGGTTGGTGGTTGGGGTGGGGGGGGGGGGGTGGTTTATGGCGGCTCAGGACTTTCACCTGTCAAGACACAATTGATTGTTATTAACAGCAGGGCCGAGAATGAATTTTGTCAGAAAAAGAATTACATTTCCATTCCAAAAGCCGCCTTAATTTTGCATGAAAGAAGAATTACACCTCTGCTCGGAAAATCTGCAGCGTCAACTGCCGAAAAAGTTTTATTTCAGAGCGTAAGCATTTAGCTGGAAGTATTTCATATGTTTGTACATATCAATCTCATTGCGTAACCCCCTCAAGGTATTTTTAGTACCAGCTGCAGATACCAGAGGGGCATCTAAAACCAGATGCCCATTAAAAACTGTAGCGAATGGACAGCATGCAATCAGCCCAGTGTTTTAATCTAAAGACACTGGGTTTACATAGTTAAAACCTGAGAACTGGGGCAGACAATGTGGCAGACTTTCCAATGAAAAGCTGGCTTACTGAGGAGGAAAATTATCATTTGTAAAAGAGTGACTGCTGTGAAATTGACTGCGGGTTGCTGGGAAGATGTTTACTGATGTTTACTCTTTGTGTGTGGGGAGCGCAGGATTAAATGCAAGGGTTTTGAACTCAATCAAGGAAATAATTACTGTTGCCCCTCCTGTCGGTGGACTCCATAATTAGCAAGCAAAGACCCCACAGAAACACAATTAGTCTGAAAGAAGAGGTGATTAAAACTATAATTCATATTGCACTCATTAGGATCTTTTTGGGATGCCTGGGACATTTTACTCAATTTGTCGGGAAGTTCTTTGTGCGGTTCCCACCAAATATTTCCTAATAAATTCTCCAGCCAGAATATCTTCCTTATTATGCTGCGTCCAGACATCTGTCAAAGCAAGTGATTGGTGAGATAATAGAATAGAGGGCATTTGCTTCAAGATAAAAACAAGTCAAGTGTGACTGACTCCATCTTCCTCAAGTAATGAAGAGTAATGATTGGCATCACTGATAAAAGCAATGGATCACATAAGCGCGCACACATACATATCACACACACATACACTTCAAAGCTCTTTTTTCACAGTGTGCTTCAGTGCAATGAATCACCATGTTTCCTATTATATTCTCTCAGAAGAACAAACACACACGCACATATGCGCACACAAACACAAACACCCACACCCACACAAAGCTGTTATCTGTCATCACCACTGTTGCTGCTCCTCCACCAAAAAACAGTCGATACTGATGCAGCACCCACTCATTGTGTGTGCGTCTTGTTCAGGTCTTTTTTGATTAAATGGGACTGCAGCAATGAGGAAAGTTTAGTGCTTTGGCACTTTCTGAGCTTTTTTTGTCAAATTAAAAGGCTTGATTACAAAACTGTCCCATTTTATAATAGACCTGTGACTCAGATTCATTATTTCAGTAAGGCATTCTCAGCATCTCTATTATGTCTTTAAAAATATTTGTCAGTGTTGAAAACAGAAAAACCACGGAAGCATTTATTTTAGTCTAACGTGTCTTTCCAAAATAGACAAAGATACTTCTGACCAGGATCTACTTTAGCTAAATGTGTCTTCAAAATATGACCAATTTTAATGTTTGGTTTGGTTTTGTGGTATATTAAGAATTTGAATAATGAGAAACTTCATCAACTTTGCTAAAGACATTAGCAAACTTGCCAAAAAGGTTTTATCCCTTAAAATAAACGCTTCATTGATTATTTTCATTGCTTCTGAACTCAATAGTCAGTTTTCCTACCTTTACAATCATTCACCCAGGTGACAGAATGTGGCAATTTCCTCACGAACAGTTGCAACCGGAACTAGCTTTGACAATTCTACGTCTCTGCTACCAGCCAATCACAACACGCAACTTCATTCAACTTATAGCCAATCACAATGCACGTACACCCAGAGCGGGACGCTCCAAATTTAGACCCGGAAGTCTCTCAAGTTTTGTCGGTCTGTTCTGTTTCGTTTGTTTATCAACAATAAAAAAAAAGCCATATTTGTTGAATATGGTGCGAGGCGGCTTGTCAGTCGTGTAGATTGCAGATTGAAGTCGGTTCATCGTTAGAAATATCAGCTGCAGTTTTGTGGGTAAGTTAATCAAAATAACGGCAGCCCGTCTGTAGCTAGAGCTTTGTGTACGCTTCCCTTTTATAAAGTAGTGGCTTCTGACAGCGCGATGTTAAATTCATTCAGTTACTCTTATAGTGTCGAGGACACATTGAACATGTTTGTGATTGTTTGTATACAAAGCTTTTATCCATGTTAACTTCAACTTAAGAAGAATACGGGTAAAGATGAGTTATTTTGACACTAAATCGCCACTGACGTTAGCAACTTTAGCTCTAGCACATACAGTAGTTGTGAAGTGTACCGTTAGCGTTCATAATCCAAGACGTAAAAATCTGAGGGACAGTCTCGTTAAGTGTTGTAGGCTATTATAATTACAGTGTTGTTAATACTCGATGTCATTTTTATCGTGGTAATTAATATGAGTTCTTTTTTGTGTGTTTTGTATTAGAGCTCACATTAGGCCCTGCTCCTGCGAGCGATGGAGGAGCTCTACACTTTAGAGAAGGAGGTAGGACGAGGCAGCTATGGCGTGGTCTTTCAGGGCCATATGGCCAAAACAGGACAGAGGGTGGCTATCAAGCGGCTGCCCTGCAGCAATCCAGAATGCATTGAACTCTACCTGCAAGAGCTGTGGGCTATGAGAGCCACTGCCAAGAACCATGTCAATGTCATTGCACTTCACAGCTGCCTTGTGCAAACTGGGCCAAGAAGCCTGAAGCCCCTAAAACCAGGGAACCTGCCTGTACGTCTTGTTGAGAGCGTGCTGAAAGGCAGTGTAGTCAGAACACCAGAGAGTCAGGAAAGAAATGATGCCCAGTCCAACAGTCAGAGGAGGTCTAACTCTGTCTCTAGACTTCAGGACAGGACCAACACAGTCCAGGCCAGGGCAAAACCCCAGGACAAATCTAAATCAAATGCATCTGATTCTACAACCCCACAAAGACCTCAAAACAGAGTCAGAAAGAGACCAGCTGAGAGAGAGGAAGAGCAGCCAGGACCCCTGCGCTGCTTGGCCCTGTGGCTCGTGATGGAGTACTGTGATGGGGGTGACTTGAATCAGTACCTGCTCTCCCGGCCCCCGGAAGCCCAGCGTAACCACAGTGTGGTGCGACAGCTCTGCAGTGCTGTGGCTTTCCTGCATAGCCTCGGTATCACCCACCGAGACCTGAAGCCTGACAATGTGCTCGTCTGTGTCACACCAAAGGGCCCTGTCGTCAAGGTGGGTAGATTGTTTTGACGTGACAGGGTTTACGTCAGATTAAGTGCCATTATCCTTGAGTCAGTACACGATTTCTTAGAAAACTCACACTGTTAAAATTTGATGGCAGTGTAGACCATAATAGTTTGTTCTCTCAGGGGTTGTTTTGGTTTCACAGCAGCAATGAACTTGAGACACAATAAACAGAACAAAATGAAATATGAAAAAGTAACTGAAAACAAAAATATGAGTATCAGGTGTATATCAGGAGATATAAAACTTTACCACAGGTGCGCTGAAAAGAGGAGTGTGATTAGTCGAATTTGGGGAAAATTTCAATTCCAGGCACTTATGCAGACAGTCTATGGGGTAAATCCTTTATTTAAGACATCCTGATAACGGCTTGTGGAGGCACTGGAATAAGCATTTCTGTGATTTTCAATATGATTTAGCTCTTTCAATCATAATTGAGTTTTTACTGTGCAGTCCACAGATGACTGAACCTGGAATTTTAGATTGCAACCATAACATCAAACCCTTTCCTTTCCTTTTCCTATCCAAATCTAATTTTGGTAATGGTACACATTCTGATGCTCTCCTCTGGGTTCAATAAATACAAAGACCAACTATCCAAAACTGAAAGCTATACAGTTTACTGTCAGAAGACCAGCAACTAGTAAACATTCACATCTGAGGAGCTTAAATTTTTAGTTATGTATTTATATTAGTTTTTCCATTTCAGCTTCTCAGAAAAAATATAAACGTGATGATGACAATATATTAGTGATTTAAAAAAAAAAAAAAGAAAAAAAAAGATGACTCACTTATCAAATTGGCTGCTGGTTAATTTTCAGTCAACTGACTAAGCAACTAAATGACTCATTGGTTGAGCTGTACTGTATCAACATTTCCACATATTGACATGTGCTGAAAGTCCATATGTCAAGCGAAAAACAAAACAACAAATCAGATATCAGGGCCTTAACTTATTTACTGTATCCCTTCAACCTAAATATAGACATAAAACAAAAAAAACTTTCCTGAGCCGTATGTTTGTGAAAATTGTACTTGCACAAAGCGTACCGTATATCTTTTGTCATTTAATCTCTCTGTCCGACCTCTAGGTGGCAGACTTTGGTCTGAGCAAGATGAGTGAAGGTCTGGTGGACGGGGATCTGACCAGGCAGCACTTCTCGTCCACCTGTGGCTCTGACTTCTACATGGCTCCAGAGGTGTGGGGTGGACTGACCTACACAGCCCAGGCCGACATCTTCTCCCTTGGTGTGTTGTTCTGGGCGGTCCTGGAGAGAATCACCTTTCTGGAAGAAGGAACCACACAGGAACAACTGGGTAAGTGTGCAGTGACCAGTCAACAGAGATACCTGATGCTTCCTTTCTTCAAACAAAACAGAAAGATCACTCAAAGAAACACTCCAACTAGACCAGGGTAGTCCAGTCAGTGCCTTCATGTTAACATTTAGGGTAACATATCAGCATATGCACGTCATGTGACATCCTGCTCACCAGTCAGAGTGCTCTCAGAGAGGTTGGAAAGGTTGAGTGTGTGGTCAGGCAGGTGGATGACGCATCGCACTGAATCGAGTTTGACTTAATTAACTGGCACATATTAAAAATGTCACATGCTATACATCATACATTCATCAGCCATGGACAGAACAATCATGAATCTAAATGGCAAAGAGATGACGGATGATTAATGCAATGTACATTTTGATACGGATCGTAGTAGCTCTGTTTCTTGTAATAAAATGTGACAATATGTGATTAAGCATTCCCTTCGCCAAAAGTGCTGTTGTTGGCAGCATGTGAAATTTTGTTCAGAATAGTCTGCCAATTGAAGTATTTTTTATTTATTTATGTATTTTTATCATCTTCTTATGCGTCTTTGGGTCCAGACCTTAACAAAGATCAATTACATTTTGATGGTAATTCAAAGATGCAGGTGAGTTGTAATTGTGTAATTGCATTTCGTTATTTGTCTTTGTTGTAAATTAAGTTTGTCATCGCATAGGACTTTGACGTAGGGAGCAAACCAAGCTCTCCAGCTCAGCTCTACAGAGCAGCATCGGGATTTTAATCTATTTGTTTAATGTCCTTTCTTTGCTGAAAAACCCCAAGTGGCCATAGGAAGAGGAAGCGTCTTAATGTTCAAGAGTACTGGGCCCTGTTCTACCCTCCACTGCGCTATCATAGAGTAATGAAATGGCTGTAATACAAATGTCTCATTTTATTCACAAAAGTGAGTCTGGCCAGAGCCGACCTGGTGGCAGCCATTATCCCCTAGTTTAGTGTGTGAGAACCTCCCTGAGTCACTGATACTCCATTAGGCTGAATGAAAATGGTTATGATTGGAGAGAGACAGAGGGGTTTCAGTAGATTCAAATAAAAAAAAATAAAAAAAGGCAAAATTGGAATTTAGCAGCCCAGATCATAATCCTCTTTGTCAGTGAGAAAATGGGGAGAGGCAGCTGGAGGCTTTTCACTGACAGATAAAATGCTCCATTATTTTACTTTATCCTCTCTCAAAACCCACACACCCACACGGTTATTTGACTAGGCAAGGGAGCGGAGAGAATACAGTCAAGGAGCAAGACACAGCCTCTTGTGTTTGTCCTCTAGGTCTGGAAGCCTTGTTGTCTTTTTGCTCAGGCAGTTTAGGAAATCACGGCTGGCCTTTCGCCGGGTCACAGCTGAACTTCCTGCAGTGTTTCAGTCAGGGTTCAGTGATCAGAAAAATAATGCTTGTACATGCATGACAGATCTGTAACGAACAGTTTTCCATTAAAGTTCATTTATACTCCTTAGAAAACTGAGAAAGGTCAACCAGTAAGCTTGAAATTTAGTAACAATTGATGCATTTTTAATTACTTTCATGGATAATCCTCTTAAGTTTTTTTGGGTTGCTAAATTTACAAGATGCCACTAATTTTTTTTTCTTCATTAATCTACTAATTTTTTTCAATTAGTCATGTAGTCTAGAAAATGTCAAATAATGACAAATGACCGATTCAAGCTATTAGAGCCCAAAGTTTTACCTTAATGATTCTGATAAGAAGCCAGAAACTCATAACGATAAGAAAGAAAGGAGAGGGAGCTCATCTTAGTACTTCAACTTTGCCCAACTTCTGAGGTAGATATCAAGTATGTGTGTGTCAGTCTGAGTCTATTTAAATTTAGCTCAATCTGTAAAGTGAATTTATTAAACTCTTCATTCTGATTGAATCACTTCAGCAGGAAGCTGATTGCTGCTGATCCCAAACCAAAGCATTGTTGCTTATTAACAACAATGACAAATTGTGTGTTTTAGAAAACACAACTGGTAATTGTGGCTCCTCCGACATAGAGCTACTAAATGCATTTTTGCATCCTGTAGCTTTATGTGTACAGAGTAATTCTCCTTCACACTCTGCTCGGCTCTGTCCTGGTGCCTGCTGTTTTGGTGCATTTCTGAAGAAAGTCAGCATGCTGTACTCTTCTTAACCCAAACTTGTTTCACACTCATGTGGCTTCACAGCAGCATTTGGATCCAGTGTCACACAATTTATCAGGACCTGCTGCATAAGACCCGTCCAGTTCGGCTGTAACTATAAGCTGGTTAGCCGTTGGACAATATTTAATAAGCACATTGAACCTTGAACTACCCATGTTGAATTTTTGTGATTTTTGTAAAGTGTAATTAAGTTGTGACTGGCATGGCTGTGAAATAAAATGCATACATACAATACACGAAAACTTAGCTAGGAGCTATTTGTAATTTTTGCTATTGCTACTTAGCCAAATTAGCATTAACAGCTACTTACTTACCAGTCCAGAAGAAACGTTGCGAGTTCATCATTAAAGTTAATTCATTCTTTACTCATCGAGAGGTGTGTCCAGCGATGGAAAGCAACGCTGATGTTAACTCCCTTCTTTTCTTGTACTGATGTTAGCATGCTAACCAGCTAGCCCCAGCCCATTTCAGCGCGTCTCGTCACTTTCCAATAGCGGGTTATATTTCAGATAGCATAACAGATATTGTGAATGTAAATATTAGCAGTTTGATGAAATTAGTTTCATTTTTTTGAGATAAATCCATGTATTGACTTTTATTTGTTGTGTTCTTCATGTATCGCTTGACTGTGTGTTAAGTGTTTTTTGTTTTGTTTTGTTGTTTCTTTTAAATTTCCTACCAGTTGATTATAATTGTTTTGTTCCTATTTACCTGCAAAGTCCTCTAGAGCTCAACTGACTCATTAACCGAGTGAGTCCCAGTGTGGTCTGGAAAGCTTCCACACACAGTTGGCAATTCCTGGAAATATGTTGCACCAGTAGCTACTTGACTACTTGGAGATACAAGTGTGGCCCACAATCAGAGATCAAGTGGCCCCCTGCAGTCAGGCAGTCAGTCAGTCAGTCAGTTAGTCAGTCAGTCAGGAACCTCCTGCCTGATGACTGAGCTGAGTCTTACCTTGTGTTTCTCCTTTAGGTGCCTACGTGTGTAAGGGTCGCTCGGGCTGGTTGATGCCGCTGGGGGAAGCTTTGTGGGAGAACGCCGACCTCCAGCTGTGTATCCCTATGAAGTTTAAGAGGGCGCCCCCGCTGCCACCCCCTCCTGGCCCAGCCATGTGCGCACTGCTTTTAGACATGCTCGCCTCAAACCCAGATGCTCGGCCTCCGGCAGACCAGCTGGAGGCCAGAGTGCGCTCCGCTCTCAAAGAGGACTCCCACTGACACAAAGTGCGCTTAAGCGGCCATTATGGCTATAACCACTGTAGCCACTACAAGCAAATATTGACTGCAGACCCCCCGACTGCAGAGCTTCCTATATGTGTAAACAATAGCCACTTTGCTGCCACTGGGAAGTGGGGATAAGAAATGTGTATGATTATATGGGATTGTAGGTGCTATTTTTGTCACTGAAACAGCAGCCCAGTTTATAAACCACATAAAGGGAAAATAGGCTTGAACTAGATGAGATCCTCTCGTAGAAACCAGTCCATTGACCTTGGACCCCTGGGCTGCACTGCAGACAAAACACGCAATGATACTCAAACAAGTCCATAAAGGGATCTAGTGGGACTTGAGCTGTGTTTCCTCTAAGCACCATGCTGTTCAGGCCTTGATTGTTTGATATAAAAAAAAAATCAATTTTAGTGTGTACAGAGCTGAAATGAAACACAAGGGATGATTGATGCTATTGCTTGTTAAACAGATCTGCAGGGTTTTGGTGACTTCTCATTATCTCAACTTTATTTTGGGTATTCACTCAGACTTGATTTTTAGACATTGATGTTTTTACTTGTTATTTCTTTTGTTTTTGCCTCACACTGATGTAGCATGGACTGAACAGTCCAATGGGCTTCCACATATCTTGAATATATAAAGAAAGAGAACAAAGCATAGTAACAGCTGTCCATAGCAACACAATGCAAAACAATTGTCCTGTGATAAACACTAACTTTGTAACACAAGGAAGTGTTTTTATGTTGTTGTGTGTCAGCAACAGTTATCGATTCAAGTCAGGCTGTGGTTTGTGGGGGTTGTATTGGACTGCATTATATTACAGGGTGTTTCTAGTATTAGTAGTATATCTAAATAAGGTGGACACACCATGTCTCAGTATAATGCAGTGTAACAAAGAACAAAAACTAAAAAAAAATGGTGGTATTTATTGCAGGGCTGTTGCATTGCATTACCTCATACAGTTGTGTGTATTTTTCTTCTTTCTGTGTAATTAGATTTTTATTCATGCGAGACCGCTTCTTAAGAGATATTTATATCATATTTGTTTTGTACATCAATTTAAAATTTTAATTTAGTTTTTTTTTTAAGGGTTTCTTATTTTGAAATATTTTCCTCTCCATTTCTGTCAGTAACAGTAATTTGGGTCAGTAACGTTTTCAAACTGTGTGACTGTGAGCGTTTATGTGACAAATGCACTGAAAACTGAAAGTGCTAGCAGCACGAGACTCGAAGTGACTAACGATGGCTAATATACCGTCCCCTCATGAACAGGAAATTAAAGCCAGGCATTAGGATTGTTGCTGATCATATCCATACTGAGTCCACAGCATTTATTATTGGCCATCAATCTTAGTCATAAGTCCGTATCTTAGATGGCTACTTATTTCAGAATTTTTCTCCCCACGTCTGAAAACATGGATACACGTTTCAACATGAATTGTGTCCAGAAATCCTTGTAAAAATGTAATTTAATTACAGATGAAATTGTGCCTTGTAGTAATGTAACTGTTCTTCATACTGAACTCAGAATATTTGAATAAATGCAGCATTAACATGACAATAACCACTCGCCTATTGTCTCAGTGTGTCTGTGATAAGACTGTTGACCTCAGCGGTGTCTGTGATGTGGACGTCAGGCGGGCAAGTGGAGATTTAAGCCAGCGAGCCCGGCTCAACTAACCCCTCTGCTCCCGGCTCAATGAGGTTGTCTTTGATAGATCTGTGACCTTTTCTGGTGCGAACGACTCCTCGCGCTCTGCTGGTCAGCCAATAGCTCACACAGATGACCTCTGACCCTCCTACTTCTCGGGTGATTTCTGAAGGAATGGAGCGAACTTTATAAGTTTAGGGTTGACTGTGTTACACGCGTGGTTGGAAACATCTTCATACGCTGATGACTCCTCATTCCTCGCGTCCATTGCTGGCTGTGAAGTGACGCCTCTTAGTCTGAACTCGGGGTAAAAGATGGCTACAAAGTCCACAGCTGTTTTCTCATTGAGCTACATTCAGAGGGAGTTTATGCCAAAAGAAAAAAAAAAACAAAACATGTAACATGGTTTGGCTAACTTGGACTGCAGTATTCATGTCGGATACATTTTCCCACAGGACGGGATGAGGACTGCGGCTCCTCATTTCTCACAATTGGAATCACATTAGGAAGGAATCAATTTCCAGCCAGTAGGAGAACAGGATGAATGAATGCAGTCATTTATAACGCTTTCAATGTATTGATGAGCACGTGAGTATTGTATTGAGACAGGCTTAATAAACAATGTAAACATATCCCTAAGCATAGACCTCTAAAAACCTTGATTTATGGAAACTTCCCTCATTATTTCTGTGATCTCAGGACTAAGCTTGCTCTGCTCGCTTGCAAGTTTGTCTTAAAACAGTAGCCAGGTGCCCATATGAATATTGAAACAGGTTTTTCTTGCTCTAATTATTCTTCAGGTTCATACTGACTATTTAAATGCTTCTTCCTGGTGCACTTTCAGTGAAATGAGGAACAAAATGCAGAAGGAGTTTTGTATTAAAAAGAACTAAGGAAGATATCCACTTCATTTGATTAATGCAGACTGCTGAAGTCTCGTATTAGATAAAGTTTTGAGTTCATGAAGAACAGAATGAATGAGGACTATGAAGCTTTTTCCTAATCAAATGCATTGAAAGCACACTAAAAAGGAATCAGTATAAACACGGGGAAAGACTGCAACAAAAAATACAAAAAAACCTTCAGTTTTCATATGGACACCCGAATATTGTTTTAAGACACACTTCAAAAACGTATCCTTTAATGTCTTGGTCCTATCTTAAGTTACAGTAAAATAACATGAGTCTATTTGATTGCAAGCAGCTCTTTGAGCCAAACGCTAACATCAGCATGCTAAGCTAATATCATCACTGTAACAATGCTAACAATGCTGGTGTAGCATGCCAACGTGTGCTAAATAGCATTAAATACAAAGTACAGATGTTGGGAATGTTAGCTGAAATAACTTTGCACGTGTCATAAATTGGACAAATTCACAATTTGACTTGATGATGCAGTCAGATGGGAAGTCAGGGGGCCACCAGAGTTATTACAATTTACCCCAGTTCCTCTGCGGATATTGAGAGGAATCATTGCATGGTAATGGTAACCGTATGGTAACTGTATGGTAACACCACCATCCTGAGTGTGCACCCCTGCCAGAGCAGTAGCACTTATTGGAATAAGAAATACTGGATAAAGGATTTTGCAGCACCTTATTAAAAAACTCTTATTATGACTATGTGCTCTCCTCATTTTAGTACCACTTATCTTCTCTGCATGTATATTGAATTTGCACACATGAAAGAGGTGACTAAAAGTGATATTTAACAGTCACAGTAAAGTTGACATATTATACATTGTGTAACTTCAGTGATGTGAGAAAAAAAAAACAATCTAAATTTGAGACCTTTATTATCCATTATATTATTTACAAGAACTAATTGGGTAATTCATTTGATGGTGAAGTGAGATTCAGACAAAAATCAGCAAACTTAAATCCCTTTTCTCTTGTTTCACTCTGCTAATTTTAGGATCATTCACTTCAGTAGAGTTTAACTGAAGCTGTTATACCTCTGCTCATGTTGCAGTGAAGATTAGACCAAAGTCTCCTTCCTCTACAGCACAAATCAGCTCAGCACAGACTCAGCGAGTCTGAGCGAGAGGAAAGTCCTTTCAGATTTCACAGCTGATAGCAGGAGTGAGCAAGCGTGGAGAGAAAGCCCAAATCTGGCCGATCCCTCACTGCGTCAGGACTGCAACAGCAACACACAGCACAGCACAGTCACGACACAGGGGCCGCATCCAGGAAATTACGCATGGCCGTTCAGCTTCAGTCGCCCCGTGCAGCTTGGAATCTATATGAGACGTAGGTCGCAGCGTTTGCCTTTTGGGCTTTATTGCTGGCTATTCTTCAAATGACGAACCGTTTTCAGTAACAGTGCGGGGCTGGACGCAGCATTCACTCAGTGCTCAATAGACAGGTAACTGATGGAGATGTAATTGGAAAGGCTGTGTCAAATGAGCCAGTGAAACACTCTCATAGGGCAATCATCAGGGGTCTCCTGCAAGGGCCAGCACCCGTGACATTGGGGAATACATCACCGGAGCCACTCATATGATGTGACCTTTCATTGGAAGCTAAAACCTTTTTCGGCTATTCTGTCATTTACATTTAATTATTCAAATATCTTCAACAACTTTCTCTCACAAAGTAGAAACTAGACACAAAGCTGTAACTGAAATATACTTTATTCTCTGAGGAAAAAAGAAAAATGGTCAAGTGATGTGTTCAACATCTGGAATTCACCAGAACACATGCATGAAAGAAAAACAAGAAACAGGATTAAGTGCGGAGCTTTAAAAAGCAATTTATGTAACGCTAATATTCAATTTCCTGCCCTATAAATCAGAATTGTGCAATTACACAACGGCTGCCCAGTGAGGACGCTTCCCACTGCTCATTCATCCACTGCCAACCATTAATGAACGCTTGACTCATAATGGGTTTTCTATTTAGTCGCAACATAAACATGATTAACTCAAACCGAGATGCTAAACAGGTTCCTCGTCCTAAACGAACACACAGAGAAATATTTAAGGGATACCCAGACATCTCAGTGGATTTAAAAAATGCCTCAGCAGCCTCATGGTCAAATTCAATCAGTCCCGTTTGCTGGAACAGAGGTCACTGACAAGGCACTGGTGGAACCCATTTATTTCAATGTGGAGAGCTAAAAACTACCAACACGTCATTGTTTGTGTGTCTTACTTTGGAAGCTGTTTAGATAAGGAGCAGACTAAAATGTAACATTCAAAATTGTCAGTGTCCACATCCGCCTGTCTGTAGAACTCGAGACACGGTGAAGCTCTGACTTCATCCCAAATAGCTTTGCTTTACTCCTGACGTCCTCACACCGTCTCCTTATCTAAACAAAACGGGAGCAATGCATGAACAGCATTCCCAAGTGTGTTCCAGATAAAAAACAGATGCATGAGCTGCGAGAAAAACCATTATATCCTCTGATGCTCGAAGAGCTAAACTAAAAATAGATATTGTCTTGATAAATAACATCATTTGTGCGTGTGTATGTTTGTCTTTTATTGTCCGGGTTCAGTCCATTCCCGGTCCGTACAGGTCCTTCACCATGTACGGCCCCACCAGCTCGTAGCCCATCTTCCTGTAGTAGTTCCTTGTTCCTACGCCTGCAGAACAAACCATGGACAGAAGACAACAAAGTACTTAGTGTATAAGAATCATAGAAATGAAGAATTAAAAAATTACAATGTGCAAGCACAAAGTAACTAGAGCCGATCTCATATAAACCTCTGTATGTATGTAGATGTTTGTGTTCAGATGTCTGAGGAGAGGACACATGATGCCTCACTGTGCTGTTTTGTCTCTTACCTGAGATCACAGCTAATTTTCCAGAGCCGTGTTCATCTCTGGCAATTCGCTCTGCCTCCTCCATCAGCATCATGCCAAAGCCCTGCACGAGGAGGAGAGAGGAGAACAGATCGGCATCTGGTTAATAAGTCAGAGGTTTTTTTTGGGGGGGGAATCTTTACTTTACATGTGGAGTCTGTGTGAGAAATCATAAAACACCTGATGCTGGAACTTGCTGGGGTCTCGGCTGCTGACGGGGACGACGCTGCCGTAGACGTGCAGCTCGCGGACGATGGACACGCCTCCTTTGAGCTCAGGACGGAAGGACTGTGGAGAGCAGCGACGCAGACGCAGCAGGCCAATCAGGATGTCCTGCTCCGGGTCCTCGTAGGAGAGGAAGGTCTCCCAGCTGCCGTTGGCCACGTAGTCCCTCCGCACCAGCTCCACCTGAGCAAATATTCACCTTTGTTAGAGGAAAATACATTTCACTTGCCTCTTTTCTTGAAGCAGCCTTCATGTCGTCATCGTCTTGAACAATACAACATCACCGTCTTTTAATCCCAACTTTAATCTCCAACTTTCTAAAAGCGATTACTGTATTGCCAGATGCTTCTTGTTACCTGGTAAGGTCTGACTTTGTGGTGGATCTCCTGAATGCCGACTTCTCTGGTTCTCACGTCTCGACACTGCAACAGAGAAACATTCAAATGTGTCAAACCAGTTTAGAAACTCAAAACTTTCGGACGTCCTCGATGATGTAACGTTTACATCGGTTTGAATTTCTGGCTTAAATTATTTGTGAAATTTGTTTAATAGTTCATGAAATTAAACGCTGTTTTCGATACTGTTTATGGTCAGCATTTTTCAGCAGCAGCTTCACTGTTTACTGCTCACTCTCCTGCTGCTTGAAATCTGTCAAGAGAGTAATGGAAAACGTAGAAGCCGCCACGGTGAGATGAAGAGCTGCAGGCAACAGGCTGCACACCTCCAACTCCTCAGCTTTACTGTGTCCTGCTGTTGTGTCAAATCAGATTGTGGTTGCTCCTGACGCGATGGAAAAAGGAAGCTGCAGGATTCACCTGTTGCTGCTGCTCAAGGAGTGTTAGCTGTAGTTTGCTTTTACCACCAGTGACCAAACCGGGACTAAAATCTTCGGGATTACAACTCTAAAGGTTTTCAGTTGGAGAAGCTACAGTTTCCTCGAAAGAAGAAGAAAATGAGGTGAAGACAAGTTTCTGCTCTGCCTGTTTCATAAAGCTACAAGCTGGTTGGGAAATCTTTGAAAAGTCGGTGGGAAACTAGGTCAAAGTTCGAATAATTTGAACTTGGCACAGTTTTGTGGAAGTGCAGTGCAAAATATTATATACAACTCTGAGGCGCAGTAGTTGCAAACCAAAGCTCAGCACATAAGAAAAGATATTTTTGCAAGTGAAGCAAAACCAAGAAAATGTGGTGGTGGAGAAAAAAGAGCTTGTGTTTGTGTGTGGTGATATTTCAGCTTGATGGTCAATAACTGCCCTGGTTTATAATAGAAGCTAACAGGAGGCTCTCCCCCCCGTAGGTGTTTTCAGATGAAGAGTTTATTATCTGAGTGTGTTTTAATGGAAGCTGGGGAGGGGTCTTCTGCCTTGTGTTTAGTTGGTGACACCCCGGCCTGGTGTTCTCAGCCTGAATGAACTCTACTTCAACTGGAGTCCTCAACTACTTTCTACTTTCTAACATATATTCAATAAATGTTGGGGCTTCCTGGAAGGAGGGTGCTCCAATTCCATGCTCCAGGAGCTCTTAACTACACCTGAGAGGCTTCGTAATCTGCAATCTTCCTCTATCACAGCAAAGTATGCAAATTATTCTGACTGTCAGCATTCGTCTGTTGGCAGACACCGCCACCTGAGGTCTACTGTACCCGTTTGGATCGCATCCCAGCTGGGAAAAAAAAAAGTCTATTAGCTTCCTTATTCAAAATAAGCTGACGCACAGTCTTTCAGTTTAATAAGAAAGGCCTTTGAGTCTCACCTCAGTGCCCATGTCCTTCATCCTGGCCAGTGCCAGCTCTCTCAGGTTGCCATGCTCCACTCCGGAGCTCACCAGCGGCATGGGGATGTCCCTGATGAGCGGAACGAGAGCAGAGAGCGGGGAAAAGCCAGATGATACATGAAATGATGGAAGAATGGCTTTTGAAATGGGATATTACAGACACAACCACAGAATCAAATCTATACCAGTTGATTTAAGTACATAACTCTGTGGGTATCTGTTTAGTTTATCTATACTTGGTGAAGGTTAGGAGGGAGGCAGGAATCTTAAATGTAGAGTTAGTCAAAGACACACCACCACTGCAAAATCCTGCAGCGCTCCTCTCAATGTTTCCATATTCATTACTCATATTCATTACCGCTGACAGTTAGCTGCTGTATTTATGTGTCGCCTTACAGTTTTTGTGGGAGCGTCCCAGTATAGGTCATAGATTTTTTCACAGATTTTTGGGCGGACAGAACAACTGGCTTTTCTCTTGAAAGAGGAAAACAGCTTCTGTTCTAATACACACTATAAAATGGAACTATAAAAGATCAATTGATAATAAATTAAGTTCAGTTACTCTTTAAAGCTGCAGATTTTTGGCCACTAGAGAGCAAAAACACACAACATGTATTAATTGTCTTACCATTTTAACACATCTGGCTGTTGTATCTACTGACACAGAGCCACATTAGCACCAGGAGTCGTGTTTGTGAGCACCTACGATATCTGCTTCTTTAGCTGCTACATGTTCCTGTTTTTTGTTGTCCATGTTTCTTTCCACTTTATTCGGCCTTTACTGTGATTGGATAGGCAGCATCAACTCTAATTGTCTGAGCTAAGAGGGTAGACTGATGAAGAGCTGTCAACCCTACAGTTTATGTACAGCCAGGAAACCAAAACATTGGGCTGAAAACTGCTAAAAGTCACAGAGTTTGTTTTTCTCAGCTGCAGGGAAAGCAATGGACTTTACAAAGAGATAATTGTATCAGTGTGTCTTTATCAACATTATTCCCTAATGGAGCTTTAAACTACAGTCATCCAACTCCTCAGGCCCATTTCTTCTTCTCTTACCTCTGCACCCGGTAAACTCGTGTCCAGGGCGGCACCAGCGCCAGAATTCGGGCCACAAGGTCCACCAGGGCGCTGGGTGTGTAGCTCTTGTATCGGCCGGTCTTCCACAGCTCGTACAGCCCCGTGCCTCGGATCACTAGCGTTGGGTACAGCTTCAAACCATCAGGCCTGAACGCTGGGTTCTCAAAAAACTCCTGCGAGAAACAACAGACCCGTGTTGCACATTAAAGCGTATATCAGGCGAGGAAACAAGACGGAACAATTCTTCAACCATTACAGTTTGTTTCTCATCAGTCAAACTGAAGTATTTCAACATGAATCAACAGTATCTCTTTTGCCATAAATCATTTTGTCATGTCAGTGTGCTGTGTAATAAACTTCATGGACTAAAACTGATTGAACGCTGCCGTATTTGCCGTGTTAAATCGGAGATTGATGGATAGAAAGAGAGAGAGAAACAAAAAAAAGAAGAGAAAGCAAAGAAAAGTGGTTCTGAGAGTTCATTTCATTTCATTCATTCTGCTTTTTCTACACGACCAGATCGCAGCAAAGAAGAGTGTCTGAACATTCGATCAAAGAAAAAATAGAAAAAAAGGGCCCCAGTCTTCTAGACATAAAAGAAGACATCCACTGAGCTCGTACAGAGCAGATATCACAGAGGACAGGACAACTGAAGGAGACAAATGCGTTTGTATGGTTCAGTGCAGTGAAGGGAATCAGTGTGATTTCCAGTCATTCTCTTCCCCTCTGTACCGACTATCATGATCAGAACCGTGAAGATCTGGAATCAGGCCACATCATCACTATCTCATAATCTCTCTCTCTCTCTCTCTTCACAGCTTATAACCATACGAGGACATGTCCCACATCGCCCTGCACTAAACCTGAAGGAGAGGGGAGGGGTTGTCTGAGAAAATAACAATGAAAGAGAAAAGGAGTCTAGAGATTATTTTGGGGATTTTGCACCTGCTACCATTTTGGATCGCGCATCACAGCTCCTGTTGGTCGGCGGAGAGGAACCCTGTTAAGGATTCCTCCCCCGGGACAGGGAGCGTCTGTACGCGAGAGATAAGTGAGAGAGGATCTCGCACTGGGAGGAAGTTGTAATCGAATTTCATTATCAGGACAGAGACGATAGACGCAAGGAGGATGCAAAGTTCTCCTGCTGCTGCTGTTGTTGTTGTTGTGATCCAGGCTGACAGAAGGAACTCAGTGTGATGTGATGAGGACAAAACATACAAGCGATACACAAAGGTTGATTAGGAATAATGTTTGGTAGTTGGTGAGTAATGCAAGAGGGAGAACAAAATTAAGAGATCCCAGAATCCTTAAACTGGCAACCAGCACTGCAGAGCTCTGTACTGAGACGGCCTGAATGGCATCATTATTATTATTATTATTATTATTCATTTTCACAGCGCTCCGTTCACATTCAAGTAAACATCCCTGCACTGAAATCTCAGCTGCTTTTTTGCATCATATTTGCAGCATTTGGACACTGAGAGCAAACAAAGATGTCAACATCCACGATCTGGATCTTTTCATTCACGCCATCAATTCATTATCTCTCCCTCCTTAATCCTTTTAAGGGTCGCCGGGCAGCTGGGGTCTTAGTCACAGGACGGGCTGTGCGAATATATATTAACTCCGTGTCTAGTGGCTCCCAGTCTTCTTCATCCCAGCCTGTGCGGACACGTGGCTAGTCTTCTTTGTTTTTTGTTAGATGATTGAAATAAGTCTGTGGTTAACACAAGCTCAAGACATTTTCACAATTTATTCTACAATATAAAATCTGTCAGTAAATACCCCCAGTCGTGATTTTGTTTTAGCTTTTACGCCTCTTAAAAAAGTGTCTAAATGAGACTACAGAGGTTGTCACCAAACCTCATCACGTTTAACACAAGGCTAAATTTAGGCATCCTGGACTATGGCATATACTTGAACATACATATACAAAGACTATAAATGTGAGCCATGAATCCAGGGCCCAAAGATATTTTCCACTACCTCTACTTCCTGTCTTTCAAAACCTGACTATTCCTGGATGCTCCCTGTGTCAGAGTTGCAGCAGGATCCAGGCTAAGCATCTCCGGAAAAAAAAACCCAAGATGCTTAGTTTGGATCCCGGAGTGAAGATGTTTAAGAACTTGCATATTTTTCCCACTTACTTGCATGAAGTGTGTCATGGAAGATTAGACATGTTGAGGAGGAGCAAAGGGGAGCCGGACACAAGTTGTATAATCTGTGGGTGTCAGTGTGATAAGAGGGGAGAAAGGCAGACAGGGAGGAGGTGTGACCGGACAGAGATGAGAGAGGGGCGATAGATGAAGTGACTGCAGAGATGAGAAGAAGAAGAAGTGACTGTCTGATAGGAGAAAAGAGAAAGACTCAAGTGAAAATTTACAACTGGAGAGGAGAGAGAAGAAAAAAGATAAAGCGAAAGATAATGGAGAGGAGAGAAAAGCACGAGGGGAAAAAGACAAACAAGGAGACAGGAGGAGAGGAAATATTGAGACTGCACACACACAAGACAGCAGCAGGGACAGAAAGAAATTAAGTGTCGGGCGAAGACAAGTGACAGAGGAAATGTTACAGGAAAGAAAAGAAAAGAGAGTCTGAGGGCCGAATACACATTTAATCTGCTTCCTCTCACTGTGCCGACCTGCTGCTGGCCTCCACATTACCATCAAACACACATTCACACACACACACACACACACACACACACACAGGTAATGTAACAAATCTGCAGGAAGACACGGACTCTTTTCCGCGACTTAAATCTCCTGGGGAAATATGAAGCACTCAGAGCTGCTGATGCTCAGAAGATTGGGGGGCGTGTCCTGATGCCTCCATCGCTACACATTTTACAGTCAGCACACAGAAATAACCTCTACAAACAAAAAAATTGAAAGAGTGCTCTGCTTTCAGATCACTAAATAACACCAGCATCCAATCTTCAGCATCTTCAGGGAAAATAATAACATGACGGTTGAATTTCTATTTCGTTGTGCATCACAGCTGACATCTGGTCAGCAGTTGGGGACAGACATGTCGGTCTCTCTGCTCTGTCTCAGATCATTAAACCTGCATTCTGTCCACTCCTGCTCCCCCCCGACACAACACTACAGCATATTGTGATTTAAACACAGCCCAACAGATTTATCAACCAATATTAGCTCATTGCACTCATATCAGCATCAGCACATTCTGTCCACCAGAGAGTTACATAGGTTTATTTTTGTCATGTTTTTTTTTTTTTACCATAGATTGTATATAAGAATGAACGCAGCCTCTGTGATGTCACCTTTTCTGAAGAGCGGGCTGCTCCGCCGTCGCCATCTTGGCAGTGCCTGACTCCGCCTAACTCCTGACTAATCCAAAATCACGCAGAGCAGAGACTTCAGCACAAGCCAGTTTGTAGCAAGCATACGCTCACACACCTGTCCTGATCACCTGATCATTCAGGGAACTGCAGTTTAACTGTCTCTTCCCTTTTGTTAGATATTTTGGGTTATTAATTATGTGTGAACACAGTCTGTCATGTCTTAAACAGGATAATGCGATCATATCTCTGCCTTCTACTCGTCAGGGATTAGAGGATGACTTTAAGAAGTGGTCTTGAATAATGTGCAGAAGCATATTTAGGTTCTTTATAGTGATTCCATTGTGAAGAGATGAACAATCCAAAAAGCTCTTATCAGTACTTCCTTAGTAACAAGGAGATGTGTCTTTTATTAAAGGCGATAAAACACGGAGCTTTAAGTCCAAGAGCGCCACATCACTTAGCTAACAGTAAGCTAAATTACTTTGTGACGCCACTTTTTCGGATTGCCCAACCATTCCTGTCTATCATGTTATATCTGCTTTGGTTATCCTGGGGCAAAAACTAAACCCTGAGCATGGGCCCTTCCAGGTGAGGTACCGACGCACACGCTCAAAAGTAGACTATATTTATTTTTTTCTCTCCGTCTGGTATCTACAATAGTTTGGCTTTTATTTAACTAAACTCATAACAGACTTTTATTAGAGGCAGGTCTTTATGTCTACCTCCCTGTGTTTGACATGTAGAGTTAGTACGGTTAGTACTAAGCCTCATTACCGGTGACGTCTCTCTCTCCCTCCCTCTCTCCTGCTCGGTGTTTCTTATGTTTAGTTATTCAGCCTCCTTTAGTAATAATGATACATGTAATGAAAGTAGTTTACACTGAGTCTCGCCTCCATTGTATTGGAAGCCCTTCTCCGCTTCCCGGCAGTTTCCGAGCAGCCGGTCAGTCAGTGACATTCATGATTATAGGGCTGGCCATGCTGTTACAGTCCAGCCAAAAAAAAAGTCACTAAAGGGAATCTAATTTAGCGTCTAATCTAGCGATAAAGATGCTAAATTTGCAACCATCTTGCCATTTGTGTTCACATTTGTTTGATCACATCAGTCATTCACCTGCCAACACACAACAACACACAATGTAAAGTTAATTGCTAGGTGCTTTTTTGAAGGGGTCTGAAAAGTCTGTAAATCTAGCAACAAAGGTGCTAAATTGGCAACAGTGCTTGTTCGCGCCAAATCATTCTGAAATAGCAACGAGTGATGAGGAAACCGCGCTGTTGCGATTCAGTAAAAAAATTATAATACCTCAAATTTAGCCAGCTGGGTGTGGTCGTACTCTCTGAGCAGAACACAACTGTTTCCACATTAATCTGAGCGTTCCATCAATTTGTGTCGTCTCCTCTTGTTTAATTAGGAGCTCATTACAGAGGAACATTGAGGGCTTGAACTTCTTCACCTCTGTAAGACACTGAAGACTGTACTTTTGTAATTCAACACCCACTGAGTCGCCACAATGCCAGCAAGCAGAAAGAGCAATAAAAATATTACAGAAACATTTGATTTACAGACAAAAAGAGAGAGAAATTTTTCACTATTGCTGGTTCTCAGTCAGTGACTGACACATTGCACTTCTGATTACTCACCTGCACCGATTAGTAATACATATTCTTTTCCGTCACTGTGTCTTTAATGACTCGATTTCTGTTTTATCGCCGTATGAATAAATCAAATGAGCTGAAATTGCGCACAGCCTCAAGCAGAGTCTTCATTTACATCCTACAGTCGGGCGTGTTGGGAAGTGGCACCGACTGATTCTGCACATTCACATTATAGCTGTGTTTTCAATCAGAGCGGTGGAGTGAGCCTGCTGTTGAGAGACAGGAGTTTTATCTGTTGAGTCACATCTCAGTTGGGACTGTGAGTCGACTGTCACCGCTTTTTCCGTTTCTATTTTAAGACGCTACATGTAGGACTTACTTGTTATATACCACTGTGAGATAAACAGCAGTGACGCACTCTGATGCCAAGCGAAAAGAGAGGATGACATGATTACTAATGTCACAAACAATAAACCTTACGATCAGCTCGGTGCATAATTTTACTGGTATTATTTTTTGTTGGGAGTTTTTTTTACTCAATTTGTTTCTGCAACTTTGTCCACATGAAACTCAGAGACTATCCTACAAATAATGTCTAAGTCATTTAACTGTTGTGTAATTAAAAGTGGACTACAAGCTCCAGTGTAACTCTCTGCAGTGAACTTATATTTCCCTTTGGTTACAGTTAAATAATGACAAGACAGAGATCATGGTTATCGGGGGAAAAAACTAATAGACAGGAAATCTCTTTTAAAATATCACAACTGTTTCTGGAAACCGTCACACAGGCTAGAAACCATGTGTGAGTGATCCTGGATGCTGAGCTCTCTTTCCAGAGCCATATTAACAGCATAGTCAAAACCGGTTTTTATCATTTAAGAAATATTGCTAAAGTAAGGACGTTTTATCCCAGGTGGACGCTGAGAAACTCGTCACAGGAATATCACAGAAACTCCTTGGATCGTCTGCAGCTGCAGAGTTTTAACAAGAAAAAGGAAATACGACCATATATCACTTGTGCAGAGGTCGTTACACTGGCTTCCAGTAGATTTTAGAATTGATTTTAGAATCTTAAATGCTTGTTTTTAAGGCCATACTTGGTCTTGCACCTCAGTATATCTCTCTGACTTGCTTGTGAGGTATGAACCAGCTAGACCCCTCAACAAAAACTGGTGAACCCGCCTCCAGCTTTTATGCTCCAAGCCGCTGGAACACGGTGTCTGATCATATTAGAGGTTCTCCTACGCTATCATCTTTTAAAATCTGAAGTGAAAACATTCCTTTTTAGCTGTGCTTCCCAGTGGTCTGGTTTGCTGGTTTATTCTAAAGTGTTAAAAATAACAACTAAAGTCTTTTTGCTTACAATAAACTGCTCCACGTCCCTCTCTATGCCCACGTTGGGCAGGTCCGGCATCATGTGGGCGACCACTTTGAAGCCGGCGTCCTTTGCCAGGTGGAAAGACTCACACACAGCTCGCACCGTGTGGCCTCTGCGAGAAACACACATGTACAAACACACTGTTAAAACAAACAACAACAAAAAAAAAAGCCTGCAGGTAAACCATCACACACCATCAAACCAACTGCTATCACATCACGTCTGCCGCCTTATCTACATCTGTCCGTTCATTCCCTCCCCGAGCGACCGACCTGTTGGTGTCGCGGGCCACGTCTTCATACACACTTTGGACTCCTATCTCCAGCCGGGTGCAGCCGTAGCCCAGCATGTCACTGAGGTGTCGCTTCAGGCAGTAGTCAGGGCGTGTCTCTATAGTGATTCCCACACACTTGGTGTTACTGCGTTCAGAGTACCTGCAGGGGGAAAACGTCTCAGTCATTTCTGCTCATAATATGTATAATATCTTATAATAACATCTTCTTTTTTTTTTTAAATGTGACTATTTAGTCTCATTGAGTGTGCTGGAAGTCTCTATATGCTGGGATCATTTAGCAACATCAATTTACATGCAGCGAGTTTGCACGGCTCATTATCCCGACAGTTAACACTAACCTCACATTAAGGACACACTGACTGCAATAAAGAAAACAGACGGCAACAAAAAAAAGTGTAATGCAGTGTTTACTCTGTGTCAAAAGCAAGTTCAATACTTACATTATTCAATCATTTATAAATCATGGCTGTAAGGGGATGTAGATTAAGTTTCTAAGTAAGTATTTATCACTCAGCTCTGCAGTTTCCCCGTTTCAGTGTCTTTCAGCTTATTGTTTTGGTTTTGCACATGTTCGGTTTCAGTCCCACTTCTCTCATTAGCGTTATTTCTAGCAGGTGAATGCTCTTAATAAAAACCTACTGTACGCCAACAGCAAACAAAGTCAACTAACTGGTGAACACAGCATTTAGACCTTTAAGATACTTCCCTCAAATTTGGTGTTGATCATTTGCTGGATGTGTAAACTGTATTAACCATATCAACTTTTAAAAAGGTGATACTTCAATATGTCAGTGTTGTGTTTAAAGCTTGTTGTGCAATAACAGTCAGTCAAATTCTTAAAATGACATCTACTCCGCCACCATCACTGTAAAATCCTCTATCTGTGAATATGTCATTCATTTCAAAAGTTTACCCTCTAGACACAAGACATCTGCTGCATGTGCTTCACTGAAAAGTCCTGTAGGTACTATTCTGTCCCCACAGCAGCAGGTTTGCTGATTAAAGAAGCAATAAGGTGCTAAAAGAAGCAGCCAGATGTAGAAATAGAGATAATGCACTACATTTCCCTTGTTTTATTCAAATGTTATCTCAAGCCAGATATTTTCAGAGCTTCATCTTGCCTGAATCTGGCTCCCCGAGTTAAATCCAAACTTAATTTGAATCACTGATCGAAATCGCAAAAAAAAACAACACAAAACAACCAAACAGACACATCTCATCTCGCCAGCTGTCATTTTCTCCACTCCGGCTGCTCCAATGACCATTAGCTCCCCTCATGCCAGCTCATATTCCTTCTGATTCTGTATTTGCTGGCAATAAATGTCCATCTTTTACAGTCTGCTGGCTGATTTACACCAATTACAGGAGTTTATGCTCTAGAGAGGATCATCAGATTGTACGAGATGAATCAATAAAAAGTCTATTATCTCGAGGTATCTCACTGCTGTGATCAGATCAGGTGCTGGGTGAGCATGGTGAGAGGCAGAAACATGAGCATCACACACACACACACACACACACACTGCCTTCGAGACCCAAACACACATCACAAATACCTCACATACATACACACACACACACACACACACACACACACACACACACACACACACAAACACCGAGGCAGAGATAAGGTGCTGTCGCTAGCCAAACTAAGTGCCTCCTTCTTCCCAAACTCAGCAGCGGCAACCACAATTACTATAATCATAACATCTTAACAAAGAATGCTGATAGCAGAGCAGGGCAAATTCAGGCAGACGCACACCTACCAGCTAACTCACGCATACACACACACACACACACAGACACGGACACACAAATACAAGAAGAGACACGCACAAACTGGCCTTTCGGGTCTTATCGGACTTTAGGGAAATAAATAGCCCCTGCTGAAAAACGGCCTCAGTCCTGTGAAAAAGCCATTATTTGGTCCAATCGTCTGTATGACGTCCTCAACAAATGGGTCTCTCTGCTTTGACTTTGACTCTTCTCCGAGTCATGGAGAAAGTTGCTCCTTATCCATACCCAGCAGACGTGTGCCCAATTCAATTCAGAGCTGGTCTAACTCAGTAAGAGAGAAATCAATAGAAGTAACTGAGGAGGACTTACTGAGAGTGCCCTCTCTTATTTTGCTCCTGAATTCAGAATGGATTCATTCAGCAGCCTAATCTGTGGAGATGGTCATTATATCTTAAGCTTCCTAAAGGATGTTGGGTGTTTAGTTGTGCTAAGTTTGAGGGGAAGAGGGGGGGGTGGAGTCAAGCGAATGTAAACACACCATGGTGTGAGTGCACATACACAGTTTTTACACCGTTTTTGCACTGGAGATAGTTGGGAGGGAGACCACAGGGGATGAAGGGAAGTAATGCTGAGTTCTTATTGTTTTGAACAGGAATCTGCTCTAGTCATTTATCAAAGAAAATTCCAAACATTCATTGGTTCCAGTTTCTAAACGGATTTACTCATTTTCTGTTTTTATCTCACTGTAGAATCAATATCTTTCAGTTTCAAACTATTGGTAGGACAAACTGAGGAATCTGAAAATATCTTCTTAGGCTCTGGGAAGTGGTGATGTGATATTATCTTGACTCTTTAAAAATATATAAACTAAAATATATGTATTTATTCAACAGATTCTTCAGTGATTCAGATTCTATAAGTAACTCATCGTCTGTCTCAGCCTCCATCTCATGTGGCGTCCCCCATGGGTGCATACTTGGTCCGATCCTCTTCTCCATCTATTTGCTTCCACTAGGCCACAATATTGAAAAACACAATATTCATTTCCACTGTAACGTGAATGATACACATATTTACCTTCCCCTAGATCCTAAAAGCTACAACAAACTAACTAACCTCAATAACTGGATTCTGGACTTAAGTTTGACAAACAGATTAATCAGGTAGTAAAATTAAGCTTCATGCAGCTCCGCATCACCTCCAAACTCAATTCTCAGTGTTTCTGACCTGGAGAAAGTCCATGCCTTTATATCTTCCTGACTTCATTACTGCAAGGCTTTTTATTTTGGAATCATTCATTGTTTATCTCGTCTCCAGCTCGTACAAAATGCAGCAGCAAGAGTTTTAACAAGAGCAGAAAATAGGGAGCCCATTACTCCTGCTCTTGCCTCTCTACACTGGCTGTCTGTTAGTGACAGAGTTCATTTTAAAATCCTGATGTTTGTCTATAAGGTGTTAAATCGTCTCCTCCCTTCTTACACTACAGAACTCCTCTCTCCGTATCACACTGTCAGAGACCTGAGATCATCTGACCAAAGACTTCTGTCTATCCAGAGATCTAGGACTAAATGTTTTGATCACAGGAACTTCTGATCTCCTGATTTAACCAGCTCAGATACTTCTCCTGAAGTCTCTGCAGGTCTGTGTTGTCAATGTGTTTTGCGTGACCATTAATCTTATTATCATCACTCAGACTTTCTTCTCTTAAATTAAGATAAGTTGAGTTAAAGAAAAATCAGATTAAAGGACTCTATGGACTAATAACCCACAGATTAACTGATAATGAAAATAACTGTTATCTGCAGCACTATCATTTCTAAAGAAAAAGAAAAAGGTTTAATTCTTAACACTCTACCTAGTTGTTTTATTTCAAGTTTAAGAAAACAGTCTTTTTATTTATGTCACATAGAACTGGCACGGGGAAAAAATATCCGACACTAGAGGAGGGTGAGATGAATAATGCCTGTAGTGGAAATGCTGCAAATGGTAGAATAGCGCCCTCTGGTGTCGACTACTGTTAAATATTCTCAAATATTAGTACTTTACATCTACAGCACATACAAACACTGAAGTGGGATAAGCTTTTATAGACGAGATTAATATATGAAAAAAGGTGAATATAAAAGTATCATAAATACTGTTAAAATATTCAGTAATGTTGCTCCATAATTGTATCATAGTCTTAAAAAGATGCCAGGAAAGAGAAAGCAAAAACAGCATTATTAAATCAAGTCCTCATCAAATGTTAAAGATGCCGAGGCAAATGGACAAATAATCAAATAACCAAATTAAAATGGAGCACATCAAAAACAGGCTATGAAACCCAGAGTTACTAAGCCCCCGCCCTGGAAGCTCTGGGGGCCATTTATGGTGAGATGCCAAATGCTGCAGCAGACCAGCCTCCTCCGAGAGGTCAGGGTGCTGCCTATAGCGGGGACACCCGGATAACTCCCTGACTGAGCACCTGCTCTGAGATCAGTTCTGCACTCGGCCCATCTGTTACTGCGGAGGTAGACCCTTCCCTCCCACCCCACCACAACTTACCTTCACCCCTAATGGTCTCACTACCACCATAGCTTATTTATTTCTATGTCTTATTCCACTACACACTACCCCAATTGTTCATTGTTATTAGTCTTTTTAACATGTTGCAGTCTCTTAATTATATGTTCTGTTAATGTTCGTCTGTTGTGTTGCATCTCATCAAAAATATAAAAATAAAAAACAGTTTTATTCCTCTGAGACCTGGAGGACACAGACCTCTGAGTCACTGAGTACCTGACAGCCTCGGCAACGCTGTTGGACGTGTGTCCTGACAGGGCGTCGTGTAGGTTCCTGATGAAAAAGTCTCTGTACTCCTCGGTCAAAGCCATGAAGGTCCCGCCCATCACGATGAACTCCACCTTGTCGACGCTGTGTCCCAGCTGCTTCAGCTGCACATCACACAGAGAACACACAAGCTTTTGTACAACTGTAACAGTAAAATGTGCAATAATGACACATTTTATGGGCTGTAATTGAGAATACAGTAAAGTGCAGTGAAGCACAGTAAAATAACGCTGTTCTCAAAATAATAATTATTACAACTAATCATAATATCTTGGAAAATAAATTGGAATTATACTGTGAGCAGCAATTGAACATTAAACCATGAAAATCATGAGAACTGCGGTAAATTGAGATTCAGAAACACAGATTTCTAGATAAACTGTTGCTTTAATGATTGGTTTTGCTCTGCTGCATTAAACTAATGTGGCCATAAATTCAAATAACAGTGTAACTGGGGTCAGGTCTTGGCAGGAACATAAGAGTCATAAGCCATCATTAGTGTATATTAAATATATATCAACAGTGGTCACGGTTTATAAATGTGTGCCAGCAAAGGCCATCGCTGTCACTATCACTGTACAGAAGCTGACTCGGGGAAATGGAAGTTTTAGCAACATGTGACTATGTAAAGACAAATTGATGAGACAGATGTGTCAAAGAGTTATCGATTTTTTCTGTAATGACACACTGACCTGCTCCACCCGATGCCTGGTCTGAAGGAAGGGGTCATAACGGGCTCGGATGGCTCTCATGGACGTTGGCTGTTACAGAGAAGAGCAAAAATGATTAAAACCATGGTAAAAAATAATATATTAAAGGAAAGTTCAACACAAAACCAAATTAGCTTGAGCTTGATTTGACTTAAGCAGTGGGACAAGGAACTATAAAAAGCACAAACAAAAGAAAACCATGATGACACAGAAAAAGACACAAACAAAAGCTGCTATAATAAACAGGGAATAATGAGACAAACGAGACCAGAATACATGACTTTCAGCAGAGCACCGTGTGCCTGGGAAGCAACAGAAAAGCTGCCTTGAATAGATACTGAGGCAGAATGAAACTAACTCACCTCATAACCAGTGTAAGACTGTGTAGAGTACTCAAAGTCCGAGTCTGGTCCCCCGGGACAGTAGCTGCCAGAGAAGAGAACGATTTATATTCAATGTAAGAACATTGAATCAATAAACATGTAAGTAATCTATTGTATGTAGAGTAACTTAAACTTTAACTTAAAAAAACAACAACAAAGAAACACTTACACACAGATGTTGCCTGTAAAACTGATGTGTGGACATCGGTGAGGTTTGCACATCACAGCCACAACTGCGATCTGTGACAGAGAGAGAAGCATTGAATACTTGAAATATTCTTCAAATTAAGTGATACATTGGTAATTAGGTATCTTTTCCTGCCCCCTACTCTCATACTTTCCAGACTATAATCTGTTCAAAAACAATCTCAACAGTCACTGTCTCCTTCTGTAAATCCGTCTTTACTGAAAAGTAATGCACAACACAAACTGGAGCTAATAAAATACTTAACCTTTAATGCTCCACATAAACCCAGATTAAAGAACATTCACACAGTTTAAAAGTTGAGGCCCATCGCCGCTAATAAAGAATATACCAATGGCTACAATTCACAACCACTCCAAAGGATTTTGAGGAATATTATGTGGCTAATTGTGAACTTTAATTGTGAACTTTAAAAATAAATAAATTAACCAATCACACTACATGTTTCATTGTCTTTGTGATTGCATCTATTAGACTGAAGTTACTTTAGACAATTCTGCTAAATGCCACATGATGCATTTTAAGTAGTTACAATCACACAGAGTTCAGCATAAAATTATTGACTCCAGGAAAGAGTGATAGACGGGAGAATGAGGGCTACATACCCCGCTGGCAGTGCGGATAGGTTTGGCCTTTAGTTTGGGCACCAGAGCACGACGGTATTGTGGTGGAACAGCGGCGATGATGTCTACCAATCGGGGCTGGGCTTCAAGTCCATATTTAGCTGAAGTCTTAGTCTTCACTCTGTTTGAGAACAGATTAGGCTGATTATGACTGGTAGAAAAAAAGTACCATAGTCTAGTGTACATAAAAAGAGTAAAGCATTGAGATCAAGTCAAAATTATCTTATAGTACGTATTACAAGACAAGTTATATATATCATTGTACCAGTACTGATTCCTACATGCATTTTTAGCCTTAATAAATACTAAAACCATTTTGAATATAAATGTAAAACCATTGCAATACAGTGGGTACCCACAGACTGGAATCAAAGTTCCCTTTAATTTAATCAACAATTATTAACAACAGGTCTTCCTGAAGCAAATACCCAGTAACTGAAGGATATATGTGGCAGAATTACCAGTGACATAATCATCTAATCACATTCAAATGTGTCAAGATATCAAGGTTAGTTTAAAGGAAAATAAAAACATTAATAATCTAGATATACAAGCACACAAAGGAGTGTTGCACTTAACTTGACTTAACTGTATGACTAGTTATCTAGAGTTCTTAAACACTGCATTAAAACTACAGAGGACTTTATCAATATGTAATAAGAATGTAGCCTGGGCTGTATGTCCATACAGGAGAGGACTTACTTGTTGAGGTTGATGTCTTTGCCCTCTTCATGGGCATCAACCAGCTGCTTAATGACATCAGCAATGGTCATCATCATCAGCTCAGCTCGGCTGAGGTCACCTGATAAAGACCAATAATCAATAAAATGTGATCTATTCTGTTTGACAAATCTCTCTCGCTTTTTATTTTTAAGTGCACGTCATTCAAAAGACTGAATTTAACAGTAGCAAACATGGCTAAGTAAGTGTTCAACAGTCCACTGTCCAAAAAGCAACGTTAATAGCTGATTGAATTAAGGCTTTAATATGTTTCCATACCATGAATGACTGGCTTATACCGTTATAAAATGACTAAACAGAGTTACGTCACTAACATGTTAAAAGGCGGAGGCAAAGTAGACTTGCAGTTAGCATTAGCAACAAGCTACAGCCAGTTTGACTAGTTTAGAAACCTATTTCAGATGTTTTAAGCACTTTGTCACAGACTCACTCTTTTTCTTTGGCTTCCCCATTTCCTCCTTTAAACAAATAGTCCAATTTAAAACGGGTGGCTGCTGGTTAGAGGGTCAACATCTATTTAATAAACCGGAGAGGGCTGTCAAAGACAGTAAACAACTCCACGTTGCGTTCACATACGGCTTCTGTCGTGCGGCAGGTACAATTGTCGTAAAATAGCGTGAACGAACTTTTTTTCGATATTAAACTGCCGTTTTCTGATGTTTTTAAATGGTTTCCGGAGTTAAAACAAGGCCTCGGTTTTATCGCCGGGGCACCATTTTAATTAGTGTTAACTGAGGGTATTTTAGGGATGTTTTCTTCGCATGTTTCGGACAAACCGCCTTGACAGAAAAGCACAGACTTGTAATGCATGTGGATCCACACAGTGGCGCTGACTTCCCTCTCAAACCGGTTGAGCGAGCGTGTGCAGAGCAGAGCGCAACTGGAGGAACCTGGAAGCTCAGTAAATCTCAAAGCAAATCCTTTTAGCTGCGAGTTGACATGGCTTGACTGATCTCTGCGGGAAGTTTCAGGAAATGCAACAGGTGGAAGAGCCGAGGCAATGAGCTGTGGACTGCCGTGAGTGATTTTTACACTTTCAGATAGACACCAGCGTTTCCAGGGTTCACTGTATTGGGGTCAGTTACATATATCAGCGGTCACTATGAACATTATTGAGCCCTTGTCTGTGTGTTTGCTCCGGTTACCCAGCTCTCTTTAGCGTCCCAGGCTAGCTGCTGCTGTGTGTACTTGAAGGTGCCTGTCGGAGTCGGACAGGGAAACAACTGCGCACTCTTTCACACGGTTAGTCAACTTACTCTCAACTGTACAGTTTCTACTTTAGCCTGTTATGTCTTCATGGGAGTTTTACACGCTGCTTTGAGTTGGGTTTAAGTATAAATATTGTAATATTAAGCAGGAGTCAGTTGCTTAATGCGTTTATTTATAGGGATATTGTATCTAACGCAATGAAGCTGAGGTGGAAAAATTAATGGATGTGTTCAGGTGTAACTTGGGGATATAAAAATGCACCTTACCATATGTACATAACATAACTGGTTGTATGTGTGTCCATTCATTCATTCATTCATTCACCACAGGTCAGGTGGCACCATGGATGACAACAGCCTGAATGACTCCAATGTAAAGGTCGCTGTTCGTGTGCGACCCATGAACAGGAGAGGTGAGTTTAATGTCAGAGAAACCTTGTTGTGAGTTGGGCCATGCAGCAACTCATTAAGTCTGTTTTTCACCACTGAAACAAAGGTATTTTCAGCCCACCTCGCCAAGGGGACTTACCAACTCTGCAGCACACCATATCTGTTTGGTGTTTGCTCCCTTTTTTGGGGTTTATAGGGCCATGGCTAATTTGTAGTTGTGGACAAACAATAGAGGCTTCATTCCTGTGTTTTACTGAGTGAGTTTTTTTCCCCCCGTCGGGCTCTGAAAAGGTCTATTTTGCCCCACTTTGGAAAGGTTTTGGCAGGACGACTGTGGGAGTGTAAAGGGAAAATTTTTTGAGACACGCTGACGTCACAAACCTAACAGAACATGGAGTATAATGCTCATACAGGGACATGTTTAATGCACTGTCACTGGCCTAAATACCTCTGGCAACAGCTGAGCAGGACTGAAGTGTCAGCTGACGGACTTCGGTGTTGCTGAACACTGGTAACATCCTTTACTGGCCCTTAATTCCATATAATATGCCTCCTTTCCATTTGGGTTCTTTAAAACTGCAAATATTCCTTTCAAAATTCAGTATAACGCTGAAAAAACTCATGACAAATTGTGCCTTAATTCCAGCTCTGATGGGAAGCTCCAGTGCTGCCCCTGCCTTCAAAACCTACTGTAGGTAGGAATGAGGAAGAGAAGGTGTGACCCTGATTTTCCTTACTGTTCTCTCGGGGAGTAGTAAACCGGTCATAATGTTTGCACAGGCGAGTCCTGGATGAATCATCATCAATAAAATTGTTTCCTGCCTCTCCGTGTTGGCCTGTTTGTGTTGCAATCACGAGGAGCTGGCACACATACAGTGTATGCCACCTGTTATTCTGCAGCGAGAGTTGTGTCAGTGACTACTATGGAAAGTTATGATGACTAGTGCATACATGCTGTTTAAACTATTTAAAAAGTACAAAGTGCAAAAGTGATTTTTTTTTTACTTTACATGTCACATGTTTTTTTTAGGTCCAAAAACAACTACATTACACCTAGTTCAGCTGTCGACAGTCTGTTTCTAATAGATTATCATTAAAAATATATTATTTTTCTCCCCGTCCTCTGTTTCAATTCAGAGAAAGACCTAAAAACAAAATGTGTGGTGGAGATGGAGGGAAACCAGACAGTTCTGCATCCAGCCATCACCAATGTGAACAAAGGAGACCCCCGGTAAGACACAGATACTCGCATGCTATTATCACGTTGTAATCAGTGCAGTGCAAAAGCATAACATTTTTGAAAGTTGAGTCATTTGGCAGTTTATTGTTTTTTTTCTGCTTCCACCGTCGAAGGTGCTGATCTTCATGTAGCCCTGACTGTGGGTAGCCATTTTATTTGTTCATCTTCACCTTGTTTTCTTTCTCGTGAAACATTTGAAGGCAGAGGTGTGGACACGTGAGTCACATGACTTTGACTTGAGTCAGATTGCAGTCATGAATCTGATGACTATTGACTCAATGTGACAGAATTAAAACCAAACAAACAAACTTGCAAATCAACCTGAACCCCAGTGACTTCACTTTACTTTAGAATTGCATTAATCCTGGTGAGGGGCACATGATGACTTGTTAGGAAACAAACCACAAAGTTTAGGACGTGGGACTTGACCCAGGACCTGTTGGTCTTGGTATGAAATCTGGTAGGATGGCAACAAGGAGGCACCACTGCCTGCAACCGAACCCTACCTCCGTTTTGCCCTGTTCAAGTGTGTACAAACATACAGTATTTACAGTATAGGAGTTCCATCGATTTATTTATTTGCCACAGGATTACTGCCAGAAGAGTTTGTTCAGACTGCAACCGGCCTGTTTGGTTAGTGCCCAGTTTCTTGGAAGAAGCTCAGATCTAACCCTCACCCCGCCCAAACTCCTTCTATTACTCCTTTTCCATTCTTCCTCCTCCCTCCCTGCTCTTCCTGCATCATTCCTCTCTTTACAAAGGGTGTGTCTGTTCCAGCTCAATCCTGCTCAGGTAGTCGATCAATGATTTAAAGGAACAAAGGAAAGGAGGACAGTATCAGGATCCAGGTTCAGGATTCAGAACTTGAGCGACAATATAACATTATAATATCACAGTTCACATCAGTGCAGTGCATCAAAATAGTAACAAGATGTTTTGGGTACAAAATGTGCATTCAGTGTGTTGAAATGAAAACATGCCTTTGGGCATGTGTTGCATGCCTCCTTATGTTTGCTGTTGACAAAGCAGTTCAGTCCTCCTCTCTCCTCCTGAAGCAGTCGGCCAGGCAGTGAGTCAGAGCGCTGCAGGTAGATGCTCCCTGGAGCTTTTGGCCCTGTCTCAGGTTACCTTGTTCAGTAGATATGTCTCAGGGCAATCCCCTGAAGACTTGAGAGTATGAATCCTTGTCTTTGTGGACAGAGATGGTCTCATATTTCATCATCATACTATGCATTTTTTATGTGTGAACGTATCTGTGTGTGTCTCTTCTGCCCTGACACGCTTCAGCTGCGGTATGTTTCTCCTTTGGGGCTCAATGTGAACAGGTTTTACAGGCTTAGTACAACACAGACAAGCACTTCAGTGATTCCAGAGCAGCACAGGGATCATGTTGAAGCAGAAGTGTAAGAAACAAACTGATTTTGAGCAAATATTTTAACTTTTAATTTCTCTATCAAGGCACTCTTGATTAGTCTCCCAGCAGACATCTGTGCAATCAGTGTTATAGAAAAGCTTTGTTTGTTGCGAGAGTCACTGACCAGCCAATGCTACAAGGTTTTTGCTTAGTCAGCTCACTGCCTGACAGGTTTAACTGAACTGCTGCATGAGCCTCAGGGGTTGTTAATATATTACAGCACCCTTGGTACCTGCAACCGGGAATACAGCGGGGGCTGTCAGACCCTTGAGATGGTTGAGATTTATGAAACCTTGTTGCCGCTTTCATAACTTGGGAGCCAATACCAATAGTTAGCAAACATGTACAGTAAAACTGTACTTTCATGGATCCCATTTTACTGCACGTGCTGTAAACAGACCTTGAATTGTTGCAGGAATGTTTATCAGCCCCTGCAGAATAATGTTTAGAAAATGAAGCTGAAATTGTGTGCCCCTCTTATCTGGGCCTGGCTTTGATAAGAACACCACTTTCAAGAGGTTTCTCTTTATCTGTTTGTAGCATCTTGAATGTTTGCTTGCTTCATATCCTGACTTTGAGAACTGGTATGTACAGTATCTGTAATATCCACCCAAAAGGGATGCGTATAACCAAGCCGCTCAAATCTGGGAGAGTCTAGTCTTGGAGGCCTGTGTGTTGTTGGTCACAGACTTTCTGACCTGCCTCCCTCTCCTTTAGTGACTCCTTGGAGCTGTGAGGCTCTGCCAGTTATCTCAGGAATGTCCTTGCCAGTCCAGCAGAGGACAGGACTTAATGTTGCTTTTTCATGCACCAGCCAAGTCTCACATAGGGAGGCCTTGTTTCATAACAGCCCCCCCCCATGTGTGTGGCCGTGACTAAATTTGCAGCTTTTTTAACCCCAAACAGATATTTCTGCCCGAGTTAAAACTGTGTGTCTTGAGTTACGTGTGGTAACGTGCTTCAGATGGGGCTTCCCTTGAGACTGGGTACCTATGTTTAAGGATGATTTATTTCACCCTAACAAATACAACCACAGTTGCCACAGTTTTCACACACACACCCTTTTTCGGTCGGCCGTCCCAAACGGACTTGCCAAAAAGCATTAAGTATTTTTGTAGTTATTATCTCTGTTGCAATCATGTGTAATTGTTAGTTAGCAGGTGTGGATATTTTGAGTGCAGTTTGCAACCTCACCTCCTCTGTGGGTGACGTCCACGATTAATTCTCAACCTGTGGGAAACATGGCTACAAAGGGAATTTGTAATAAGTTTTCTTTCGTGATGTAGTATTTCGAGCTGCTTTTCAGCTCCTTTCTTTGGAGCAGCCGTCTAATACTACACTGTGGTTAGATGTCCTTGTTCAAGGGCAGTGTTGCACACTGAACTAGCATCAGCCTGAATGCTTGACAGCCTCTGCATTCATTTGGTTAAAGTACGACTTTCAGCAATAGAATTAATGTAATGAGCAGAACAGGAGGGCAGTTAACTGCTAAGTGCAGATTTAAAGCTGCTACAGCTGATTTTCTAACCGCTACGAGGCGACAGAAAAAAAATGTGACACACAACATGTTACCTCTGAATTTATATGGCAAACATGTAATCAAACGGTTGCCTGTTTACACATCCAGCAGACATGGAACAACATTATCATTCACTTTGAGTCGTGTTTCTGGCGACCTGATAAATGTATGTCCAATGTTCACTCTCCGTATATCTGGCCCTTTAGCTGCTGAATTAGCTAGTTGCTAACTTTTAGCCATAGAGCCATATGATGCTCTGTATTTTTAAACCATAACAGTAAAGCTGTGTGTGGAAAACCGAAACAATGAGCTTAAAGACACTGACACGCCTCTGTAGAGCTGAGGGGAACTGCAGAGTCGGGTGATAAGTTCCTGTTCGTAACGATGAGTCGTCTCTTTTTCATACAAGTAGTCATATGAGCCATTCTTAATATAGAAATATTGATTATAGCTATTTGAAACACTTTTTAACATATTATTTTTATATAACAGAATCTTATTTTTGTGTGAATAGTTCTGGTTTGGTCCATGGTGTATAATGAATGCACAATTCATTCAGGTCATCAATCACGTATTTCATGTGTTAAACTGAACTTATGTTAGACTCTTAGACTTGCTCCAGTACGAATGCTACATGTGATGGACAACAGCATTGGGATGCAGTGGAGCACAGAACACGTTTGCTAATTAAATTTGACGTTTTCTAGCTGGAATGTGGCGATGCGTTCACTGACTGTTGCATGGGATACTGTTGTTGTCCGCTCTGGAATGAGCCTGAAACGCAGTGACTGTGATTTAAAGTGCTGTGGTAAGAATGCAGAGATTTAGGCCTGTGTGTCAGCGACACTGGGAGACTCTGAGGTTCTTAGTGCTGCTCAAGGTCACATTCCCCAGTTGATTCGCAATGAACTAAAGAGGATTAGTCACCTTGACAGATTTTTAAGCTTCACTATGATTAAGACACCTTTGATTCCTTGTCTTTGAAAAACCCCCTTCTTACTCCGCTGACTTTGACCTGGAGTTGGGTTTGACTTTTTCTTTTTCTTCCTGCACTTGTGGTGTAGCGCTGTTTTATTGTCCTGTTCTGAACTGAGCCACAGAACAACTAGTGCACATCAAGTATCTGCTTACAACAACAAGTCACAGCATTGACATGTTACTCATTCTAATGGGTCAGCCCTCATCCGGAGAGACATGCAGTATGTGAACAGGCTGGAGCAACGTCGGTGCAATGACGTTCATGTGACGGCTCAGGACTGATTTTGGCACAGACATGTAAAAAGACCCCTCACCTGTATGTAGCAGCAGCAGCAGCAGCAGCCTGTGGTCTACTGTACGCACTGGATGCTAATGGAGCTAAGAGATAAATGTATCTATTTATTTGTTTTTTAAACCATGATCCCTGAGAAGTGAATGCTGATTCACAGCCCTCATGATATGCTGCGTATGCAGTGGTTAACAGTTCAACCAGTTTCTCTCCTCCCAGTTTGCTTCATTTAATTAATTGTAAGAGGATACCTCGAGGCAGAAAACTATTATGTATTTCACAAGAAAAAAAAATTAATATAAAAGAGATTTTAAGAAGCCTTAAAAAAATAAGAACACATCTCTGTGGGTTTTTGACTTTTGTTCAGACATAACAGGACCAAGACGTCACCTTGGACTTTAGGACTTTGTAATTGACATTTGACAAGTTCCTAAACTGTTAAACAAAATAATGAATTGAGAAAATAATTGTCATTTTTACAGATAATGGAAATAATTTCTAGTACATTGCACCAGAAAGACGTAGCCTGCTTAAATTAGCTTGTGACCCCACTTTGAGAAACCAGTGTCCCACAGGTTAGAGAGGCGGTCTTGTGACTCAGAGGTCAGTGATTTAAGACTCTCCAGACCGGCTGGGAAAAAGTTGGCAGGAAAAATAAGGAAGTAAAAAAGCTCTCAATAGCTCCTACCTGGACAGCCTCCAGCTGTGAATGTGTGAAACTGAGTTAAAAAAGAAAAAAAGTGAAGTGAGAGTTTTGCTGAATCAGGACTCAGCTGACTGTATGTGAATGTTCTGCCATGTACAGAATATTGAAATGTGTTTCTGAGCTGGACCACACTGTCGGATGAATAAGTATTGTTAGTGTTACCACGTGATGAATATTTTCACATGTTCTTGTCTTGGCAAGGTCATTTTGTTTTATATATATATATATATATATATATATATATATATATATAGAGAGAGAGAGAGAGGGTGTGATACAGTAACGGTAAAAATTTAAATAGTTGTGTTCAAATAGTTTCAATTTAACACCAATTATTAACTGTGACTTTTCATTTTTCTCTCTTCTGTCCTCAGGAATCAGCCAAAGGTAAGTGTTAAATGTGATTTAATGTCCATTCTGTCTAATAATGATGTGTTTGTGGTTTTGTGTAAATGCGGACTCTTGTATCGTGTGTTTTCCTCAGGCTTTTGCGTATGACTACTGTTTCTGGTCCATGGATGAATCTCAAAAAGACAAGTTTGCAGGTTCGTACATTTCCACAGTGACACTGTGTTTTATACTCGACTTTATTTGGTGCTCTGTCTGTTTTTAGCTCGTGTAGCTTCACTGCTCAGTGAGTCATTTCTCAAACTTATCTCCTGACTGAATGTTTCCTGATATTCGGAGCTATTTATGGAGTTGAAGAAAGGGACTGTTTGGAGGGCAGGAAGAAGAGTTAAAACATGGTTTACCTTCAGATTAATTCTGTGGTCCTTTATATTGTAATGCCAGGGGGGTTTCGTAACAATGTGAGGGGGTATTAATAATTCAGCAGCCTGTGTCAGGTGTATTGAATCTGAATAAAATGCCCGCCAGGTCTATTCTGAGCTTTGAGTCTCGTCTTGTAGAGAAAGTGAGAGAACAGTAAGTCATGCAGTTATCTGTGAAGAACCCCAGAAAAGTGGTTTCTGTTTTCCATAAATCTTATTCTCTTCAGCCTCTTCTCCATTCTGCTTTGTTACTAAAGTCATGTCGTAAGTGTAGTTTATGATATCAGCTTGTGGCAGTCTGTACTTGCAGATATTAAAGTGTTTGCTTTCTGGTTTTTGTGCAGGTCAGGATGTAGTGTTCCAGTGCCTTGGGGAGAGTCTGCTGGACAACGCCTTCATGGGCTACAATGCCTGTATCTTTGCTTATGGACAGACAGGTAACATTCAAACCTGAAAACATCAGAATTAGGGGCCCTTGGTAATACTAATACAAGACTGTGTTACTGGTATAGGTATGCCAGAATATTAATATTTGATATTAATATTTAATATTGTGTAGGTGCAGAATATCAAATATTCAGTAAGGCTGTAATCACACTTCTTCCCAGTTGTTTCGTATTGTGAGCTGTAGTTCCCAAAGTAAATGAAATGTTTCTGTATATAACTTCATATTCTGAGTAATGAAACTATGCTAAAGCAGTATAGATTAAAACAGATAAATCCTACTTTAAAGGAACTATTTGTAAGTTTTACTATCGCTACATAGCTAATGTTAGCATTGACAGCTGTTAACTTAACAGAAACGTTGCGAGTTTAGCATCAAACTTGGTTCCTTTACTTACCTAGAGCTGACTCCAGAGGTGAAAAGCAACCCTGTTGTTTTGCTTCTATTTCTATCACTGATTTTCTTCTGCTGAAGTTAGCATGCTAACCAGCTAGCTAGACGAGCCAGCCGGTTTAAATCGTTACTTTCCGATACCGAGTCACTGTAGTGTCCAGTCTGCCCCCGAAGAAGTAGTTGTGCTCATAGGACGTATTATAACCCGTTGTCTTGTAAATGCATTAATGGCTGAAGCTCTTGGCAAGACTATTAAGTAAACAGCTGTTAATGCTAACGTTAGCTATGTAGCAATAGTAAAACTTACAAATAGCTCCTTTTAAAAAAGGTTATAATATTGAGTTTTTGATGAAACTACTTTAGAGCAGAATTAATTCAACTGCATGTTGGAGGTGCATGCTGTGTCATTTACATATAAATCTAATAATGAATCTAACAAAGAGGCTAATAGTACTAGTATAGTATAATAGTGATACTTTGTTGTAAGCTGACATTTGCCTCTGAGACGTCTGCTGACTTTCTCACAGTAAACATTGTGATAAATAACATTAATACTGGCTGCATTCCATTTAGCTGAGCCAGCTGCAGGGCTCTAGTGTTGTGCCCATTGGCATGGCTTACTGGAACATTATGTATTCAGTGGGAAAGGTCTGTGAATTCACAAGCTTTTAAATCCTGACAGAACATTCGTTAGTGCTTGATTGAAGGCAGGTGCACTGAAAAGGTCAACAAGGTTTGGTGACCTTTTAATCTGATTCAAGATGTAAACCACTTCCAGTGTGCACAAAAAGTCCAAACCTTTTCAGTTTAGTTACACCTACTTCCTGTGTCCTAATTTTGGGGGTATTTACAATGAATTCACAATCACATAGCTTGAAGTTAAACCTGCAGCGTAGGTTGTCGTTGCCCAAATACAAGTGAATCAAATCTTGCAAACAAAAGCTTCGAAGAATGTGACAGTGCCCGTAACTTTAATGTACTCTCACTGATTTGTCATAGGTAGAAAAGCACAGGTTTTACTTTTATAATGGCTCTGTTCCATTCAAGTGTCCCAGTGAACGTGCACGCAAAATATCAGGACCCTAAATCTGAAGCAGAAAAATGGAATCCAGCCATTGTTTCTTTTATCAATCACACATCTGACCTTGTCAAAATGTCGTCTGTGAAAGGAGCCTGTGTAATTTAATAAGACTTGTAGAAATAACTATAAGCGACACCTCTGACTCATGTTTACGCTCGGTTAATTTAGTTAAACTTTCAACTGTGAGTGTAACCCCTGGCAACATCTGTATCTATGTAAACATACATGTTGGGATTCTGGCCTGACTTTGCTTTGGGTCATCTTTACACTACAATCAACCACGCTGTCATTCACCTGAGGGAGACTGGAGATCTCTCACACTTTCACTCTCACACTCCCCCCCCCCCCCCCCCCCCCCCCCACTTAAAACCTGTGCCTCAACAGGCCATTTAATTAGCTTTTAATTTAAGGGTGTCTCATTTAACGCCACTAACTCATCTGAATATTTGACTCTCAGACACTTATTTTTCCATCTTATTTTGGAGTGTTGATTTATTCTTCATGAATTTGCATGAAAGATGAAGCGGTGTTGTGGTGCATCTGTTTATTTATAGTCATGCATATTGTTTTTTTTTCCCTAGAATCATTAGCAGCACTCTCCAGGTCTATATTAAATAATAATTTGGCCTTTTTTTTTATCTCTCTCTTTCTTCCATACAAACAATCCATGTTCATTCTACTATTTCCTTAGGCACCATATCTCTCCACTATGAGTTTCATTTTAAATCCTGTAAACAGTGTCAGCATGTCTCCAATAAACCTAAAAAAAACAGACATTTAGGATTTAAACTTTCCCTGGTGTAATTATGGCTCGATATTTGGAGGGATATACAGTGTCTGTGTTGTCTCCAGGCTCTGGGAAGTCGTACACCATGATGGGCTCGGCAGAGCAGCCTGGCCTGATCCCCCGGCTCTGCAGCTCCCTGTTCGGCCGAACTGTGCAGGAGGCCCGTGAGGGAGAAAGCTTCACTGTGGAGGTCTCCTACATGGAGATTTACAACGAGAAAGTCAGAGACCTGCTCGACCCCAAAGGGTGAGGAACTTTTTTTTTTTTTTGTCCAGTTGACGTTAAAACAGGGCGTCGCTTATATATTTCATTTGCCCGGACCCTGCTGTGGCTCTGTTTTGATATCGGCAGCTTTAGTCCGTTTATAAACCCACTTCTCAAACAGAGATGGTAGAACTCCTTGTCAGCATTTTCATTCAGTGTCAGAGAATATAATGAGCTGCTCTTACACGAATAAGTGCAAACTGTAAAGTATATATTTCAGTTGAGAGTTCTTCATTCATTTTTGTGGATGATGAGATTACAGTACATCCGTCTCCTGGCTGCAGAGACTTTTCCTCTTTATATTAGATGGCTTTAAATCTTCTGAAAACTTGCTGTGTTATTTGATTTGCTTATTGAGGAAGGGAGGAACATCGTTTAATTTCGAAGCAGAATAGGACTGAAAAATGAAGTAACTGTCTTCTCTCAGTAGAAGTCGACAGGCGCTGAGAGTGAGAGAGCACAAGGTTTTGGGGCCTTACGTGGACGGCCTGTCCCGCCTGGCTGTGGCCAGCTACAAGGTACTGTGATGTTTTCTAGCAAAACACTTTATGAACTTTATCTTATTTCTGTTCAGTTTTCTTTTGCTTTCATTTCATTGGGCCGCCAACAGAGGAGAAGTGATTTCATAAGGATGGATACAGAATAGTGTGTTTGTTTGTGTTGCCTCTGTCTCCGACAGGACATCGAATCTCTCATGTCAGAGGGAAATAAATCTCGCACAGTGGCGGCGACGAACATGAACGAGGAGAGCAGCAGGTCACATGCTGTGTTCAACATCATCCTCACACACACACTCATGGACCTACAGTCCGGGGTAAGACGCACGCACAACGCGCTCATGCACACAAGCAGTCATCAAATGTCGACACCAAACAGGATCATAGCGATCCTTTATACTCATAATATTTTTACTAATATAAGAATAATATTGGCATTATAGCAAGGATCAAAAAACACTGAAAAACACTCCAAAAATGCATAAAAGAAAAATGGGAAATAGAACTCACTGTTCTCTAAACATGTAAAGGATCAACAGTTAAACAGATTTCTCACATATTTTTCGGAAAAAGTTTTAATTGTGTTTTGGGAAATGGTCTGTGGTAAGTGTTCCCACAAATACTTGGATATAAAGTCCCTCGGGCTTGTACAGTTCTTTATCTGTAATAGTATTAGTGTAATAGGAAGCAACAGATAATTGGTTTAAATACAATTAAGTATCAAGTTAAAAAGATATTACAAGGAATTGATAGAAAATAACTCTGATACTGACAAAGAACCCATAACTAGTGATTGTTGGGAAAAAAAATCTTAGTTTCACAACATATGAATATCTTGAGAAGAAGAAGCACAACTGAAAGAAACATGGACAACAGCAATGTCATAACAGAGCTACAGGAGTAAAGACTTTACATAAAAGGTCTACCAACCATTAGTTTGATTAAAATGATGATACATGTCCATCACAGTTTCCCAGACTCCAAGTTGACATGTTCAAATAGTTTTTTTCAGACCTAAAACCCTCAGATATTTAATTTACGCTGTTATAAAACAGTAAAAAAGCAAGGCTCACATTTGAGAAGCTGAAAACAAAATCATGTTTGTTTGTTTGCTTGATGGATGCCTGGATGATTCAGCAACTAAATCTTGCAGCTTTATTTTTGTTGTTGTCTCCATTTACGCTCAAGTGGATGTTATGATGTTGTGGCTTCTAAGTCATTTAGTTTTATTAAGTCGACCTTCCACAGCAGTGCTCCTTAAATGCAAAGGTGGAGTGCTAATGGATCATCTCTGAATAATCAGAATTGTGTGTCTGTGTCTGTGTGTGTCTGTCTGTCTGTGTGTGTGTGTGTGTGTGTGTGTGTGTGTGTGTGTGTGTGTTTGCTTCAGACGAGTGGAGAGAAAGTGAGTAAGCTGAGTCTGGTGGACCTGGCCGGCAGCGAGCGAGCGGCGAAGACCGGAGCAGCAGGCGAGAGACTGAAAGAGGGGAGCAACATCAATAAGTAAGTCAACAGAAAATAAACAAACGCCACAACTGTGACGACTTATAACCCTGAATGTTCCAGCTTTTACTTTCTGGGCGTAAATGAAGCTGCTGGAGAGTTTTCACAGTTGTATTAAAGGTCACATATTATATAGAGCAAGATTTCCAGATGTCTTTTTTGATTATAAAGCAGGTCCAGTGATCAGATCTCAAATGAAAACAGTCAGTCAATCAAAGAGAGGCTGTTGTCACCTGTCCTCACCTGTCCTCCCCTCTCTCCAGGTCTCTCAGTACTCTGGGTTTAGTTATCTCGGCCTTGGCTGACCATGGAGCAGGGAAGAACAAGAGCAAGTTTGTTCCCTACAGAGACTCTGTGCTCACCTGGCTGCTCAAGGTAAGGAAAAATAACCCTCTGTTAATACAGCTTCCACCACGGGAGAATGCTTTCTGCAGCTCTTCTGTTTTAATCATTACCTTCACCATATCTCCTAAAATATTTTAGGGAATTAAAGCTCCTTTTTGTCAGATTACAGCAGCCGTCTCCTGCACTTCATGCCCATTTTAATACACAAGAGGGTGGCAGTATAATGTGAATTTTTTAAATCTAAAGAACTGGACTTTGAATAATTCATTATCTGCTGTGCGTTTTGTTAATTTGCCCATTAAGTTTCAAGGCTCTGCTGGTTATTTTCATTAGCTCTGCTCAGTCGGAAAAAGGCTCCTTTTGCCAGCTATAAGTCTGTAATTTGGGGTTTTTAAATGAGACTTTAATTTGGCTCCAGATAGCGTGATAATAGTGTTAAATGTTGCCTTCTAAAAACTCTGATATCCCCCAAACTCATAAGTCATACGCCTTCCACATATTTAGTGATTCTTTCTCTGATTCAAACCAGTGGATTTTCTTTATTTCAGTGAAAACAGTCTGAAGGTTTGAGTTTGTCACTGAGGTTAAATCTGTGTTTACACCCGCAGGACAGCCTGGGAGGGAACAGCCGCACAGCCATGGTCGCCACCATCAGCCCAGCGGCGGACAATTACGACGAGACACTGTCCACGCTGCGTTACGCCGACAGGGCGAAGAGCATCATCAACCACGCCGTGGTCAACGAAGACCCCAACGCCAGGATCATCCGGGAGCTGCGGGAGGAAGTGGAGAAACTGAGGGACCAGCTCACAGAGGCCGAGGTTCAGATCACTGTAGCTCGGTTCCGCCTGTACAAGTATTGTGTATGTTGTGAGTCACACAGTTACATGAGTGGAGAATGATACAGTTCCTGTGGCTCTCAGTCTATGAAGGCCCCCGAGCTGAAGGAGCGGCTGGAGGAATCGGAGAAACTGATCCAGGAGATGACAGTGACCTGGGAGGAGAAGCTCAGGAAGACTGAGGCTGTTGCACAGGTAAAACACACACACACACACACACACACACACACACTCAAAATGTGAGACGTAGCCAGTTCATTTCTGCGCCGGCGTCCGTCAGAGCAGGAGGCGTAATGTTTTCAGGTTGTCCGTTCGTCCCTTCCATTCTCGTGGACACGACGTCTCAGTAACGCCTTGAAGGAACTTCTTCAAATTTGGCAGATGTGTACACTTGGACTCACGGTCACGGTGACCTCAGAAAACACTTTTTAGCCATTACACGTCACACAAATGGTTAATATTTTATATGATTCTGGTTAAACAGGGGTGCAACCTGAAACTAGGCTGAGCACCACCGGTTGGTAATTCTAGTTTATTTAGTGCTGAGATGTTCGATTTTTCTTTCACATTAACAAAAATGCTAATGTCACAGGAAATCATACACATTCAAATTGAATATTCAGTCGTTAAATATTGAATTTCCCCGAGGAGGTGAATAAACTATCTATCTATCTAAAAAGATTGATAAAGTGAAGGATAAAGAGCAGCTGTATTTATCTGAGCCCGACTCTTTAAGAGAGACAAGGTCCGACATTTGACAACAGGTTCTTTAAAAACTTGACTGTATAATTACAAAGTACTACATACAGCAACATATGCAGGAGATTTTTTTTTTTTTAATTGACTTTAAATTCCTCCATTCACCCCTCAGAACCGGGGCTCAGGGTGGGGGGGCGGCCATCTGCCTCGACCGGTGGTTTTCCAAATGTCTGCTGTGAAAAAGGTCGGGTTGCTCTCGGTGGGCGAGGGAGGGGAAGTCAGCTCAGAAGCCAGTGTTGGATGAGGGCCCCTTCTATCTCTGTGGTTTCTTCAGCCCCAGAAAGTGGCGGGTTTTCTTCCAGACTGAAGCCTGTGATTGCCTACGGAGGATCCCCTCAGATACATCGGCCTCCGTGTGTCGGCCTTCCTGGGTGTCCTCGCTCTGAAGGCTGGTGATGATCTCTCGGGGAGGCTGGTTGTTGTCCTTGGGCTGTGTGGAGAGCTTGCGGTTGAGTGCGAGCTGAGCGTTGAACAGAGTTGTCAGCTGCTCCACCTTTCTCCGCAGAGACGTTTCTTTCTCAGCAGCGTTTCGCAGGATGAGGCTGATCTCTTCCGCCATCTTTTGTTGCAGGGCGTGCTGCTTAGCCCTCAGGTGTTGCTCCAGGAGCAGGTCATCTGACACCCTGTCAGCGTGAGCTTTGATTTCAGTCTGAAGCTCACGCTGAAGGTTCTCAGCCTGGTGTCTGACTGCGAGGACGTCAGCTTCGTACCTGTTGGTGACGTCTTGGTATGAAGCGGTCAGTCTCTGCAGTTCTTCGTGGAGAGCCTTGTTTTTGTCCTTCTCCGCCATGAACTTCTCCTGGCTGATGACATGGGCAACCTGCAGCTCCTCGTAATTTTTTTGCAGGAGTTTCTTCTTTTTTTGCCTGATGACATTTCGCACCTGAGTGGCGATCTGCATTTTCTGCATCGGTGTATTTTTGGAGCCTCTGCAGCTGTCTTCTGGTCTCCTTCTCCCGGTTGATATACATCTCCTTCATGGATTTCTGTCTGGTCAGCTGCTGTTTGGTCTGATCAAGCTCTTGGGAAAGTTGGATTCTCCAGTTTTGTTCGTTTATGCAGGTGGCTTTCTCTTTAGCCAGCAGGTCATTAAGCTTCCTAATTTCTTGATGGAGCTCTTGGACCTCCATCCAGTGGTCTTGATTTCTCCGCGTGACCTTTCTCGCGGTCCTCCTGTTCGGGCGATCGAAGGTTCTGGATGATGCTGTAAATTCTTTTTGTCTCGAAACGTCTGGAGTGATGTGGCGGTGTGAAGAGCTGCTGCCTTTGTTCCTGCAGAGACCTGGTGATGTCACAATACACACAGAATGGAATATTTCCCTTGATCTTTGACTTTGATTTGGAGCGTTCTCTTTCTTCTTCTACTCTTTTTTTTTTTTTTCCTGCGTGTTTACATTCAAAATCACAATAAGTGATTCAGATGTACGAGCATTCATTTGGACTCAAGGATGAGCTGATTAGATTTTGATGGTCAAAGGTCAAAGGTCAATGTCACTGTGTTCACACAAAACAACTTTTAGCCATAACTGGAACTAGTCTGAGTGGCGAGGCGGTGGTTCTAGTTTCTCTTCAGCTGTAATTCAGTTCAATCACAGGTTTTTGTTTTTATTCAGTTTGGAGGGTTTTTTTTTTTTGTTTTTTTTTTACAGCCCGTGTTTCTTTCATCAGCCACAGAAGAGAATAATAAGCTCACGTGTTAAACACAGGATGTGTGTTTCCTGTAGGAGCGTCAGAGGCAACTGGAGAGCCTGGGAATTTCTCTGCAGTCCTCTGGTATCAGAGTGGTGGACGACAAGTGTTTCCTCGTCAACCTCAACGCTGACCCCGCTCTCAACGAGCTGCTGGTCTACTACCTGAAGGTACTACACACACACACACACACACACACACACACACACACACACTGCTCTTTACTGTATATGTAGAGGCTGACTGACGTCCACAGATACATACATACGCTGTCCTCTCAGTGGCCGTCTCCGCTCTGTGTCTCGTGTCCAGGAGCACACGCGTGTGGGCTCAGCCAACTCACAGGACATCCAGTTGTGTGGGATGGCCATCCAAACTGAGCACTGCGTCATCGACATCACTGAAAGCAATGGTGTGGTGCTCACGCCTCACCGCAACGCTCGGTATGTAGTCGACCCGTGGGGTCACGACCTTGCTGTGCACCTTTTTTTTATTTTTGCTTTTTCATAGTTTTAAACAGATTTAAACTTTTACATGTTCCAGCTGAGAAATGGTGAAAATACTTAAAGAGCGGCTCTGGATAGTCTCAAAAACTTTAGAAGAGTTAATTAAAGAATAAATATAATATGAAAGGAGGACACCTGTAGTGACCAACACACACTTCACATGCTTTTCCCCACCAGACCGTTTATCTGTCAGGACTTAGATAACAGATATTCTTCAGCTGAGATACAGAGTCACAGAGTTTTACATCAGTTTTTATATTAATGCTGATAAGATACCTGAGTTTCAGTACAGATACATAAAGGATATTTACTTTGAGGAATAATGTCATTGAAAGAATCCAAAAGCACAAAGAAAAAAAGGCCAAAGTTCTCAAACATCAAATGTAAAATATGAAATTAAAAGCCTCAACAGAATATCTTTCTAAAATCGTCAAAATTATTCTTTAAACCAAAAACCATGTCATTTAAGAATAAGTTAAAAAGACCAAAAATCTGACCAATCCGACCGTCCGCTGTCACATTTCAGTGAGAACAGTTTAAATGAGCACCACAAATAAGATTCATAGTTCAGTGGTGACACACACAGACCTGTCGCTGCTTTTTATTCAGTACAGGCAGGATGGGAAAAAATGATGTATGTTCATATTCAATAGGGGAATTACAATAGGAGTGTCGGGATATACAGATTTAAAAAATTAAATATTGATATTGTGTTAATACACACGTGGTAATATGGTGATGGCAGATGTGCATCTCTGATCTGTATGTATGTGTAATTGTTCTTTAATACAGTTACAGTTACAGACTCTCTTCACCTCTCTACACTCGCATTTGACTTTAAACACATAAAAAACAAAGTTGAAGATTAAATTCACTGATAACATTATTATTATTATTTATTTATTTATTTATTTAATTTTTTTTATTGATGTTTATTTTTCTTCAAATCTCATATAGATGGTGCGATAATATCGTTACTGTAAATTCTTTTTGCCGAGATAATCGTATGTATAAAGCCTATAGTATATGTTGCTGTCATGTGAAATAATGTGTCTCATGTTGTGTACTTCCTGTTGTGTCACCCGTGTAGAACATGTGTGAATGGAGCTGCGGTCACCAGTCCAGTGCAGCTTCATCACGGTGACAGAATTCTCTGGGGTAACAACCACTTCTTCAGGTGTGTTTCACCTGCCCGAGCGTTGACTTTGACTTTGCGTGGTGTTTTATTTCCCACACTCACTTGTCTTGTTGGAACTTATTTACATGTGGAAACAAACTCTTCATTGTGTCTCTTCCTTTTTTTCTTTTTTTTTTTTTTTTCACTGTACGGCTCTTCCTCTTTTTTTTTTTTTTTTCTCGCTCACTCTTCCTCACATACATCGTCCCACAAACCACCACCTACTCATGCACGCGCACAGGATCAACTTGCCCAGGCATATGGTCCACGCAGGGGGTGAGGAAGAGGAGGGCGGTGCCGTGATGAAGACGTGTCTGAGCACCGACCGGCTGGAGCCGGAATTCGACACATCCAGCGACGTGTCGAGCGAGCTGAGCTTCAGTTACGAGCTGGCCCAGGCCGAGGTCATGATGAAAGGCATGGGCAGCAACGGTGAGTCAGACTGGACGGTGAGGCAGGTGGAGCCCAGTGAGAAACAGCTTGTTTTTATTGTGTTGCAGTAAAATACGAGCTGACATGTTTCAGCAAAGGAGCTTCCTCAGAGCGCGTCTTCAGGTTGACAGTTGTGGTTAATAAAATGACATGGCGTCACAAATTACATGCATTATTCAGCATTTTTACGATTGGAGATTAAGAGTTGTTACAAGCTATAAAAAGGTGTTCACAGAGAAGACCCTTCTTATTCTTCTTTATTCAATTTAAATCTATTTTGGTCTATGCACGTATTACCTAGTCCTTTGTACCATTTTAAACTCTGTTCACAGTCCAGACCACAAGATGGCATAAATGCTAAATACTGTAAATGTTTAGATTTGGTTTGCATGTTCTAAAAATAGTTTGAGATGTGGATGGAGATCTGTAAACAGAGTGTGAATCCTCCTGAAGAGATGCACAAAACCAACAATGTGTTAGTCTCTCAATACTTTATGACCCTATGTCCCTATCCTGTCTGCGTCTCTCAGCCTCAAGGCCATTCATGAAGACTGAGTCACAAATATATATAATAACCATGCTAGCAGCTCTGTGATGCTTTCAGCTGAATGCTATCATGAATAAATGTAAATACTCACACTGGCTATGCTAACATGCTAATGTATAGCAGGTATGATACTGACCATGTTCACCAGACATGTTAGCATGTGTGTTTGTGTCAGCACTTCCTCATTGAAATGACATCACAATAAACAACAGGGCCTGTGTTCATAATAATGAATGAACATGTCACCCTATGCTCCCTGTGTGAGGCTCACTCATGTGTTTTAAATAGTTTTTGGACGACAGTGGAGCTGTATGGCACAGATGACTAAGATATAATTTACGTCTGATACACAGACAGTACTTATTAATAGGATTCATTCATTCGTTCATTTTGTGAATCGAAGAAAAATGGAGAATAGCTTTATCCTTTAGTTTAACCAGGCCATGTCCATCAACTTTCTCCAAACAGCTTGAGTAGCATAATCCAAATATTTAGAGCCCGGATGATTCCAGTGTGGGGTCCACATGTTCAATATTTGGCCTGTAATCCTCTCTATCTTCCACAATGTTCTGGTTTGAGTAAAGAGTTCAGTGCTTTATCAGAGGACAGCGTTTGCCAAATTGGAGATAATGAGGTAAATATTGGACTTTTGGATCCACAGTCGGTGCAGTCCTGTGAAGCGGCTCCAGTTAATTTTTGGGGGGTGACTAAACAATGATAGAATTTTTATTTTAGGATGATCAGCGCGTTCAGATTTCACATGCTTCTCAGTGAAGCTTTCAAACACATGAGTTGTTCTACCCGCCCCTAGACATAAATGTATAAAAGCCGGGTCGTGCTGTTGAACTATAGACGCTAATATTTCATTTGATAAGAATAGAAAAACTTCTTCACACTCATTCTTCGTCTCTCCATCCATCCATTCATCCATCACCTGGCGGTTCCTCCTCCTCCTCCTCCTCCTCAGACCCCTTACAGTCAGTGTTACAGACCCTGGAGAGGCAGCACGAGGAGGAGAAGCGCTGCGCCCTGGAGCGGCAGAGGCAGATGTATGAGCAGGAGTTGCAGCAGCTCCGCCAGAAACTCACCCCCGAGAAACCCTCCCACCTCCTGGATGCATCAGGTCTCCCGGTCGGTGCCTCTGCTGCTGCTGCTGCTGTAACGTCGCACGGCTTCCACAAGCGCATGCGGCGGTGGAGTGAGGACAGGTGAGACAGGACAGCGTGACGCGTTTTTACTGACTCCTGTTGAGCGGTGTGTTCTTCAGACAGACAATCCAGATACTGTGTACAACTTGCCTGGTTGTGTTTGTTTTTGCGGTGCAGGGAGGCGATGATGACTCGCAGCCTGCGGCGTCTGAGGGAGCAGATAGTTCGAGCCAACCTGCTGGCTCAGGAGGCCGGATTCATCGCAGAGGAGCTCAACAAGAGAACAGAGTACCTGGTCACTCTTCAGATACCTGCCAGCAACCTGGACGCCAACAGGAAGGTAGAGGGTGATCGTCTGGCACACAGGAGATGATGACGATGATAATGACGATGTGTCTGAGGCCAACATGAATGTACCGACGCATTTTTCTCTCTCATCGATAGCGTGATGTGGTGCTGAGCGAGCCGGCCATCCAGGTCCGTCGTAAAGGTAAAGGGAAGCAGATCTGGGCTCTGGAGAAGATGGAGAACAGGCTGGTGGACATGAGGGAGCTCTACCAGGAGTGGAAGGACTTTGATGAAGACAACCCAGTGAGTGAAGCGTGATGGGAACCTGCTGGACACGCAGACACCAGATTAATTAGTTACATATCATTAATCTGCAGAGACCTGACTGTTTTTCACCTCAGCAGGTAAACAGAGGTGTCAGTTGATGTCCGTCAGACTTTATCTGCTGGTTTCCCTCAGTGCCATTTCGCATTCCTTAATTGATTAAATGTTAAATAGCAAAATAGGAAAAAAAAACATGCAGGTAAAACAACCTAAACCCAGATTGTTAAAGAAAAATAATCTAAAAATCAAGATTTTTCTAGCTCGGCTCCATTCAGAGGAGCCTGAAGTGACGTTCATCCATCATCCTCACAGCTCCTCGTTTTCCCTGATCCAGGTGATGCGGTCTTATTTCAAACGAGCGGACCCGTTCTTCGATGAGCAGGAGAACCACAGTCTGATCGGAGTGGCCAACGTTTTCCTGGCCTGCCTGTTCTACGACGTCAAGCTGCAGTACGCGGTGCCCATCATCAACCAGAAGGGAGAGGTAGGAGCGCAGCGTGTGCAGTGGATAGGCTGCTGTTAGTTCATACATTCTGTAAAGTCGTAACGCTGCTTGTAGCCTGTTATGTTTGTTCATTTGCTTAAATACACCTGTTCTTTTAAATCCTGTTGGGCTGCAGATGACAATTTATTTTTTATTGACCAATATATGAATTGCTCGGATAATAAATGAATCTATTTAAAGCTGCACTAGTCGTTATTTTCACACAGTTCCCCTCAGCTCGACTGAGTGTTTTAGTATCTTTGAGCTCATTGTTTTGGTTTTATAGCTCTCAGTTTTATTGTTTTAGTTTAGTGTCAGCGCTCCCATCAGCCTCCCATCAGCCTCAGGCAGCTGTTTTCAGTGAAAATGCTGTAATAAACCTAGTGTGCACCAACTGCCCTGTCCCAAACGGCACGAAGTTATCATTAAGCATCTGGAGCATCCAGCATCTTAGCCACATATTTCCCTCAGGAGTTCATCAGAACTAAGTTAGAAGGAGAGGGAATATTGAACTTCTTTAAAGTGGCCAGTAACACGACTCCAAATGGATGCTAATGCTGCCCCGTGTCTGCGGGTGGCAACTGTTCTCACAGCGAGTTCTGCTCATCACCAGAGAAGGTCACAAAACGTCTGTTGTGTTTGCAGGTTGTTTCTGCTGCAGCCAGTGTGATTAAAAAAAATGAGTTAATGCAAGTTTAAAGACAGAAATTTAGAAAATAAAACAGCTAGAAATGGACCAAACATCTGTGAATGTAGGTTTAAGTTTACAAAATGTGAGAAGTTATGACAAATGGCCAAAGAGCCCCAAGTGATGTTTTAAAATTACTTATAAAAGAGGAGAAAAACAATCCAATATCTACATATTGTAAAGCTGTAATCAGCAAATGCATGTAATATTTTGAACTCAGTGACTAAGAAATTGGACACAAAACTAAACTGAAGAAAAGATGGAAAGAAAGAAAGACATGCTGGCTTCCTGCCAAAGTGACTCCGTGTGTGTGTGTGTGTGCGTGTGTGTGTGTGTGTGTGTGTGTGTGTGTGTGTGTCAGGTGGCAGGTCGGCTGCACGTGGAGGTGTGGCGGGGCACAGAGGGCTCCGAGGAGGGGGGTCCGGGACGGTCTGACTCTCAGCTGAGCAACACAGACGCGGATCCACAGGAACGTAAACTGGACTGTGTGGTGAGTACATGAGGAGAACATGCACACGTCAGATTATCATATCATTTAGGTGGAAATGAGTCGGAAGCCCCCACCTGATAATCTGAATCATATATTCCCTCTCACTGACCCAGAAATCTTGATCTTACATTCAGTAGCTGTTCAGTGTAAGTGAGTGTGACTTCAGCTGAAGGTTTTGCCGGTGGGAAAATAGCGTCAGATTAATAATGGATCTGGCAGACAGTCGGACTTTCTCCAGCTCACTGAAATGTTGCAGGTTTAATTAACTCTGGGTCAACTTTATACCATGGTTACCTTTTGCTTCTGTTTTCTTATGATGAAATGACATAAAAAACAAAGTCACGAGGTCTTTGCTACGAATTCTTACATATTGACCGAAGGCACTTTTAAAAGGTATTACATGAGAGAGCCAAACAAAAGGGTTTTCACACACTCCTGCCAATACACTTCTTCAGATGAAAATAAACGATTCTGTTTTATTTCTGAGTGTGTTTCCTCCTCTTCTCTCCCCCAGGTGAAAATCCTCCAGGCCACCGGTCTTCCTCGCCACCTGTCCAACTTCGTCTTCTGCCAGTACCACTTCTGGGGGCAGGAGGAGCCCGTGTTCATCCCTCCAGAGGTGGTGCCCTCCAGCTCATCGTCCGCCTCCAGAGACCCTCAGTGCACTGTGGTGTTCGACAGCGCCAAGGTAAACACTCTGCATGGTAAAGAGCAAAGAAGGGAAACGATAAAACGGCAGATGTCAGTAAGAGAAGACATAAATCCCTGTCTCTGCAGGAGTTGTCTGTGCCAGTGTCAGATGACTTTGTGGAGTATTTGGCCGAGGGCGCCGTGGCCATTGAAGTGTACGGCCACAAACAGGCCAACCACCGCAGAAACCTGGCGCTGTGGGACCTCGGAGTAATTCAGGCCAAGACCAGGTCCCTCAGAGAGAGGTAGAGTATCACAAACACTCATCAAAATTCCTCCTGAAGCAGCTCATACACACACACACACACACACACACATACACTCATCACCTGGACAAGTATTCAGGTCCTGTAACTGTACCTGAAGGACAGATTTATACACAAGGACAGTGCACAGTGCAAATACAGCATGGATGTTTGTGATGCATGGCTACGATGATGACAGAATGTTTCATCCCGGCTAAAACCTTGAATGTAAATAAACTAAGTTTTAGTGAGGTTGTCCTTTTGTTGTTGCTCTGTGTTTTTACTCCAAACACTTTCCTGAGCTGCTACAAAACGAGGCCTTGTTATCATAAACCTTTATCTTGTATAGAAACTGGAGGCGCTGTATCCATTATCTACTAAATTGCATAGTTTTTTCTTTATGTCAGTTACTATGTAAAAAATATTCGTACTGTTTGTTTTGTACCAACATGAATGACGGCGACTGAAAGCGATTTCGCAGCGCTGCTACACAAAAGAGAGTCAAAAATAAACCTCACTGTTTAAATCCATGACTGACAAAGTTCTTTTCTCACCGTAAAGTTTGGCTTCTTATTTTACTTGCTCTTAACAGTTGAATTTTTTTGGTCATCTTAATAAGCCTTTGTGAGACGGCGCCTGTAGAGATCACAGGGAATGAGAAGCGGAGAGATGAAACAAAGGTCTCCAGCTGGATCGGCATCGGCGACGCCGCCGTTCGCGGTCGGCGTCTTAATCCCTGAACCACAGGGGGCCCCAGTTAATCTTACTTCAGATTTTGATCATGTCACTTATTATCTCTCAACATGGTGATGCCTGAGTGTTAACATGCAGTAACGCATCAGAGCAAATGGCCAACTGGAAACACGTGAGTGGTAAAAGTGTCTTGCTCACAAAAAACACCAGCGCCTAGAAAACTGAATAATACAATATGCATCATAACATAAATAATGAAGGTTTTCTGCTCAGGTGTTGTGTTTTTCTTGGCTGTTCCTGCAGGTGGAGTGAGGTGACCCGTCGACTGGAGGTGTGGGTGCAGCTGATGGAGCTGAACGAAGCCGGAGAGTTCACAGCTGTGGAAGTTCTTCCTGCCAAAGACATCCGCACCGGAGGAATCTTCCAGCTCAGACAAGTACCGCGGATCTTTGTTTGTCTCAACGCTATTCATGGTTCATTAGTTTGAACAGAAACTGTGACGTTAGTTTCTGTTGTTATTCTGACTGAACAGGAGAATGAATATCAACTGATGTGAATCTTTGCCTGCAGGGTCAGTCGCGTCGGGTGCAGGTGGAGGTGCGCTCGGTGCCTGACTCGGGCACCATGCCCCTCATCACCGCCTCCATCCTCTCTGTGTCCATCGGAGACGTCAAGGTCCGACAGATGCGTCTCTCCAGAAGCAGCGAATCACAATGGGTGAGGACGGGAAAAAGAAAATCTGTTAGTCTGTTATATTGTTATTAGAAAGAAATTTGTCATAGGTAGCTCTTCTTGACTTTGTTTCTCTCTCAATTTAAATTTCAGGGTGGGGATGAAGAAATGGACAGCTATCAGGTCAGTACACGACCAGTTAAAAAAAGCATAATGACTCATAGTTTGATTATAAAGTGGCTGAACTCTGGAAGTGTTTCTATTGTGCGAACAGTAAAATCAAAACTTCTAGGTCTGTACGTCTGATGTGTGTGTGTGTGTGTGTGTGTGTGTGTAGGAGGTAGACCTGGAGAGGATGAGGGAGCAGTGGCTGCTCACACTCACTCAGAGGCAGGAATATTTGGACCAGCAGCTGCAAAAGATCGTTTCCAAACCAGGTAAAACTGAAAAACAACATTCGGCCGTAAAAAAAATGAGCATTTGTGAAAACAACTGTGACACGGAAAACAAAAATGATTGTTGGCACACATTTCCAGTCATGTATTTTCTAGTCGGTCTCCTTCCTCCCGTTGCTCAGTATAATTCAGCTTAACCGAGACTTAATTTTTACCTTCTCACGTGTATTTGCCAGTGTGTGATTACAAGTGCTGCTTTGATTGATTCCTTTGTCATAACCAGCCGACGGTGATACGCAGCTCGAATCAGCGTCGATATAAGAAGTTAGTAATTATTTACAGCTCAGCAGTTACACTTCTCTCACTTAACTTATATGTATGTGATGTATGTGAGAGTAGGTAGTTACAGGAGCCAGTATTTACTGTATGGCAGGTCTAATCTGTGTCAGTTGAGGGTCGTAGATGTGAATAAGTTTGCTGTATGGAACAAGGCTGAGGAGGGGGATGTGGTTGAATCAATATCACAACATTAATAAGAATATTTTTCTGTCGTTGATGCAGTGGGATGCACCAAGCTCAAAATCAGAAATAAAATAATCAATAATGATGTCAGTGTAATGATATAATCTGATATAACACGTTACATCAGATTAAACTTTTCACACGTCAAAAACAAATCTGAATGAATGATGTCGTCATCTTGTTTGTTTCCAGTTACATTTTGTGTGAAACCATTAATTTGAACAAAACTTTGCGACATCATCACAATTCAATTTCAATGAATGTCAAGAAATTATAATAAATATGGGTTTGATGATGGTTTGGCGGAGGCGTGCAACCGCGAGGCGATAACTCCCGCTGTCTCCTCCCCGCTCTTCCTACGCTGTAGATAAGTCGGAGGACGATGTTGAACGGGAGTCCCAGCTGCTCGAGTGTCGTCTGACTCTCACAGAAGAACGAAACGCTGTTCTGGTGCCGTCAGCTGGCAGCGGCATCCCTGGAGCACCAGCAGAGAGGTGTGTGTGTGTGTGTGTGTGTGTGTGTGATTATTCTGATTATTAGTTATTAACTTTTATTCTCCAGGAACATCCAAGGTAAAAAAACTAAACAAAAAACACTACAGCTGATGATTCAGAAACTTTAACTTGTCTGTTAACAGAGTCTACACACTGCAGCTACATAAACACCACATTTATACCTCCACCCTGCTGAGCCTCACACTCTGCTCTCTTATATAACTGCTCAAATTACAGCTAAATGCTTGACAGCCAATTATTAGTTGAAAGTCAAGTTTAGACAAAACCTTGACAACATTTTACTCTCTAACATTTTATCTAATGTCCCCACAGTCCTCTAATCAGCAGAGCCACTTAGCTGGATATTAAATACTTGCCGTGGCTGGAGGACAGCTGTTTTCTAACTGTGCCACTCAGGATAAGCCGAGGGAGCTGTCAGCCTCTCTGCTTCACAGACCGGGTGTATAGTCCATGTAATGATGGTGCTGTTTCTCCACAGGGTTCCTGTCCCTGGAATGGAGACGCACATTCCTGTCCTCTTCCTGGATCTCAGTGGTATGTTGTTCTCACTGTCTTTTGTCGTCCCGATTCCTAATTTTGAGCTAATGAACTCACTCGCCTTCTGTCTCTGTTTTCCCTCCAGCTGATGATTTCCAGTCCAGTCTCTCGGCCACGTTGGCTGGAGGGCTGGACGCGTTACTCAGTGGGGAGGATGACGACGAATTCTTTGACCTTCATATTGTTAAACACTTCGATCCCGAGGTAAAGAGAGTGTGTAGTCATAATCTTTCATCTCTGAGAGGAATGAGACGCAGATAGTTGTTGTACTGGAAACAGGATGGGGGGGGGGGGGGATTCTTCAGCCATTCATTTCCATGCTCTCTAATGTGGTCCAGGTGAAGGTGGAGGCGTCCTGGGACTCAACGGTCCACGAGTGCCCCCATCTGAGTCGTGTGGCATCGGCGGACCAGAGGGTTTACCTGACGATCCGCGTGGTGGTTCAGCTGAGCCACCCGGCCCACATGCAGCTGGTCCTCAGGAAACGCATCTGCGTCAACGTCACCGGGAAACAGGTGGGTGACACCCCCCCCCCCCCCCCCCCCCCCCCCCCCCCCCCCCCCCCCCCCCCGAGGCATGATGGTGATGGGTAGGAGCGAACGACACGACGCCGTGTTTGCTTTCTCCCATTCATAAGCAGATTAGTGAGATGTTGTTGTGGGTTTGTGCGGCAGGTTTCGCCCAGAGTCTGCTGAAGAGGATGTCTCAGCGCAGCACCATCCCCGGCTGTGGGTCACATTCGAAATCGTCTCCAACATCCCAGGGGTAAGAACCAGACCACAAAGTCCACATTACATTTGTTTGTTTTTTTATTGGACAAATTAATGAAGTCAGTAACTGTACGTAAAATAGACACTTGGATGCAAAACAGGACACACTACAACTCGGCTGATTGGTTAACAAATTGTCTTGTCATGTAAAGTTGTTATTCTCATGTCAGAATGTCATGAGAATAAAATGGTTGCCTAGAAAATGAATCTATAAATCATCAGTTTTCCCTACATTAAGAATATACAGCAAACCCACTCTTTTTCCCCTATTCATTAAGCCCATTCAACAGTGTTGTGCTGAGGCATTAAGTCACTGGTTGATGATCATACTGTAGGTGACGTCCATCTTTGCTTGTCCCAGGTGAAAGATGATGAATATCAAGATGTTAATAAGGTGCCACACGGAGACTGGCTTTAAACAAGTTTCCGTTTCTACAAAATTGTACAAAATGAACTGCAACATGTTTGTTTTTAATCTGACATCATAAATTTAAAGGTCCCATATTGTAGAAGGTGAGATTTCCATGTGTTGTTTGATTATAGATCAGGTCTAGGTTCTATATTAATACAGTGAAAGTATCAAAGCCTCAGTCCACAGAGAAATGCACACAGCCTGTATTCAGAAACTGAGCCTTAAAACCAGCCGTCAGGACTTCTGTAACTTTGTGATGTCACAACAAAGCAGTCACCGCTCTCAGCCACCTTCCTCGCTGACCTGTTGTTACCAGAGCTGCAGAGAGAAGCCTGAGGGAGGAGAAGTAAAACCTGGTTTTTGGTTCTTAAAACCACAAATGAATCTTCTCATGGGTCAACACTTGAAATAAAACACTGTGAAGTGTAAAATATGGAGCTTTTGATGTATTGTTTTTGTAGAAATAACAGAAATATAAACCTCAACTTCAACCACAGATTGTATTTTTGTGCAGCTGGGATTTTCCTTCTTTGTTACACACAATTGTTGGATAATTAACTCTGATGTGTCACATCCTCAGGTCTTTGTTTTCTAAATAAGAGACTGGAGCTTTATCCTCTGCTGTCAGAAGTCTGCTGGTTAGAGGCTGGATCTCAGTTCACTGTAGTGCTTTATTTTGCTATAATTACATTTCCACTGCAGTGATTTCATGAGAGTGGTTTGTGATAAAACCTTAACTGTACTTGAGGATTTTCCCAGGGAAGCTAAATATTTAGGTAGGTGGTCATGTGAGAAACGGGATAATGTAAAAGTCATTATCATAAATAAAAACCAGTCGAGAGTTGGCACTGAGCAGATTAGTACCCAGGCCGTTACAGTCTGTATCCCTGCTCTCACAGGACATCCATGGTCCAGAGGACAGGGAGATGCTGGCCAGGCTGGCTGCCAGCGCTGAGGACGACCAGTCAGCTGACAGTGAGGCGGCCATAGAGAAATACCTCCGCAGCGTCCTGGCTGTGGAGAACATCCTCACACTGGACCGGCTCAGACAGGTCGGGAAATCATTTTGTATTGTCATTGTCATTTAGCTCATGCAGATGACCTACTGGTCTGACAAGTCACTTAATAATCTGTGTTCCCTTGATTGATGTTTCTCTGACGCATGAGCACATTAAATCCTCATTGTCTTTTCCACAATTTGCTGCAGTTTGGTAAATGTCATCCAGAACCAGAACCGAGACATTTTCCTTCCATCCTGCCAAATGTAGAGATAATTAATCCACATAATATAAAGCATCCAAATAAAAAAAACTAAGTGACAAGTCTGTCCATAAATCACACAGTTGAAAATCTTCGTGTGTGTGTGTGTGTGTGTGTGTGTGTGTGTGTGTGTGTGTGTGTGTGTGTGTGTGTGTGTGTGTGTGTGTGTGTGTGTGTGTGTGTGTGTGTGTGTGTGTGTGTGTGTGTGTGTTGTGTGTGTGTGTGTGTGTGTGTGTGTGTGTGTGTGTGTAGGAGGTGGCTGTGAGGGAACAGCTGGCAGTCAGAGGGAAACCTCCCAGACGCTGCCTGAGCTCTCCAAACATCAACCGGGTAAGTTTGATTTCTCCTCTAACGATCCCGCTCCGAACACTAAAGGGTTAGTTCAGGTTTGTTTTCGCGTCAGGTGGTGGCGATCTATTCACAGGTGGTGACATTGATGGGACATTAATGCACTTGGCAGATTCTCCGAACAGAGAGATTTCCAAATGAGCTGGCGTGTGGTCAGACAGAATCCAAAAACGGCAGATGGGTTCAGTTAACTGAGACACAACAGGATGTAAAATGTTTAGGATATTGCCAGTGTCCTTTCAGATCTCTCTGTATCACGGAGCTGCTTTGTCTTTTAATAATAACTCCTAGAGATGCTAGAAGGGCGGAGCTGGTAGCTGAGCTGCTGTCCGCCCGTCCAGTGTTGAAGTCTGTTTCCCCTTCAAATAGATTTTCTTGTGCTGTTGTCCTGCAGGTGTAGTGTCAGGGCGAAGGTGAGGTTGTGTTTCCCGCCTCACAGAGATAACTGCTGTGGGTGGGGGTTAGGTCGGCCGGAGGTTAAGCACTTAAGAAGAAAACTACAGGTAGGAGTAAGAGGAAACGCAAAGTGACGGGGAAACAGACTTTAACACAACACCAGTCTCTTTCCTCTACTGCTAACCACAATGTGCAGTAACTCACCTGTGGTTTGTTTGTGTTCTGGGGCTCAGGTATTGTTGTTGACTTGCTGGTAACCTGTCTCACTAACTCCATGGCTCTAACCCTCTAACCAGCTGTCAGCCAGCAGCCTGGATCTCTACTCCTCCTCTCATCACCTCAGTGACTTCAATGTGAGTCGTGTTTACTAACCTCCTCCATTAATATCTGTTTATTTATCATTTCTTATAGTCTCACACTGGAATTTTTTCTGTTTATGCCATTTCTTTTTACTCATTAGCAAGACTACACCAATAATACGAAAATATGACTCCTGTTTAAATCATACAGGTCAGTGTAGCTCAACAGCTTAACTGGCTTATAGTAACAGCACAAATATAAACAGTATTTGGAGACTAGTGCAGATGAAAAGCAGAAATGCTGAAAATGAAATAAAAATAATAAAATAAAGGCAAGAAAACAAGAATATAATAAAATAAATAATTAGATAAATACTAGATAATGGCCTTAAAACATTAGCAAGCAAGCAAGAAACATGCAGCCTACTACAAAAATGTATTTTATGACCATTTTGTGCGTTTGCTTTTATTGTGAAATCCTGAAGAATTTTACCTTTCCATAAGGAGCGTGGTTGATAAAGTTAGTTAAAATGAATTGGTAACGGATTGAAATATAAAAGTAAAAGTAGGCAGTAAGTGATTGTAATCGATAAATGGTTAAAATAACTTAAGATAATGGATAAAAGGTTGAAATCGATGGATACCCAGTTTAAATATTTGACTCAAAGTAGAAGCGAAACAGCAAAAAACTTAAAAGTAGTGTGTAAATGGTTGAAATAGCTAAATAAATGGATAAATAGTTGAAGTAGCTGCTGTAGAGGATGTCGGTCTGTTGCAGTTCCTGCTGCGACCAATAGAGGCTGCTAAAGGTCACAAACTACTGAAATTGCCCTTTCAACCACATATGCGTGTCATCCTCTGTGTCTTTGCCTCCTCTGTGTGTGTGTGTGTGTGTGTGTGTGCAGGGCTGGCAGAGCCACCAGGACCTTTCTGTGGCGCCTCCTCCATCCAGACGCACGCTGCCCAGTTCCATGTCCCAGAGCCTGAACCCAGAAACAGGTACGACCGATAAAACCTTTATCTTCTAATGGACTCTTTCTCTGGCTTTGAATCATCTTCCCCCTTTTTTTTTGGCTGCCTTTGATGTCATTAGCTCTATTTTTGATGCTTCAGCCCGAGGCCAACTATATCTGTCCTTTTGCTCTGGATCTTAATTTGGCACTTGTTTTCCTCTTCGCTAACACTTTTCTCAATCTTTCTCCCTCCTGCCTCAAAAACTTCCATCTTTTTCTGCTTTCCTTCCTCCTCTTCTTCTCCTCTTTACTCCGTCCTCACTATCCGTACATTCAGGCTTTGCTGCATCTTATCTCCCTCCAGTGAAGGCCGTACCCAAGCTGCTGAAGTCACTGCTTCCTGGTGGGAAGGAAGACGGCAGAGAGCAGACAGCTGTCCATCAGCAGGTACACTCACCATGCTTTTGGATTTATTCTTGTACGCTGCTCGCTCGTCTTATCTGGGATTTTAGGTTTATATGCATCACTGCAGCCTGAATCTAAATATCCCAAGTCAAGTCCTATTTCTTCCGTTGCCATGGAAACAGAGACTACGTAGATGTGAACACATAATAAACAGATAAAGTGTGTAAATGCCTCAGTGCCCAAGATAAGTGGCTTTCAGAAGTTTGCACAAATAGAGACGATAAACTTGGTCATAAACAAGGAGGACAGACAGTGTGCGTTTGTGTCGACCTCATGTCGTGTGTTTGAGGTTTGAGGCAGCACTCAAGAAAATATCCAGACACACTTTACATACTTTAATGTGTCGTAGATTTAATTGTAAATGGATAAAATTGCCATTTTGCCTGATCAAACTACATGTTTGGCCCCTAATTACCAATAAACTGAAATCTCCTATTTACAAAAGCATTCAGATCTTTAATTCAGTACTTTGTAGACGCCCCCTCTGGTAGCAATTACAGCTTTGAGTCTCTACAAGCATCGCACACCTGGTTTTGAGCAGATGTTCTGTGGGGTTAAGTCTGGGCTTTAGCCGGACCACTCAAGGACAGTCGAGACACTTGTTGAAAGTTGAACCATCGCCTCAGTCTCAGGATCTCGTGCACTCTGGACCTCTCTGCATTCGGCTTCATTCATCGTCCCCTCAGTTCGGAAACAGTCTCTCTGTCCCTGCACCTGAGAAAAGCCATGACGATGCCACCGCCTTGCTTCGCTGTAGGGATGTTATTATCCAGGTGCTGAGCAGCGCCTGTTGCTTTGCCACACATAATGTTTGGATTCATCAGACCAGAGAATCTTTTTCCTCTTTCTCCAAACTCTTGAGTGGACTGTCATATGCATTTCACTCAAAGAGTCTAGATTTATGGGCCAAAATGGTAATTTTATCCGTTTTAAAGTCAAATCTACAACACAATAAACAACACAAAAAGTGAAGAGGTCTGAATACTGTCTGAAGTGAAGTGTATTTACCAAACATCTGTCCTTCATCTAAGTGGAGTTTGAAGTTGTTTCTAGTCAGTTAAGCAAACAGCACTAAAAATACAAAACATTACCGTCATCTACACATTTACAACTGAAAGTCTGTGTTTAAAACTGGAGCTATAGAGTTGGAAAGTTGGAAGAGATGATAAAGATTCCCATTTTTATGACTTACTTTAACGTCACTAAACGGCTCAAGACTGTTGTATGATTTCAGAGAGATCGCTGCATTCATTTCGTCTCTCTCTTGCATCCACGAGCTTACTGCTAGAATCCTTCAAGGCCTCGTTTTGTTGAGTCCCTTTTTTTCAAACACCTGAACTCGACGTTGCAGTGAGTTAATCAATGAATGAAGTATTCCTGCAGAGTCTCGTCTCGTCTACAAACAGAGTCCATCAGCATGAAAAGGCTGCGGCCAACTACCTCCTTTTTATTTCACTGAGAACATACTGTAAGTTTCACTGCAGCATTGTTAGTAACGATGTTAATGAATAACAGTCACTGTGGTGTTTTGGCAGTGTCTGTTTTTCACAGAAAACAGTTTAAATGTTACAGTAATGAGCTTAAACCTGTCAAGTCTTCCAGGCTTTGTGTTAACAATAAAATGACCTGTTATTCTGAGTCCTGATATTATATGAATCAAAACCAGGTTAGCTGAGCACTCGGGTTAAAAATGATATTATCAGCGACTACAGTACAATTGTAGTCTGTGTCTTCTGAGTGATGGACCTGCTGTATGATGTTTGTGATCAGAGCAGACGCTCTACAAACATCCCCCGCTGAGTCAGGAGCACACTGTGTGTAGAGGAGGGTTAATTAGGAGCAGGTGAACCTCGCCGTCCTGACGTGTGTCGCCCCCGCTCCTTCACCACCTCCTCATCCACTGATCTCCAATCATGCGCCATCGAGACTCGGGAGTCTGCAGCTTTTTCGCTGCAGCCAAACACCGCAGCGTCTGATTTGACTGATTAGCACCTTGAGCTGTGTAAAGAAGCTAATTAGGGAAATCATGTGCCATGGTGTTTGGTTGGAATGAAAACCCGTCGGGCCTTGTTGGTGCATTGTTTGAGGTCATTGCCCTAATTAGTGCTCTTTCCACCGCGCCTGCCACAGATGTTTACAAAGGTCATTACACAAACAAAATCCTCCATTATTGCATTATTGTGGAGGAGAGATTGATGAAAAACCATCAGTACAGTGGCTAGGTTTATTTTATAAATCCCACTTAACAAGTTCTTAACATGTCTGGTGACATGAGTGAACTGCAGCTTAAATGTGCCAGACTGTATTAAGGCTGGATACCACTCTGTATTAACTGCTGCCGTGTAAAAACCCAATGACTGATCGGAGCGTTACAGGAAACAGTGAACAAATCTCTTCGACAGCAGACTAAGGCCGCGGTCGAAAAGCCTTATTTCCTTAGGAGGGTTCCTAACTGAGTACGAGATGACCCGGATGTATCCACGCTGCAGCCGTGATAAGAGCTGGTCCACTTCTCTAAGTGATAAGGAAAAGAGCTTCAGTGCTTCCTATCTTATCTCCTTTACCATAGGAAACACTTGACCTTCCTTTACTTAAGGAACCGCGAAAATGGTGTCCCACAATTCCTAATTAGTTACTAGATTATTAAAAATGAATTTCCTCTACTTAACAAATAGATAGAAAAAGGTCAAAACTCTAATATATAGAAGAATATATATATATATATATATATATATATATAGAATATAATTAAATCTGGTCCTTACTGCTCCTCACTCAACTCTTTCTACTTGTATATTTCTTTCTTTATCTTATTTCAACATATCAGTTGTGTTTGTTTTGTGTTTGTGGGTAGGAAAGGAGTATTTATCGTCCATGTGTTATTAATAAAGCTAGAGATTATTTTGAGTTTTCCTTGGAGCAGCCTCCGAGTCAAGACAGAAATGAGGACTTGAGACACGACTTATTTAATTTGACTTGGGACATTTAAGTGTCAAGTTCTGAATTCTTTCTGAAACATATTGAGTGTTTAATTATGGCTAACGCTCAGCTAACACTCTTACAGGACAAAGCTTGTGTTATTCTGTAACCAAAACCAACACTATTTTATTTTCTCAGCACTCTCTGACTTCCCCTCTCTGTCTGGTGCTCAGCCTCAAGCCCATTCATTCCTGCTGAAGACATAAATCTTAAAAAAAAAAAAAAAGGTCATAAATATATTGTTTAATGTTTTTAGCGAATGTTACTCAAGCAGGAATAAAAGGCTCATTTACTGGGGACTGTTTTCAGCTGCAGTGTAACGTACATTTGGTGCTCTACTGAGTATTTTCTGGCACCAGGATTGTGCATGTAGTGGAACACAGCGCCCATGTTTATGGTTAATGAAGGAACATGTCACGCAGTGCAAAAGCCTGGCTCAGTGATGTGTTTTTAATTATTCATGCGTTGGCTAGTTTTTTTTTTTTTTTTTTTTGTGATCCTACAGTGAAAACAAATCTGTATCTCCCCATATCAAAATAGATTTGGAGGAGTCAGACTTCCTGGTGCCTCTAACGTGTTGTGTTGACCCTTTACAGGTTCACTGTCCTGAGCCAGAGAGAGTTAGGATAGATGTGTTTGACCTGCTCTCTGACGGCAGACCCGCGCTCCATGTACGTCGTCGTTCTGCTCAGGGCTGAAATCCAACATGACCCGAATCAAACCGCTTTATTCTGATGAGCGGAGTCTGGAGAATTAAGTGTTATTTCCCTCGGAGCGTGATGTCAGGGATGCATGAGAGACAAACAATGATCCTGATTAATATTCCACGACTGTGTCTGTTAAGCACACAGTTGAACAATTGTCTTAATTTATTGAATATCTTAAGATATAAGATGTTTGTTTTTTTTCTATTACCCTCTTCAAAAACAAAGAATGCTTAAGAAAGCAAATCACACAACATTCAATCAGCTGACAGATCATATTGAGTGTTAAAGAGGTAATTTGAATACTGAATAGGGATAAATGATAATGGCTGCAATTATAATTATGGTGCAATTATCCTGATTGTTTTACCAGTTTATCATGATTATCTGTCTGAGTGATTTGATGAACAAATATTTTTATTACACTTTCTGACTGCTGATTACTAACATAAATGAAATGTTGTTTTTTTTTTTCCTTTTTAATACATTATTATACCAAACTGATTATTCGCAATTATAGAACATGTCTGTGCAGTAATAATATACTGAAATAAATGGCCAGTTGGCATAGTTAAGTTATTTTAGTTTAGTATTCTTCAAGGCTGCAAGAGGGAGCAGTACAGAATGATGTTCAGCCTACAGTATCTGTCTTCCCGTTAGAGTCATAGATTAAGTTCTTCTCCCCACTGGCTCTATTTCTGTTTTACTGTCACACTGAAGCCTAAGATTTATAATTCCCTCACAGTAGCTAATCATCACCTCACACACACTGTGTAATGACCAGGTTTGGAAACCTGCAGGCTTATACTAACATCTAATCTTCTGGTTGAAACGCACTGACGTGACACGGACTCGCTTGTGATTGCATCTTGAAATCTCCTTGACAACCTCTGAGTGCGAACACAACAGATTGTTTTATGTGAAATGACGTTAACTTCTTTTGAATTGCCTCCCTGTCGCAGAGCTTGCCTCGCATCATGGTGCAGTCGGCCAGTGTTGAAGAGGGCATGAGCCAACATCAGCAGCCAGTAAGTTCTCCAATCACAGACAGTGTAACACGCATCTATATCTACCTGGAATACATGGGTGGAAAGTAGTTTTTGGAATATGGTTTGCTCTTCTTTATCTGACATTTGTGGGTGAGGCCACATCCTGCTCCCTCTCAACATTGGTCTTAAATGTAAAAATGTGTTTTTTCCCAGAAGGAGCTACTGCATTCATATAATCGTGGCTTAACTTGGGGAAAACCTCCACATGCAATTACAAACACTTTCCTATTCTGTTCTGTTATTCATGGTGCAAAGACTGAGACTGTTTCAGCCTGGTAACTTATTCTACATACAGCTAAAGAACTGTGATAATTTCAATTGGCTTCTTGTTAGGGTTTCTTATTAAGAGGCAGGGGTTCTCGCTGGGGAAATTATTTTCGTACTTTTTGTTATTGTGTAACATTATGTTGTCTTCACAGGTTTGTAGAAATTACTTTAAAGCTTCTCAATCACTATTTTTTTATATTGATAAAGGTTCAAAAGACCATGTGAAATGTGATGTGGTTATGACCCCACAAAGAATTATCACCAAACTGTTCTCTTACCACAACCTGGCAACCTACAACCTAAATTATCCCGTATTTTCAAACCTAAATGTTGACGGGTATGCCAAAACATTTGCCAGGTGGGCAGAGACAAGCCCCAAATTAATGCTAACAACAAACAATAAAAGATAGGCTCGAGTCTATTGCAATGTTGCTGTTGAAAGAAAGACTTTGGAAAGAGTCAACATTTCAGACAGGAATTCAGCCTTTTGCTGTATTTTGGGTCACTAGCACTGTTGCCATGGTCCTCCCACAGGTCCCCTTTGAGGATATCCAAACAGAGATCCGCAGATCCATGCCACTCCCACCGCCAATCATCCCGGAAATGGAAGAATCCACCCCCAGCCCGGTGAGCGAAGCATCTAGCGGATACATATCGACCAGCATATCCACAGCAACACTGTCAGATGTCTACACATTGAGCTGGGACCTGCCTCAGTCATCCGCCTTTGAGATGGTGCCCGATGAAGAGGAAGAGGACTATAAAGTGGCACAATCTTACAATTACCCTGAATCTTTTCTTGCGCACCAATCCGAGCCTCAGGAGCCATTGCAGGTTGTGAACGGCAAAGCAGCTGCAGAGAGCACTGAGTTGCCACCGTCAAAACCATATAATACTCCATCAGATTTAAATCTGAGTCAAGAAGAACCAAATCAATCTCCATCAGCCCAGTTGAAGGATCAAGGGGAGTCTGATTCAGTTGCAGAATCAGACTTACCAGGGCAGAAACAAAAGCAAGACTCCTCAATTGACCAGATTGGATTAGACCAGTCAGACCCACTGAAAGATTCAGTGGTTGTACAGGAGAATGAAACAGAACCGGCAGAATTACCACAAACAGACCACTCCAAATCAGAGACCCCTATGACAGAAGAACTGGAGCTAGCTCCCACAGACAGGACAGAAGCTGAAAGGTCACTCCTTGACGAAACACAACCTTCTGCACAAGAAGGTCAAAGTCAACTGGAATCGATGGAACCACAGCCCAAACAAGACACGGCAACTTTTGACAGTGCTCAGGATCCAAACCTGATTCAATCTTTGTCTGAGGACAAACCTGCTCCAGAACCACCTGGAGACTTGGATCTTCAAGATTCATCAAAGGATCAATCAACTTGTGAGGCCTCCACCCTGACCTCATCCTCAGCAACAGATAAGGTCCAACAGGAATCGCCTGCCGATGCATCTACGAAAGCTCCCGCAGCTCCGACTCCTGTGTCCAGCATTCAGCCTTCCAAACCGGCTGCCTCAGCGGCCAACCCCTTCAAGATCCAGAAAGTAAAATCTTCAGACCTCAAGTCCTTTCATCCCATTCTAGGTGAGGAGGAGGCCGGGCATGTGGACTGGACCAGCAGCCTGGGATCAGGACTCAACCTCTCTGTGCCACTGGAAAGTCTGGAAATCATCTCTGACTCTGAGGAAGGAGATGCAGCTGCTACTACTGTTCTTCCTGACTGGTTGAAAGAAGGGGAGTTCGTAACTGTGGGAACCAATAAGAGTGGTACTGTGCGATATGTGGGACCCACAGATTTTGCAAAGGGCACCTGGGTGGGAGTGGAACTGGAGGTACCAGCAGGTGAGTAGAACAAACCTGTCAATAATTTTACCTCATTCTTTATGAACATTTTATGTTGTTCAATCGCTAGTCTAAAAATCTGACGAGCCTTTCTTGATCTTTCTCTAGGAAAGAATGATGGCTCGGTCGGCGGTAAGCACTATTTCCACTGTAACCCTGGGTATGGGGTGCTGGTAAGGCCCAACAGAGTGACCCGCGGTGGTGCCAAACGCCGTCGCCAGCAGCAACAGCAAAAACGCCGTAGTGCCAACCTTTCTGGGTCCAGCCCGAACCTGGCAGCCCTTACCGCTCTGGCCAAAGGTGAGGCCGGCGGGGCATCAGCCAGTCGCAGCAGAGGAGAGAACCGCAAGTCCTGGAACACTTGAGAGGCTCAGTATCTGCTAAACGGTAGATACCCACTCTGCCTTCAACCAGCAGCTGGTTGATGCGATTATCGGGTAAGTTTTCAGAGAGAGTAAGACATCAGTGTTTAATATGGGCAGATTTACAACAGACTTCACTGTATCTGGTCCTTTACTACTATAAGTTTTGGCAATACAAGATGAGTCACCTCAAGCTCCTCCATTGGGACTGGGAACCCATCAGATGTTTATCGTCTGTTAAGGAATTGTATAAGTATTACTATTACTTCATAGAAATATTGAATGTCTCATCAGAAAATGTGAAGGTTTTTAGGTATCTACATGGTAATGTCTTGTAATTAATTTCATTTTAAACGGTGGATGTGTTGTTTTAGAGTGTATTTATTCCAGTGGCATTAGATAACAATCAAAGAACTGCCTCAAAATCAGCACATTTTTCTTTTCTTTTAACGTGTTATGCTACTTGCCAGGCAAAAGTATACTTGCTTGGGGGTAAAATATTAAAAAATATCAAATTCACTGGATTACACTGGATGACTCCAAAGGCTGCAAAACACCTTCATGTGCTCATATTTCTACTGCAAGGATACTATGCAGCTGTATGTTTGGATAGACTTCTAAGTCTCATAACTTGCTTCATACCTGTTTTTAAATTGTTTCTTGTGCCTTAAAATACAATGACTACTACTCAGCAAATGTGCCTTAGTGATACTTCACCAAATTCTGTTTTGTTGGTAGGTTGAAAACTGGTCACTAACTGTTTAAGAAGCTTATTTTAGCTCTTGATTGTGTATTTGTCCTGTTTTACCAACTTGCAGTCTTTGCTCACAAAATCTACTGAAAGTTTGCTGCATTTCTTTTTTTTTTAAATCAGTGTACGACCAAGTGAGTGTGTGTGAAGATTGATTGGGAGTGACTTCATTTTAAAAAATTTGTTTTGCTAGCGAGTTAATGAATTATGTGTTTGGGAGCCTTGTGATTTGTACATAAGGATATTTGAGGGATTTTGTTTGTCGTATTGCATTTAGTATTAATTTGTCAGGTAAATAAGATATTTTATACATATGCATTCACGTTGATCATTTTGACCAATTGAATGCTTATTTATTTAAAGATGACGACAAGATATTGTTGGAAATGAAAAGCAAAATTTTTTTTTTTTTTTAAATCAATGTTGAATAAATTTCACTCTGCTCATGTCATTCAATGTGTGATGTGATATTTGCATAGAAATTGAATATTTGTAACCAACAAGATAGTAAATGCAGAGAAAATCTCATTGATATAGCTTTATTCTCTTGTACATTATATATATCATACTAAAATAAACACAAGTTAAAAAAATGAACAAAGAAACTGTACAAAAAAATGTATATATACTACATCTTAATTACAGAACAGTCTACTGTCCAAAAAAGGCACTAAATTCTGAAATGGGCAATACAGTAATTTTGAACATAACTAGATTGGAGATTGATACAACAGCATTCAGTCCTCTTTTTCAGAGCTATATTGTGATGAAGTGGATGGTGTTTCACTGGGGACACAAAAGGACATGTAGACATGTTGACCCTGACACACCACAAGAGGACACCCCTTTTAGAGTAAGCACCACCACTGGAGTATGCACAACATCGGGTGGGGAAAGCCAGTTTGTTTTTTTTATTTTAAAGATTAATCTGTTTCCATTTTTCTCCTGGAAAAGCACAGAATCTTTACTTCTTGAGCACCTGAGGGTTCTTTCTTCCATCCCATAAACATTTCTGTCAAGGTTGAACTCTCACATAAAATACTGCTGGATTAGAACTTGTACTTGCTAACTGGGCCGTGGCATCTCTCAAAACACGAAGGCAATTCATTTTAAAAGTGAGAGAAAAATCTTTAAATGCACTCTTTGTAGTCTTTTCCTTCCACGCACGACTTGTTTCACTATTTCTAAACATACAATATTATTTGTATGTCGGAGAGATTGTCACACCAAACTCCATAGGAAAAACCCTTTCAGGAGAAAATAGTGTTTCATCAACATACACTCTTAGTACTTGGCAGGTGAGTAGTGTGATTAAATTCTCAAAGGAATAGTTAAAGTTTTGATTTTGGTGTCGGAAGCCAAACCTATGGTAAGTTTAACAGTTCCAGATATGGAACACGTTTCATCAAACTGCGAAACCCAAACGCAATTTTATTGCGTTTCCGATTACTTCAATAGTATTACAATGGAACTCTGCATTGTATTTTATACAAAGCTGCATAGAGTCAATATCTAGGAATAAATACTCTGATTTGAGTATTTTATCAATTATGCACCTGTGTTTGCAAAAGGGAAGTCAATGTTAAAATGCTAGATTTCCCTATGAAGTTTGGTGTGACATTTTGTGGAGAGAACAGCACATAGTGGGGCTTTGATTTAGTATGATATGGTGTCTGATGCAGCTGTACTGAAATGTTTTTTCACACCAGCCCCTTTATCTTATATTGGACGTTTGTCTTTTCAAAGGAAGGCTTGGGGAGGGAAGGTTACATTTCAAGCTTAGTCAACAGCAATAATTAATTTTCATAAGGTGCATAATTTTCGTCTTTCACAAAATAGCTTACTAGCTCAGACACAAACGGGGAGACTGTTGCTCAGTCAAATAAAGGATGACAAAAAAGAAAATAAAAACGGTTTAAATGATAATAGAAAAATAAGTCAGCAGAAATTAAAAGGCATGAATAACAATAAAAGCACGTTTCATTTCAAAACATAAGTCATTCTTTTTTTTTTTTACATTACCATAAAAAATGAGTATAAATACATATTGTTTTTATCTTTCAACCCTTTCTTTTTGAAACGCAGGTCCCAGTACTGAGTAACTGTATCACGGCTTCACACATCCGGAAGCGGTAGAATTAAATAGAGTTTTACTAGACTAGAGCCCAGGGCTGGAAGCTATTCTACTAGCAGGATCCAGATACCAGGTTGTTTGACACTAGAGTCTAAGACAAATTAAAACATGAGGACTTGCATGAGGTTCACTTCTCAGAGTTCCTGGGTAACTGCTTTTTTTAAATCCTGCTTTGTAGAATATTTTCCCAGTTCTCCAAAATCATCACTAAGGCAGGGGTTCCTTTTAAAGAAATAATCTGACATGTAGGGAAATATGCTTATTTGCTTTATTTTTTGGCCAAATTTTTGTTGAAAAGATTAATGCCACTCTCGAGTTAGTACGGTATATGTGAAGCTAAAGCCCAGAGACTCTTAGCTTAGTGTAGCAGGAAGATTGGAAGCTAGCTAGTCTCTCTCGAAAGCTAAAAAAAGAGAAAACCCACCTACTGCCACCTCTACAGCTCATTAATTATCACTGTATATGAAAAAGTGAATTGTAAAAATAAACAAATTGTGGTTTTTCAGGGATTAAGTTAAATGTTAAGCTAGAGCCAGGAGATAGCATAGTTTAGCATAAAGACTGGAAGGAGGAGAAAACACCTAGCCTCCCTCTGTCCAAAGGTTATATCTGCTTACTAGTACTTAAAAAGTTTACTAATTGTATAGTATAAAAAGGGCACAGGAAGTTACTGTGCATGACCACAATTTTTTTTTAGTATGTAAAACCACAAATAAATTTTATTCATTTTTAAACTGACATTTGTACTGTTTTAATAAAACAAAATACAACATGTTAATTAGTCAGCTACAGAATATCTTTTAACCTTTGGACAGATCCAGGCTAGCTGTTTCCACCTGCTTACAGTCTTTGCGCTAAGCTAACGGTCTCCTGGCTCTAGCTTCAAATTTAGCGTACACAGTGGCCTCAATCCTCGTATCTAACTCTTGACAAAAAAAAAGTGAATAAGCGTATTTCCCAAAATATTCAAACTATTTTTTTTTTTCTTCCTCACCCTAAAATAAAATTTGAAGACATCAGTCTTGGACTAAAAAAGCGCTAATACTTGACATATAGTGAGCCCCTGATAACAAGGCTTACACTTTTAAAGAACACATCATTTAATCTCTGTTTATGACTTTACAATGACCTTCAGTCAAAGATAGTTTTGGAAAATTTCCACCCAGGGCACAAAAAAAACAAACAAAAAAAAAATAGTGGATAATCATTTCCCATATCACCACTTTAAGTGTCTTTGATTCTGATTCCCTTCAAAGTGGTGCTTTGACCACTGAGGCTTTACAGGTGTAATAAAAACAGAGAACGCCTCAGAAGTTATTCTGATATACTCTAAACAATTTCCAGTGTGGATTTAGTCTAATTTGATACCACTGATATTAAAAAAATCTTCTGAAAGCACATTCTTTAGGCTATTATAAAGAGGCAGCGTCACAGAACAAGTAGTAAATAGCTTAGGGGTATTTTATCATTATGTCTGACTGCTAATACCTATCTTCACCGACACAGGCCTGCTGTAGTGTCAAGCCCACATACGACGCCACACCGGCTTGAGAGGCATTCACTGAACATGAGAAAACAACTACACACGCCAAAGGAGTTAGTAGAAATCGCTTTGGATGAATGTGAACACCATTTTCAGATCAGTCTTAGCTTAGCCTCTTAGCCTTTTCGCTCCAAGCATCTTTTCCTTTGGCATGGATGACAACAAAGCACAATTCCCCTTATTAGATAGCTTAAGTTTGCTTGATTATCACATTGACCCTAAACTGATTCTCATAGCCTCGAGTACTTAACAATAGCGTCACCGGGAAGCTAAATACCAAGGCAAAATGATTGTATATCCAGTCGCCATTTTGGGCTAAAAACATAGAGCGAAATGCGTTAAGTAAAATCACTGCTGCTGTTGGATATAAACCTTAAAATATATCAGTTTTTTTTATGTGTACTAAAAAGTTTATTGTTTCCTTGTGAGGAAATAAACTTTAAAAACCTGCTGTATACGGGAAAAAGTAAAGGTGGCTGTCTGTAGGAAATTAAGGCTACGTCTTTTCAGAGGTTTTCATCCAACAGCAGCGCTACTGTAGGAAAACAAAAGGCCATTCCACTGAGGGAATGTTATCTATAGAGGGTGAAGACAGTGACTGGACAGTTCTGTCTGCCGATATGATCCTTTCTGACAGCCTCGGTGCCAGAGAGGGAGAGAAGGAAACTCTCTCCATCCATCTTTCCCAAGACGATGGCTGGAGGCTGCTCTTTCCATGAATTGCACAATGAAGGAGGTGAATTTTGAGGGGTAGGTAGGTAGGTAGGTAGGTAGGTAGGTAGGTACCACACCATGAGGTGAGTGTGACTGAGAACCATAAGAACCATATATATATATATTATATATACAGTACACGTTATTTTTCTGAGGTTGACGTTGAGGTGAGATAGACTGAGGATCGGCTCAGACAACCAGGCTGGAGAGGGAAGGGAGAGGGGGAGTTAGGAAGAGGAGAGGAGAGAGAAGAGGTATCCTGTGAGGAGAGAACATACTGAGGGAAGAGAGGGGGGAGTTCCCGGGAGACACAATCCCAGACAAGAGCCACCATTTTAGGGGGTTAAAGGCCTGGATTTCCCCCCTTTTCTTCTCTCCATGGAACATTTTCACAGAGATCAGAGGACATTTAGTGACCCATTTCTGCAAGCTGTGTCAATATATTGGGTAGGTGGGGGTGGTGGGTAATTACTGTTTACATGGACTTTATGGGGGGAGGGAAGCCGAGAGAGAAGGGTGGGGGGGGGGGGGGGGGCTGGCTGAGGGACAGATTCTGAAGGTTTACTAAGTAGCATTATTTTAGTCTCTTTTATTTTTTTAGCCCCCCCCCACCTCCATTTCCCACCTTTTCTACTCCTCCTTCCATTTCTCCTCCCGACTCTTGTCACTTCTCTCAGCTGCTTCCTCCATCCCAGGTCCTGTGCAGTTCATTCGTCCTCCAGGGACTCCGTCTTGATGTCGTTGGGGACCCCTCCGGTTCTGGACAGGGCCAGGATGGTGTGGTTGACGGCAGCCATCTCCACAGCGAGAGAGATGGGGTCCTGGTGCTCGTTAACAGCTGCGCTGTCATCCTGACACAGGGAGGAGGGAGGACAGAGGGCAACAGCGCCGGTTCAGAATGAGTCCAGTTCCAGGAAGTAAATAAAACAAATAGGAAGTCTGCCTCCAGTAGATGGGACTTATTTTCCACCTGACTGTTCGTTATCCACTGGACTTGAACTGCTTCAATTTCATTAAAAACTAGAAACAAATAGAGTATTCTAAAAAGCTTTGACTAGTAGTGCATGTAACCATCCAGTCTATATTTAAGACCCTTTTACAGGTTCTTCTTTTAAAATGAGGCAGCACCAGCTTAATGAATAATGTTAGCTTCATTAGCTAGCTCATAAAATTTGTGACCAACAGGCTACGAGTGAGAAGCTGCTTTCATCTACCTCTGCCTGAGTCTAGGAGCCTCTGTTTGAAAAACTCCTAAGGTAAATCTGCCACCTTTATGACCTTTTTGTCAAGTGTAGCAACAGTAACTAAGGGGCGTGGTGATTCTGTGACTGTACCTGCAAGGTACTGCGGATCAAGAGAGTAAATCAACCAGACAACATCTGCTGCAGTGTGGGGTTTTCTTTTTTTGTTTTTTTTTTTACGATCGAGTTTAAAATTTGTGAAAGCAAATTATCTTGGAAATTACAAACAAAGAAAATCAAGCTGAGATCAGAAAATGTGTGAGCAATGATATCAAGCATCAACTTCAACATCAACAATCAGTGATTTTCCAGTGACGTGACATCTGATTATTGTATAAAAAGCTGTTCAACAACATGCAATCAGAGTATTATTGTAATGAAGGATCTGTTTAACCTCTGTCTGATTTGACTATGAGTTTCCTTTGGCCTCATTTTGGACTGTTGTGGAGAGCAGTGCTCCCTGCAACCACAGACACACAGATACTCAGCAATGTGATTGATAAAATGCTGCTCCCAACACACACCTCTACAAACTGTGTCTAGCTGACATCATCTTACTTTTACTCAATTATGAATATGCAGCTTTCTGGGGAAACGCATTCTGGCATGTTCCTGTGTTGGGGGGTGGGGGGGGTGGGTTACCTGTGTTGGTGAGGTGGGCTCCAGTCGGTAAAGGCCAAATGGTCGGCTGAGAGGTCTCTTGTCAAAATAGGGCAGGTCACAGGCCTGGAGGCATTTCAACAAGCAGGGTTACTCAGTTAGGCAACATTTGAAAATTCAAATCCAAGTTTAAATACTTCAGAATACACAGAATTACTTCTTCTCTTCCTCTGGTTCATCGTGCCGTTTGACAGATTAAATACACCCTGTGTTCATCACTCATTAGCTGCACTATTTAACTTTAACTGGCTTAACTGGCCTCCACATGAGGGTCCAGGTTTGCAAGTTGTGCAAACAAGAGTAAAGCCAAAGGGCTTAAACCCAAACACAATCTTCATCTGTAGGTTTCGACAATAACACAGAGCATCGCTTCTTTCCATCGCTACAGATTAGTTTCCATTGGTTACAGGGAAGAAAGAGAAGAGAGTAAGCTTTTGTTATTTAATGTGCCTCCAGCAACAGTTCCTCACTAAAATAAAGAACTTTATGTGCTTTCCATATTTGAGGAAGGATATGCTCAGAGTTGATCTGAAGGAAAACAGCAGTTCAAATGTTCTTTGTCTTTTGGTGTGAGTTTGTCAACAGTAATGTGACAGTGACACCACAAGCTGCTGATTTCAATTAACACAATTTGAACCAAAGAGAGGGTAATAATCAGTAAACTGATTTATTGTTCAGTTGGAATGAAACGCATGTAAAATGCACAATCACATGACCATGACTAAAGCCTGAAATACTGAGTGTTGTCCATGAACAAAGAGCCTTTTGCCAGGGGACGGATGTGAAGGGTTGGCAATAATAAAATATAAATGAATAAATAAATAAGATAAAGACACAGTACAGCAGGAAATGAAGACATAAAGCTGTAAAACAAGGAAAAGTGACTTCTTTCTCTTCCTCTCTCTCCTCAGACCAGTGGTGTTAAACATCGTCTGGAACATAAATCTGGTTTTATGTGTCTTTTGGGATCTTCAGTCACTCCCTACCTGCTCTGAGAAGTCATTCCCGTCGATGTCGTCGCTGTTGGAGTGTCCTCCTGGACTCTGGACGTCTATCCCATGACTCTCCAGGATTGTGGCTTCTTGGAGGAAGAGAATGAATTGTTAGATTTAAGGGGCATCTGAACCCACACAGGTACCTCTGTAGTTAGCAGGGCCTGCGAGGAGAGACTGTGGAGAAGCTGAACTACTGTCAAGTTACGGCTTGATTCAAAAATAAATAGCCAGCTGAGTCAGCTGTAACATATGAAAACTAGGTTGGGATTGAAAGTGCAAGAAAAGGAGGCAGAACATGAGCAGGGAAGCTTTTAACTAAAAGTAATGGCTGAACAGTTAAAGCTAAAAGTAATGAAATAACTTAAAATATTCAGGTAAAGTAAAAGATAAAAAGCTAAAAGTAAATGTGTAAATGGTTGCATTCTGCCCCTCTGATAACATCCACATTTACATATTTAATTGTGATAAATAAAACCCATTCTGAAATAAATTTAAATAAACAGATTGGGAACACGGCCAGTGTTGCAGATGAACATGAGCTCGTATGAGGGCTGTGGGGGAACGTGGTCGGAAGCCACTGCTGTAAACCGTTACGAATGGCCACACATTAGCATTGATTATGGTCAAATGACAGTGAATGTCATCAGTGGCTTGTCCTCTTCTCTGCTGAGCCCTGTGGCCAGCGGGTCACAGAGTTTCTACTTTACACTTCTAACTGGCATCTAGGTTAATACAAGCAGCAAGAGGATTTTTTTAATTTCCCAGTAGTCGTGAGGATACTTCACCAGACACCAGGTGACTGATGAACAATCATTAACCTAATTATAGTGATGGAACGAATTAATTGTGAGCCATTCAATGCATAAGAAGAATGTTATAATTGCTGCTATCAAATATAAAACAGTAATGTTAACAAAGGATGTAATTAAACGTGCAGTGCAATGCCATCAAAAGTCTCAGTGGATATCTGTGGTCTCTCCACAAAGCCACATTACCAATGTTGGCCCGTCTCTTGATCTCTTTGCGACGGTTGGCGAACCAGTTGTAAACTTTCAGGGAGGTCACCCTCTCCAGATCAGACAGCTTCTTCCCTGAAACAAATCACAAGACAATCTCATCACCCACTGCAGCTTGTATCACTTTTCACTTCCATCTGTTCATAATAACGGCCAATGTTTTTTGATCCCTATCTGCTCCCTCAAGCCGCGAATCGTACTTTTATAAACACAACTGCCTCATAACTGATGGTGCTCAAAGAACCCCTGAGAGGAAACAACTCAAATCATACGACAGATGTGACGCAGATGCTTGGTTTGTAAAATTTCGATCAAGTAGAAAGACGTAAGATCCGAACCTCTGCCAGAGGAAAGCGGCAGAGTGGTCGTGGCTGAGAGAGTAAGATGGAGTAGCCAGTGTGACACCAAGAACTGCTGCGTCTCCGTTTTCACTCAAACATGGCGACACAGCAACTTTCTGGACACGTCCATCGAGCTGGACGGACTGAGTCGCTAGTGACACAACAGGGCGTCATCGCCGTCTGCTGTGAGTTTATAACCGTAAAGGAAGGGTGCACGAACTCTCCGGTGTTTTCTACAACGGTGAAATAATGAACAAGAGCTGTACAGCAGCGTCAGCCATCAACAAACAGCATCCCGACATGTTTCATCATCACTGGTGACTTCAAATCAGTAAAATGAAAATTCCACCAACATGTCAAGTTTGGAACAAGAGGAAAAAATACACAGGATGTTGTTTACATCCAAGTTGTTGCTAATACGAGCGCGCTCACTCTTTAATATTTCACTTTGTTTATTGTGTATTTTGTTTCTTTTTTTGGCAAATGAGTTGGACTCAAATAGGGAGTGTAGGGGGGGCTGAGAGAGAGTCTGTCACCATCACTGTACAAAAACAAACAAAAAGAATTATTACACTTAATGGAGAGTGAAAAGGCAACAAGATGAACTGATAAACAAAAGACCCACAAGGCCTAAAACCTGCCTTCATGATATTATCATATGTGTATCCTCAGGTGCAACCACTTCAGCGTTGCATAAATACTTCCTTCTTCCTTTGCTCTTTCTTTTTGACCTCAGTCACGGTGTGTGCGTCCTGCAAGTGAGTTACCTTATTTAATATTCAAATTTACCTTTATGGCACACAATTTTCTGTTGAGTTTTGATTGGATGCCACTAATTTTGATCCCTTTTGGCGGAGCATCAATGAAAAGAAATCCACAAAGAAATGAAGAGAAAATAAAAAAGCTCTGTGTCGTTGAACCTTGGTCTATGTGTCTCAGCCTGCGTCATTAGCCCTTAGCTTTGAACCCAACAATATCAATCTTTGCAGATGATGGAGGAATATTTATCACCAGCACATGAAGCTGTTATCAATTACACACAACAAAAATGTTAACATTGAATTAAGCGGTGATGCACACATACCTGGTTTCTGAATAACAGCATTGCAGGCGTTTGCAATCTCCTCCCGTTTGGCCTCATCTGGGTACTGGTTGTCGTTGAAGTAGCTATAAATAGCAGAAGAGCCACGCTGATTAAATTAATTTCACTACACAAGGACAATGTCAACAAACTGGAGTTACTGCTGTTTGTTATGTGCTGTACGCAGGACAACCGAGCCAATATTCAGAGTGTGTGACAAAGGCTTTGTTTCTTCACTGTCCAGCCATTTTCAAGGACAGGTTGCAATGTTTTCCTCAATTCCATGTGGAAATAAAGAAGTTATGAAACAAACTCCTATTTATCATTTTCCTCCTCCCTCCCTCCCTCCCTCCGTCCCTGCCTCCCTCCCTCACCTCTCCATCACGGCCAGGCACTCTTTCCTCCAAGTGAAGCGACTTCCTCGACGCAGCCTGAAGGTACCGGGTGTGGTGGTCAGCGGGGGCGGGGTTTGCCTCCACTCCATCTCCTCCAGAGGCAATGGAGCTGGCCGCATGTTGAGGGTGGCACCTTGAGGGGGGGAGGGGGGGCAGGAAGCGGCAGAATCACTGGTAAGTTACAAACGGAAGGCGGTGCACATCTGTCAGGAAGAGTTGGGCCACAGTCGGCCCCAGAAGGAGACGGGCTGCAGGTGTGTTTGTGGTTTTGCAAGCGACAAAAACGGAGCCTGTAGAAAGCATGAAAAATGTGGCAATAACAGCCGCACAGCCCACCCCTCATGAAACGTACGCGAGGAGGAACGTCACCTCATGCAAATCTCACAATATACTCTGATTATAAACTCGACTGAATAGTGCTGACAAAGACTGCGCTGCCTCATCTCCAATCATGACCACAGCAGAAAAGGAAAAGCCACACAAAAGGATTGATTCGCACTCAAACTCATAAAACTGGCACCCGGCAACTGGATATATTATGAGGTCAGCGGCTCGCCCGCATTGTCATAACATAAGCTGACACACACATTGTCAACGTTTGCCTAACTGGGTCACCCTGCAACACTCCAGGTTATCGCAACGGCATGAATGGGGCATCACTTTTCCTCTGCAGCAGTGACGGAGGTGTGTGTGTGTGTGTGTGAGTGCATGTGTGTGTGTGTGTGTGTGTGCGTGGGCTGGGCTGGGCTGAGATGGGCCGGGCTCCGTCTGGCCATAAATAGCATAGAGCAGTTTCCAGTGCTGACGGTGTTGGCAGGGCTCCACCGAGGAACATGCCGCAGAGGACAAGGCGTGGGATGTCTGCTGCCTGGCTATAGGTTGATACAGCACGTCCATGTTTATATTGTATACACACACACAGACACGCGCACACACACACACACTTATACACACACTCGTGATCTAAATCTAGCAGGAAGTCTTGCTGTTAACCATTTACAGCGCCGCATGGGTTTAAAGTTGAAATGATGTCTGTAAGACAACAGCATGAGTCTGAGGTTAGTTCCGGTCTCCTCATGTGTGAACTCTGATTTCTCTTCAACTGTTTTAAAGAAGCAGGATTTTGACATAATCAAGGTTTCAAAAGACTTAAGTCACTAAAATGAGAAACTGAGACTTGACCTGATTTAAGACTTGAAATCAAAAACATTCAAGTTTCAAGTCGTGACCTGGTGAAATCCTGGAAACTGCGACGCATATTCAATATTCAGGCCTTTGGGGCGAATGAGAATTAACACCTATATCATTAAATGAATGTGACCGAACCCCACATCCCAAACCACATTAAAGAAACTGACACTGTCCAGCTCATTTGCAATGCCTTGCTGACTCACTAAATTAACAGGTGATTTCACATTCATCGCCACAGTAATGTGTTCAAAGTAGAGTAGTGTCATGATTACCTGTTCATGGTTTGATAGTTTCCAGTTCTGCATTAACAAACAGAAAAAGGGAACAACTGCCTATTTTTCTATTTTGGCAACAGAGCATGTGACAGACATTTGTGCGAACACCTGGCTGGAGTGAAAGGCGCCGTCTGTTGACCTCATACACGACAAATTCAAAATCAATACTCGACTTTTTCCCATGATCCAATGGGACTTTTGTATTTAGAATAAAAACATGAAACATCATTGTCAGAACTTGAGTCTTGACTTAAGAAGACATTAGGGTCACCACAGTGGACGATGTTACCAGTGTTAACACAAACTGATTACATAACTTTCCCACCAGCCCCTTCCTCTTCTTTTATTTATTTTTTATAGACATAAAACCCATTTGGTTTATTTTTGTGTACGAGCAGTCGCGCCCACATTGGTCAAATAAAAACTCTAATTTGTAAAATGCTTATTATCAATACTTAGTTGAACTAAAAGTGTCTGCTGCATCAGAGTCTCAACTCCAAACACATCATTTTCCGCAGGTGCAGTCATGGAAGAGCTTGTTGCAAGAAAAAAAAAAAAGAAATTACCAATTGGAGACTATTTATGTTTTAAACAACTTCAACAAAGCAATTTGCCACAAATAGTCCCAGCTAAAGATCCTAACACTCCCAATCTGCATGAGCCTTTGCGAACACGCCATCCTGCTGAGCGCGGCACGTTAAGCTGTGAAGTCAAGCTGAACATCTGTCCAACACTATTTGAAAAACAGAGTCTGATGGCGTCAGATGAAGCACGCCTCCGCTCACAGCTTTTAAACAAACAAACAGGAGGGGATAACATGCTATTAAATGATCACAGGTTTTGGTCTCGTTCTTAAATATGATTTTTGAATTGGTTTTACTTTTCAGCACCAATCGACTGGAGCTCGACCGCTAGAGACGGCTCGACTGTCATTTAGTCACTGTCCTGTTTTATGAAAGATGCAAATCAGTGCAACAAGAGCACAACTCCAACTGTCAGTTGCCATTAGCTCATGCTGCAATTTGCACTTTACAGGTTAATTATTTACTGAGTTGAATTATCAAGCAGACAGACCATTAAACTAGCAAAACTAAAATGACAAAAAGAGAGACGGGTGTTTTCTTTTATCTGCTGCCAACTCGCCATAGATTCCTTCTTACAGTAGATGTTTTTCCTCGTGTTGGGATCAGCTCCTACAAACTGCTGCGTTACAATCCTGCTCTCCTAAGTCAAGATGCTTCTGCCAACATGTTCCATGGAATTGAGCCATCGCATACATCACATCCCACTGCACCACATATACCACAAGATGCTAACTACTTCCACTTACCTCGTTGACAGTCTGAAAGGAAGCTGCAGGCAGCGGAGTGCTTTCCTGCCGTGCTTCCTTTCTTCAGAGCCGCTTCCCTGCTGGAATTAGCGAGGCGCAGTACTGCTATCTTTACATCCAGGCTACGGACTCATTAACTCCTCTTCATGTGCTCAACCAGAACTTTGCACGAGCGTTCACACTGACTAAATAAAACTAGTTTCTTTTGATGACCTTGATAATGACGCTGACAACTGTTGTGGCCACGCAAGATTCTGACATTCAAAAAGTGTTTACTCGGTGTGTTTAATTTCGTCGCCCTCTTTTGGCATCTGCTGCAGATTTGTCCCTCCAAATTTAGCTTCCATTATTAACCACGTACAAAACAAACACACACACACACACACACACACACAGAGTCAAGAGCAGGGAAGGGGGTAACAGACAGAGTCCGGTGTACCTGGTGTGGTTTTCTCCAGCGTGTACCAGCGGTAGAAGGCCCTCTTCTTCTGCTCACTCAAGTCGGAGCCGTGCTGCAGCAGCCAATGGGAGATCCTGCTCTGGCTGATGCCTGGAAAGCAGCCAAACATCGAATTACAACCGGGTGTTTTGCATCAACCCCCGGCACCATTTGTAGACAGCCCTTAGAAGAAGTCAAGAGAGACGGAGTGGAATACTAGAGGAGGAAAGTGTTTTCTCTCCTCTCAGCTCCGACTTCATTTCTTCTCCAACCATTTGTCTCTCACACAAGTTGCAGCCGCAGACGTACGGCCGTGCACTCGCACTCATTTGTACTGACTGGCTGTTAAACTCGAAATTAAAGAGTCCGACTGATACGAGTTTGTCACTAAAACATCACAAAGATCTTTGCTAAAAAAAAGTCCAACCCAGCCCATTTATTCACCACAGAAAACATTTAAAAACACTGACAGCAATAAATAATCAAAATAAAATTTGTTGGCACATTCTCCAGACACTTTGTACGTCTTTCTTCAAAAGAAAAAAGGATCAGTTTATTCTGAGCAAGAGGTCACAAAATGTAAAAACAAAAAAAGAAAGTGAATGTTTTAGTGAAAGATGAACACAATATTTCTTAAAAGTCTCTAAAATTTGTCTCATTTACCAACAAACTGATGGACCAGTCTAACAGGTCTGGGGTTACACAGGTAAAAGGAAAATTTTCTAATTTTTGCCAGTTTTGTCTGATTATTCGACTTGTCATCTGTATCTTAATTTGTCATGTGGTTCCTGTTTTGGCAGGTAATTTTAAGCCACGGCTCAGTTTGTCATCATGTTATCCTGCTTTGCTCTGTGAACAATGACGCTTCTGAACTGCTGACATTTAAGGACAATCAACACGTGTGCATGACTGACAAAATGACAGCTGGCAACAGAAAACACCTCAAATCAACAACGTTGCTCAAGAGTGTGTGTGTGTGTGTGTGTGTGTGTGTGTGTGTGTGTGTTTGTCTGCTACTAACCGGTGACTTGCGCCACAACTGCCTGAGAGATCCTCCTGTTCCCCAGGAACGCTTTGATCTCCTCTTTCACCATACTGCTGTCCCTCCTGCAAATACACACACACACACACACGCACGCACACACACACACACACACGCGCACGCACACACACACACACACACACACGCACGCACACGCACATGAGAACACAGCAACACACTTTAATGCACCGTCAGCAGCTAAATCTGGAGGAGCAATGTTTTTATTTCACAGGGACAAACGTCACAGAGAACCACTGAGTTGTTATACATTTAGTAAAGTGTAGTGAAACTTAACTGACAGGCTGATATCAAAAACATATGCAGCAAAGATAAAATGCGTGGATGACTAATGCTGGCCAGAATTTCAGCTTTTATTTTTTCACATGTTCAACTGTGGTGCAAGCAGCTGTATCATCATTTACCCAGCATTACCGCCCAACACTGACATGTTGTACCCTTACTGTTGATACTAAAGCTTTTGTTTCACGCCAGATAATCAAATGTGTGTTTTTAAATTGTTCCTATTTATGGGAAAACTATTAAACCAAAGCTCCATTTTAATCCGAGCTGCATTTTGACAGCATTATCTGTGTATTGTTCTTTATTTTTACAGCTCCCACACACATCAACGTGGCACTTCAGAGGAAAACAAAAGGCAGTGACTATGAATTAAAATTAATTGAACCACAATCAAGTCATCTGTATTTTCCAAATGTATTTGGCCGACATGTTTCCACTATCTCAGCCCTCGGCGGGAGGAACAAAAAATAAATAAAATAAAACATGCAGAGACTTGCAGGAGTGGAGGGTGCTGAGCGAACATGTGCAGTCACACAGTGTACCCACCCTGCTTTCTGGCTTCAAGCCCAATCCCCTCCCCTATACATACACAATAACACACACATACATACACACTCACGCACCAACAAGCTTATAGCTGTCTTGGCTTAATTCCTCATGCTGGTACAGATTGTGAACACCTGTCTTATGCTGACTTATCCATACTAATAGTGCATACTTTTTTTTTTTATTTATTTTTTTTAATAAACACAGGAAGGCATTTCCAGCCGCTGCCTACACCACCCAACTTTAACAGCACTGCTGCTCAAACCATACAATCACAGCATCCTTTGAACCAGCCAGTATCCCAGACTCGCACAGTCAAAATGGAGAAGGCATCAAAGTCCTGAGCGCTCTTGTGAAGCATATTTCTGAAATGAAAATGCGTCACGACTCTTGACATCCAGCATCAATATCCTCCACACCAGCCTCTTGCGGCGCAGCTAAAATTAGAGCTCAAAAAACGCTGCTTGTATCGACACCAGTGAATCAATGTAGCACAAGCTGCTGTACAAGACTGGAGGAGGAGTGGGAAAGTGGAGGAGGGAGGAGGCGGGGGTGGAGGGTGTGTTGGGTTGGGGGGGGGGGTTGGATGCCAACTCAAAAGGCCGAACCCCTGCAGGGACTGAAATGTGCACTTAAAAGTGAGAAAAATCAGAAGGGCACCGTGGAATTGTTGACAAGCTGAAACCTCGTGTCACGCCCCCGCAGCCCTGCTGAGCAAGGCGCTGGAGAGTCCTACAAGCGGAGGGAGAGAGAGAGAGAGAGAGAGGGGAAGAGGGCTTTTGAACGCTACTTAACTTCTCGGGCTGTCTAAAGAGGACATGTAATTTAATGCAGAGGCAGCGTGAATGAGCAATGGGACAGTCAGTGCAATGCTGGGGATAGAGCCCGAACTCTGACTGCCTATTCTTACTCTGACTGGGCAGCTGGAAGGCAGCGGGAGCCCACAGCAGTAGGAGGAGCGCACTAATGTGTTAAGTGCTAAGAAGAGGAGAGGAGGTGGCTAACATGTGGACGGTGATAGATTATGAACACTGAAGCTGTCAGAGTAATGGGCCTAAGTAACTTCTGACATGATTTCAAACGTCAGTAGGTTTCGTTAAATGTCACCGCATGTTGCTTTATGTAATTTCATGTGATGTTTCCAGAGGTGCACAGTCGAAAAGCTTTCCTTCCTTCCTTCCCTCTCAGGAAATGTCATCCTGAACCCAGAAGGCTTTTCCAAACGTTTCCCACAGGATACTTCCCCTTTTTCTTTTTTTTTTTCATGCAATAACGTCTTTGTTGACTCTACGCACAATCTCAACAAGAGCGCCTTTATGGCTGTCTGTTATTTTTGATACTCCATTACAGGATGTACATCTTCATGTGGTACATGCTGTTCGAGACAAATGTACTAATCACATCTGTCATGTGGTGCTGCTGTGCTCGAGAAATGGGATCACAGCCAGCTCTCTGTAAAAGAACACTTAACCTTTTGTTCCTTCTTCTATTCATTCAACTGTGCATCTTCACTTGTCATTTATCTTGCTTATTGTCTGTGCAATTCACAAAAGGAACAACAAACGTGATAATTGTTCATAAACTCACAACTGAACCGCACCACAGGCTGGATCCTGCCTCTGCGTTAAGTAGAGCTGAAACCATTTGTTGATTAATCGATTAGTCAATCAACAGAATATTAATCAGCAACTCTTCTACTGGTAGCACCGAGTTGAGTCATTTTCCAAGCACAGTTACAGGTTTTCCTTTGTGACAATGTAATGCTTTTATTTGCCCTTTGTGTTCGTAACTGTGAATATTTGACAAAAGAAGGTGTGAAGATGTCACCTTTCACTATTTTCTGTCATTATACAGACCAAAGAATTCAATCAGTTCATTGCAAATGTACTGATAATAACAACAAGTTGCACAGCGAGAGTCAGAGGCGTTGCGCTGCTTACTGCACGTGTACAGGGCCGGCTCTTGTAGTTATGTCAGGGGCCTCTCTGCAGCTCCACCTCTGCAAAAATGTAAGTGCACATCAGCTTCACAGGGAGCCTGTGAGAACAGTGACTGTTTCTATTTCCAGTAGTATTTGTTGATAATGAAAACAAGGAGCTGGGTGAAGAAGATTTGTTCAGCATCATCTGGTAAAGACACTGCCGGTGCAAAGGATAATCACAAACGAACAACACTGCCAGGTAAAGTTAAAAGCAAGACAGATTTTGCATTTACAGTTTTTACCACTTCGACGCCTCAAAGCAGACATACACCTTAAAAGTAACATCCATCCCTGAAGTGGCACAAAGTCTCTCCCAATTTCCAGCTGCAGAAATAATAATAGCAGTGAATGCACCAATGATCAGTTCAACTCAATTAATTATATCACAGAGCATAATTAAAGAGTGGATAAAAAAGCTCTTAAGCGTAACTGAAACTTCCCCAATAATAAACAATAAATGTAACGAAACAGGAAGTCAGACTGACGGCGAAACCGTTTTCAAATGGTCAAATGCCAGTGAACACAATCTGAAGCCAAAGACAAATGAATCTACACAACCTCAGCAGGTAAAGCAAAGGACGAGCGACTGTGTTAAGAGCTTAAATACGTTCTCATTTAACATTACAGGTCCAGAACAGCCACTAAACAGACTCTGATGAGAAATGTTCTCTCAGCTGCTGTTTTCAAGATCAAGTATGAATTTCAAACCTCATTTTTTTTAAGCCAACACGGACATAACATCCTTAAAATGCTCCCAAAAAAACAAAAACTAACAAAATTTTTACATCAACAATTCCAAAAACTGCTCATGAAGTTCATGTTATATGAACAAAAGCTCCAGTACCAAAAGTACGATGGCTTTCTACACAGCCGTTTCCAAGGTCAAAGGTGAACTTTGAATGTGTTTTTTAAATATTTGTGCGCTCCACCAGCAGCTGCGCACAATGGAGCTTCAGTGGAGTTTCCAGTTGGCGCTATTTAATTAAGCCGGACATACAGTGGGCTTTCTTGTCTCCTTGTTGTGGGCATTACTGCCAATAGAGATGAATCTCTGACTCCAACCAAGTGGCCGCTGCAGCTCTCAAGCTATTCAAAATCAAAAAATCCATCTTTCAGAAAAGACGGACTGCAGCCTTCAAGGTTGCCTTTAGAAGCACCTTTACAGTTCGTTTCTTGTGCGATTTATACACACAAGAAAGAACATCTGGTGAGAAGGGTCATGAGCGCTGGAGATATGATGACCATCCATCCATTGATTCATTCATTCATTTCAAACAGCAAGAACATTTTACAACATCTACATCTTGAGTGAACGAAGCCTTTCTCAAAAGTCAAAGACAACACATTTAAGCTACGTTATCCAGTTCTACAACCTCAAGGTGGACAAACGGCTCAAAGTAAAAAGCTACGAAGACTTTAAGTTTTAAAGCTCACTGTGTCCCGACACCACTGACCTCATCAGCTCCTCCACCTTGTCGTCAATGTCCAGGTCTTCTTCCGTAGCTTCAAACCCAAAAGCCCGCGCTGCGGCCGCGCTGTTCACTGGGTATCGTGGAGGAGACAGCTTCCCGTTGGGTGTAGCAGCTAAGCTATCACGCCCATTCTGTGACAGCGCCACCAAGGAGACCGGTGATGGCAGGATAGCAGAGGGCGGTGGCGGCCCTGGAGGCGGGGAGGTATCATAGCTGTTGCTAGGAGACGGCGAGAGTCCCCCGCCAGTGCCGAACTGCGTCTGTGTGGCGGTGGAGATTTTGGAGGTTGTGGAAGAGGCGGCGGTCGCAGAGTGGTCGCCGGCGCCTCCCTCGCCGCTGGTGATGGCGCTGTTGTTGCCGTTGCATGACACAGAAGAGGTGGTGGTTGCCGAGGCAGTGTTGTTATTGTTGAATGATGTGGTAGTTGTGTTAGAGGCAGAGTTGTTGGTGCAGCTGTTTGCCCCGCCTACTCCGTAGGAGGACGAGGAGGAGGAGGAAGAAGAGGTGCGACGGCCGAACTTGTCGCCGTGCTCCCGGTCCAGCCGGTCCAGAGTGTCAAGCGCATGCAGGATCTCCTGCTTGGTCATGCCGGTGCGACGCAGCCGCTGCAGCAGATCTATCTGCTCAATAGTGAAGCGCGGCTCCTCACTGAACTCAGACATCCTGCTGCTGGATGAGAGACAAGACAGACAGGTTGTGAGACAGAGAAGGAATCAGAGGAGGAGAAAGGAAACAGGAAATGCAGGGGGGAAGTTAAGGAAAGGAAGTGTATGTTCAAGATCTAGAGGGGAAAACGGGAAAAGAAAGAGATGAAGAAAAGGAGGAGCAAGGAGGAAAGTCAGGCAGAAATGAGACAGATGAAGGGAGGCAAGGAGGAAATGAGAGGATTAAGTAGGAAAGAGAGAAAAGGAACACAGTTGCAGATGGGGAGAAAATGAGAATGATGGGAGAGGAGAAGTGAGGCAGAGAAAGGTTGGTGGAGGAGAGTTTGAGGGGTAAAGTAGAAAGAGACGGGCGGGAAAGGAGAAAAACTGCAAGAAGAAAATAAAAAGGCAGCAGATAAGAAAAGGAAGACAAGAGCGAGAGATAGAAGTGTGAAAGAAAAAGGGAGGGAGGGGCAGGGCATAAAAATCTGCTATTTTTGGGAACCGGCAGGCAACACACGCAGAGTGCCAGAGTCACCTTGACAGCTGATGCTATCTTAACATTCTGACTGCTGTTCTTTAAGAGCTACAATATATCCCCGGCTCTGTACACCACCCACGCTGTATGTTTTTCATAAGCAATTTGCTGTGCTCAAAATCAATGCAACTGGAATCAGACTGCGGCAGATTTTCCATCTTCTGTGCCTGCCTGACCTATGCTGATATGAGAAATGGTTTAAAAGGGGTCACCAGCATTCTTCTACATCTGTGTTAGTCTAAACTGTGCAGAGGACAGGGAGTTTAAAAAAAAAAAAAAAAAAAAAAAAAAAACTAAATGACTTGAGAGTGCATGCAGTGTTTTAAGGTTATCATAAAGGAAAGTAATATGGCTGTGGTGAATATAAGCCCTTAGAGGTCTGTAACGCACAGGCTTTAAAAGAAGAAGAACAATTGTCTGCATTTCAGCTACGGAGGGAAAGTCACTGTGGGTCAGCACTGAAATGCATTACTTCTATACCACGGGATATCTTAGCAGCAACGGTGAAAATTAACTAGTCTCTCAAGTTGTCATTACAAATTCATAAGGAAGACGACTGAAGCTGTAACTCATTATCAAGCACATTTATACTGCAAAATCTGTCACATGCCAGAGAGGTGAGCCGCACAGAACTACAACTGTCAGACTGGTTACACGAGCCACAATGTCACACCTACACAAATGCACTTACTACTTCAAATAGTCAGATTATGTGCTATTTTTTTTTTTTTGTTTGCAGGCACATTGTGTGCTGCAAACAAAAGGATGGGTGAGAAATCATTAACCATCCTGTTTAAGTATTTACCAAGTTAACTATTCACTTTGGCTCGAGCTGGTTTAACTGGTTGAGACACTGAGCAGAGGTTAGTCCCTGCAGAGGAGCAAAAAAAAAAAATCCACGCTGTTATAATGAATGCCCTAGACTGATACACTGTAGGTCAAATAAGACTGGACAGGTGTGTAACTAGGAGGAAGAGGAGGAAGAAAACTTTATGACTGATCCTTCTTCTAATTATAAGACAAGAGCAGCTGGAATGGGGGAGATGGTAAAGCAAACTTCCTTTCCCTCTTCCTTACACATCTTCAGCAGGTTTAATAATAACTTCATAAGAGTCCAGCCAAGTTCAGGAACTCATAGAGGAATAAATTACAGTTTGAACATCGGTTTGTTCATCATGCAAAGGAAAAACAGACGAGGTTTCCTTACCCAAGTTTAAATACAGGGTGCATACATCACAGATTCCCACTGCAAACCAAACTCCCGTTTCTACACTGTCCCAGTCCCAAATTTAACCATAGTCCCCGGTAACTCTTCTTCCTCCATGTGTTTTTGTTTTGCTGACTATGGGGCCTGCAGTGAGAGCACAAATCTGTCGCTCGTGTCAGCGCTGCAGGCGAGCCACTAGTGATGCCAGCTTTCACGCCCTTTGCCCAAAAGCTAACGTTAGCAAATGTTTCTGTGGCAGACGGACAATACCAAGCGTTACGTTAGATGAGCCAGCTTACAACCCTCTCACCCACAACCGTTTCGATTTTCTTCACCGCCGCTGTCGCTGACTTTATACTGACAACAGTCCGCTGGAATCACGGTGGTGGTGGTGGTGGCGGTGGTGGTGGTGGGGGGACGGCTAGCAACTTCACACAAGCCATTCTGGTAGCGGGATGATTAGCATAACATGCTAGCCATGCCAGCGCCGATACTAGCTGACGTTAGCCGCTGTCGCTGGCTAGCGATCGTTTGATATTAATAACATCACTTTCAGTGTTGTAGAGAGCTAAGTACATGACTTACCTCGGTTCAAATCGTCCACTTAACCATTTAACTTTGCAACTTGAGCAAAGACCCACTGTGTCTTTTACTGCAGCCGAACAATAAAGCAATTTGATAACAGTGCCCTGTCCGACCCTTTTCCCAAGGATTTCTAATCAGAGGCGAATTATTTGCCTCTCTGCTTTGTCTGTCTGACAACAGCCATATTGACAACTAACACCTCCGAGTAGCTCTGAGGGAACTGTAGTTTTACTCTCACAAAGGCCTCTACCACGCGGCGGCGTTCTTTACACTAAAAACTACAAATCCCTGAAACGAGAGCGAGGGGGGAGCTGATGGCTCACTGATCTACAGTTGTCACAAAAGGCGATGCAGTTTTTAATGTGGCCACAGCGGCTGGCTGCTCCCCTTAACCCTGCCGCCTCCGAGTGGGGTCTGGCACAGTGGGCACTTATATCTCACCTACACCTCCAGCGTGAGTAACAGATGACATGTGTAACAGCACTACAACTGCAAATCTGAAATCAGAAATGTCTCCAAAATTGAATGTAGTTAGGGGAATAAAGTTGCTGCTCAATTTAAAAACAAGGTAAATGACATTTATTCTTTAAATTAAGTGGGAAAAATACTAACATGAGGATATCTAATTCAGCAAGTTGGTGAAAACACACTTTATTATAATGATGTAATTACAATATTATGAATTGTACAATCCATGCATGATGTGTGTTAAGATTGTTAATCTAAGAAACTGAAAAAAGAAAAAGTTATGGGCATTAACAGGCAGGTAAAGTAGACAACTGCCACAGGGCAACCAGACCCTCACCAGCTCATTTTTGGAGATCAGTAATCTGATAGGTGTAAGCAATAATAAGTACCATCATCTCCAAAAGCAAACCCTGCAAACATATAGGCCTATTTACATATTTTCAGTTCATGGTGCTTCAGATGTGCTGGCCAAGCTTTTTACTCAGCTGGTTTAGGAAGGGAGAAAGTCAGCAATAAAGGAGAAATTAAAAGAGGCTTAATTCTGGAGAGGAAATGGATCCAGGTGCATGCACATCAATTAGACATTTCAACTGAAAACCACAGCCTATTTAAGTTAACCATTAATATTTTTTGCTGTGCTGTTTCTGCTTCATTTCAGCCTGCACCTGCTTCGCCCCTGCAGAGTTGTTGCAGTTATTATTATTCTTTGTGCACTCCAGAACAACAAGTTCGGTGACGCCGTGCTGTTGCCTGCTTTGCTGCTAATCTAGACTGTTTTATTCTTGAACTCATTGTGATTAGTTTTCATTAAATAGATAATAATTTCTTACAAACGTCCAGAGCTCATATGATCTGATGGAAAGTTTCTGTGTCAGGTGAAACTCTATGGGTGATCATTTCCCAATGCATAATGTGATCCTGAGGGCATGCTGGGAAAATCAGAGCAGGGCGAAAGTGAGTGACAAGTGCTCTGCTCTCCTTTAGCTGCAAACAAAGAGCTTTTGAACAAGAGTCAGCCTTAATCTGCCACAGCGGAGGTGTTAAGTAGTCAGATGCATTTTAAAACATTTGTATTGCACAGTAGAATATGATTAACATTAATGGTGTTAAAGCAGACACATGTGTGACCTAACAGATTCATAATGGACTCCCAGTGTTCATATAAAATGCTTATGATGCCATATCTAGTCTCTTGTATGAGATACATTATAGCACCACACATTTTGTAAATGAGGTGTGAATGCCGCTATGCAGAATCAGTGCAGTTTACTGGGCAGCCTAGTAGTCATACTGCCCCCATGTGACAACTATTGTTCAAAAATCATCAGAGGAGAATAAATGAATCAGTTTGTGTTTCAGTGTGAGCGGTTTTGTCTGTTTTAACTGATCTGATGGATACACATTATTAGTTACAAGTAATTTATATTCTATGATTCTTAACATTTGAATCCAATTAAATCAGTGTAGATAGAAGTGTGGCGTTTTCATAGCTCAATTGGATTCTTCACTCAACTCACCGATGTGAAACTTGTGAAACAAAGTGAATTTTGTCCATAAATAAGGTTGTTTTTTTTCAACTCTAAATAATAACTCAGGTAACTGTGCTCAGCAGTAACTATGCTTTCAATTCTTTATTTAGAGAAACTCATTGTTGTAAATTAAAGTAAATATTCTGTGATGTTTGTTTGATGGACCATCATAATATCTCTCCTCCCTTTCCCTCACTGAATAAAGTAATTTATATCTCATCCACCCCTTTCTGTGATTTCCCTGTTGATTTGTGAGTCTACCTGTGAGGAAAGAAAAATAAAGTAATTTCCTTTTGTCTGAAGAAACAATAACACATTTATAAATGTCAAGGTCTTGCTCTTAGCACGAGATGCTTTAAAATGAAATTAGGTTGCTACCGACATGATGGGAACATTTGGGAAAGCAGGAGAAAATGTCAGGGTAAAAACATCACATTTTCAGGAACATTGCAAGTAAAAACATGTTTTTTCTTTCTTAATTAGTTTTACATCAGTACTATTTGTCAAGATAAATGTTAGCAATGAGAAAAAGAGCCACAGCCTCAGATGCACAGAGTCATGCAGGTCATTGGTGATGGGAAACCTCTGTACGGCTACAAGGAGATGATACAGTTCAAATTAATGTCATTGCTCATTCACTGAACTTGAGTTGAATCCTAAGCTTTTATGAGGTTTCATCTATGCAAACATTATTGGTGTAGTGTGTTGTGTTCTAGTGGCTTTTGACCTTGGGCTGGTAAAGTAAAGCTCTGATTTCTCACAGGAATACAGAGCTTTCGTCTGTGTTATTCCAGGAAACTGTGAGATGACTGAATATGCTCTCATGCAGCGGCATGGAGCTGCCTCTGTGGACTGTTAATGCACTTTATAATAAATGTTATTGTCCACAGACTGACACAAGGCAGATGTAGGATGCAGGATATGTATGTGCAGACACAAAAAAACATTACAATACATGTCGTCATCACAGTAATACAATAGACCTTTATGATATCATTTATAATATTCATCTCTTCTATATCAGTTCAGTAGAAATATTGAGTCCAAGATGATTATCCCAGTCTTCATTGTATCATAATAATTAATTGCCAACAGTTGTTGGAACAAAACTGGGCAGATTGTAAAAAGGGACAGGTTTTTATGAGCCCTCACCCTGATGTACTGTCATGTAATGTACTTTTGAACAGCAGAAGGAAACTATAACCATTTTAAAGGCTTGTAATTTCTCAGAGTACTTTAGTTTTGCCAATTCCCTTCTCTTTTAGTTATTATTCTTGGCTGCTTGTCTCGTCCTATCTTCAGCTCATTTATCGTGGGTTGCAAAATGCTCTTGTCAAGTGCTGAAGACCTGAATGGCAAAATGAGATATTATTTCTGGAACATTATGTGATGAAGTATGTCCAGTTTACTCCCCGTGTAACATCAGTAATAACTGTCAGAATTGGAATTAGGAGCGCTGTGAGACTGATATTAACAATAACCGTATTTAAAAAATGAAATACTGATGTTGTGTTTAAAGATGAATTTGACTTTTGTCCTTATGGTTATAATTATTTTCAAATTGTCTAGATATAGTGATAATATTGTTATCGTGAATTCTTTTGGTCACAGTAATTGTGTAGTGAAAATCTGACATCTTGACAAGCCTACTTGATATTGATTCAGTTTTTGTTCAGTGGCCTTTATGAATTTGTTATGACTGACATATACTGCGCCGTATTTTCACAGCTAAATAAAAATTTATTACTTTGCCTCTTATTTTTACACTTTACCCAATGCCGACAATTTATTCAATAAAAAAATGACTAAAATAATATAAAAATACTTTACCAGTACATAGATTAGTAGGAGATAAGAGGGTAGGGTACATTGTCCCCTCCTAGTGTCCTTCAAAGTTCCCTACACTTTTCCAGAAACCTCCTGAGTGCAAACAAGAACTCAGTGCGCAGCTGCCCACTCAACATGGTTTGATGCTTGTATAGTGGATACATCAGCATCCGGCAAAAAACTACAGCAGAGGACCAGGAATACTTTTCTTTTCTGCTGGAAGTGCTCACCGTGTGTTCTGCTCTCATACCGGCTGGGTGCTCATGTGAGTATGCGGCTTGGGTTGTGGGAGAAACAACTGAGGCAGCGCTATTGTTCAGCCAGCTGTTTTGGTCAGGGGAGGTTAGCTGGCTAGCAGCGTCAGTCAGCTAACGTGAACTTAGCTAGCTTGGTGAGAGCAAACACCAGCGTCGGTTTGTTTAGGTGGTAAAAACGAAGCTGAATATCCAGAGTTTGGAGCTTTTTCTGTGACGAGGAGACAGTGTGTTTAACAACAACGTATTTCAGCCTCACACAGGCTTCAGTATTAAAGGTTAACGCTAGCTTACACATTGAAAGGGTCAGCTGTGATTTGACATCAGGCCGAAGCTATAATGATAACGTCATCTTCGGCCGTTAATGGACTCAACGACATGTTTCAACTTAAAACTTCAACATTAAAGACTCAAAAGTAACGACTGAATTTAAGACAAATACGAATCTGTGGTTATTTTTTAGCTGTTGCTACTTCAACTGGTGCGAATAAACAGTGTAACATGTATTTGTGTATCATCTTTCCATTGTTAGTTTTCTAAAACTTGTCTCAAACAGCATGTTATGACAAACCCCATCAGGACAGTTGTATTCTATTCTCCATTAGGACATGTCCAGACAGTTATTGTGCTCTACTCATTTCCCGTGTTTGGCTGTAGTCTTCCAGAAAATGTTTTTAAGCTGACTGAAAACTAGTTTAAAGAGAAGTTGCTCAACTCATTTATTTGAACACCTGCTGTTGTGAGTAGGAGTTGTGTTTGCAGGGAGGGGAAGTGTCAATCAGCTCTATGTTACTGGAGCAATTATCTCTCCAACACCTCAGCTTCTCATTTTATAACAGCTTAATTGAACCCATACTTTGACTCCTTGCTCGCCATCTTTTTTGTTTGTTTGTTTGTTTGTTTGCAATACCTGTAGTCTACAAAAATCTTATTCTCAGTCCATCACATCCCGGAAACCACTCCCTAAATGAAATGTCCTGCCTGCCTTTAAACACTCCCAAATCTTAACATCAGCCAAATACCGGCTGGTGCCAAATGTTCTATCATTGTTTTTGATGTCAAGGCCTCCAGCGGATATAGTATGTACCATTTAGATATTACAAGGCTTCTAGAGATGTTACATTGCAAATATTGAAATCAGTGAGCTCTTTGAATATGATATGAAATGATTGGTTAGAAACTCTGTGACCTTTACCAAGTGAAAACTAACCCTTTACTTTCACTTTTTAATGCTTTAATGTACATCGCCATCACACAAATCCCTATCCTAGTCAAGCATAATGGAAGTATCAGTCAAGTGACCTTGATTTTTGGCTAAAAGATGAGCAATTTCCTATTTATAGAATAAGTACAAATACCTCTAATTCCCCATGCATTTGGACTTCATGTTTTGTGTAATTAGTTTATTGTGAAAATGTTTCTCTCACGAGCATTAACAAACTAATCCTCTGCTTATAGCTTCTCAACATCATATGAACGTGACCAGCAGCTCTCGAGCCAAAGAACTGTTTAGAAAGTTGAAAATGAAATGCAAAGAACAGTGGGTCAGTGGGTTGGACTGGGGTATTTGGCTTCAACAAAAACACAGTATTACTGCTAAAACTGCAATTTTTGTTGTTAACCAACATCATAGTAAAATGTCTGTTCCTATCTCCTACACTTTCCTTAATAAGGATGCTAGTGTAACAATGTCCAGCCCAGTGTCTGGACGTATTCAATCAGTACACGTGACCCCTGTCTTCAGGTTCATGAGTCTCTGTCTATTTAAAGACAATAGACAATTATTCTGAAAAGTTTCAGTAAGTGAAGCCCACAAACATTTTTCTACTTTGTTTAATATAGGCCTTTGATAAAGACAAATTTGATTTAAAAAAAAACAAAAAAAAAAAAAAAAAAAACTTTCTGCTGATCTGCACTTTTGTGGGAGAAATATAGACTGTGCTGGGAAATTTTGCACAATGTTCTTCACTGATTTCTTAATGCTGTCTTCTTATCACAGTTTCCTGTGAGGCTGCCAGGTGTGATCACTGCGTTGCCGTTAGAAACAGGAGGAAACACAGCGAACTCTTCCCAGGAATTTCCAGTAAGTGTCTATGGCAAACATTTCCCAGACTCACACCCACACCACTAATTAACACACACAGAACATAACACCCACGACTGTGAATGATGCTTCACACATCATTTTCCAAAATGAGTGTAAGCACAGAATACATTGACAAAGTACACACAAACCTGTTTTAGCCATATGCTGGAGGCAGCTTGAAAGCGTGTTACCTGTTTACTGCTGGTTTTTCAGACATTAGTCGTGGCAAACCATTTCGTGTATTTGTATAGCCTGCAGCTGGGCTTTTTTCACTTTATGATATTTTATATATCATCTTGAAGTTGCTCGTGTGCTGCAGGAAGGGCCACCAGGGGGCACTCTTATGCTTGGTATTCCCTAAAGTCAGCCCATTAGTCCACTTTGAACAGCGGCTTTCCTGTGAGACGTCCTGTTGAGATTTCAGTTCATGATTAGCAAAAATTCTACATGAGCATATTAACAACTCACTAACACAAATTACCAACCAATATCTTAAAATGTGGAGGGAAATTTGTGCCTAAATTTTCTTTACATTCTATTGCATTACACATGTATGAATTAGCAATAGCTATAAACTCCTTGTGCAACAGATTAATTTCATACCCTGTTTTGAAACCATGTTAAATTGCATTGTCCCTATCAAATAAATAAATGAACTGTTGATGTGTCTAATTATTAGGCTCCTTTTAAACTTCTTTTCTAAGTGGCCACTGGAAACATAAATACTTTCATTAGCAGTTCATTAGTTTAGTTCATTAGCATTAGCACGTATACAGAATGAGAAGAAAAAAAAGCTTCTTGTTACCACAGGTGATACAGAGGAGCCCATTATATGTAAAATAAATATAAATCAATAAATCAAATCAATGCACTCATCTGGTCTTTTAGTCATGAAAGTGTTATTACATAGATTCTAACGGCTTGTTCAACATACTGTTTTAGTGCAGTAATTAGTCAACTGCTGTTCAAGGAAATGGCTCAGTTATTTATGTGAAACGGCTGTGTTGTGATTTGTTGTTCTTTTTTTTTTGTTTTTTTTTATGCAGCAGTAAAGAACTGGAGCTTATTCACAGAGCAGTTATTTGTTCACTTTCTGCAATTTAAAAAGCAACTGCAGCCTGTAACAGAGCCAAGTCTGGCCTGCTGATTGCTACAAATAAATGTGTCCCACTCTGAAATCCACCGCTTCGACTGTGCCCCGCTGAACACATACATTTTCTTTTAGCTTAGATCTCTTCGGTTTTTCCACTTTCCTCCCTCCCTGTCAACCCTCACCATCTCTATCTGCTTGTTATATCTACGCCCCCCCCTGCTCTCTTTCCCTAAATGTCTCTGAATCCCTCCATCCTGGCCGCCCTGCTCTTATGAACAACTGGCCAGGACAGCTGGCTTTAACAGCTGCTTGTCATCTCATTTTTGGCCTATCTCCATCTGGACAAGTTTTCCCATAGAGCTGCTCTTTTGTAAGCCAGTCATTCTGTTTCTAAATCAGTCTTTATGCTATCTTTGTGTCACCGCCGTTCAGCATAAAGTACGCTAAAACCAAAATCCAAAGAGTTTTTTTATTTTTTTTTATTGTACTTCTTGATGTTGGAAGTTTTTATGACTCTCTCCTTTTTGCTCTTGTGACCTAGATCTGTCAGCAAAATCTGCTGCCTTCAATAGAGGACATCCTCTTGGAAAAAGTAACAGTTCACAAAAATTTCTATTTTCCGCATCAGCATCTGTGTTATCGCTGCTTCTTTGTTTTCTTCTGATCCATTTATCATCATTACCTTCTGCTGACGACACCAGCGTTCATCTTCGTTGCCTCAGAATGAATCCCATGTGTCATCTGTGCCTGTAATGGCCCGATCTGAATCGTCTTTTGTCCATCTGCTGATAATGTGCTCTAATCTCTCCTGATTGTAACTGCTGGCATTTAGTTGAGGGGAAATGTTCCCTGAGCAGTGGCAGTAAAGGGAAGCGAGGTGCTGCACGAACAGTCGGAAAATATGATTTTTCTGTTCGTTCGAAGAAAGAGGCAACAAATGGCAGACCTGTTTGAAAAGCTTAACCTGTCTGTATCTGCATTTGCACTTATAGGACATTGATTAGGTGATTGAGGTTGACAAAGTACACAACTCTATTACTTGAGTCAAAGTATAGAAGTAGTAAATTTCTACTTGAGTTCAAGCAATAGACTACTTGCGTTTAAAAGTACTTAAGTACTTGAAAGTATCCTACATTTCCTTATGTCAATGTATTGTTGTATTGTTCCACAGTGCATTTACAGAACCTAATAAATGTCTCATACCTTGACATATTTTCTCAAGTTGGATGGCAAGTATTTGTGGTAAATGCAGCAAACATTTGAAATAAAAGGAATTTTTCTTTTTTTTTCTAAACTTTCAAACATGAAGTTCAAATTGAGCTGTTCAGAAATGCAGCAAGCAAAACAATAAACAAACAATAAAAGAAAATTAATTCCTCTGACTAAAAGCTTTGCTTCATTGTAACGAGTACTTCATAGAAATGTAGGGAGTTAAGTAAAAGTGTAAAACACACCTAGTCAAAAATAATAACAATAGAAACTACTGGCAGAGGTTAAACCTACTGTAACTTTCAGTGTAAATTCCCATAGACTTGAATTTGCAGTTGAGGAATTGAGCCATCAACTGGCTGCGTGACCTGAGCGACCCTTTGTCCGGTTGCTGATGTGCAGTTGTTGGTATTGTAATTTATCTACCCTCGCTACGAGCTGTATCCTCCGCTCTCCCTCCTCAGGGTGGCACAGAGGTTAATCAGGCCGGGAGTTAGTTGCCACTGGAGGCATGACTGCACACTTGCTGTCTATAATTCAAACTGTTGCGCTGCGTTCTTTTGATGTCGAGCTGAAGGATGGAGACGCTGGCGGATCCTGTGGACCATGGCACCAGCATGCCTAATCTCTGTCTGTCTTTGTAGAGACTTCAAACTGCTACACAGTATGGATTTGTGTCTTCTGGTGCTGACAGGCCACTGAGAGAGAGATGTTCTCCCGGCTCTGAGGAGACGGAGCCTTTCACTATCCAGGCCTGTCAGGGACATGGCTTTAGATCAGTCTGAGATGAATATTTTGCTTTCAGTAAGGATGAAATCCAACTCAGGACTCGAATTTCAAAGTTTATTCGTAGCCTGGGAGAATGATCTAACTAGTCTGTGAGAAGATTTACTGTAGGGAATGGGCTATACCAAGTCTGCATTTAAAGTAATAAAAGCATATTGAGATTTGCAGATTAGGCTGTGTTTCATAAAAAAAATTGTAATTTAATCTTATTTTCTCAATATTGTGTACAGGCTTTGGTTGCATAATTGATTAAAATGGAAACTTTGTGCAACTGCTAAAACAAACTCTGAAACACTGAGATACGTCAGTTGAGAATCTGTCTTGTATCCCCACAACAGTTATTAACAGTCATTAATCAATCAAGTCAAAGAGTCTCGTAATATTTTACAAAAGGACAACGGCAAAACTAACAAACAGAAACAGTTAATAGATAATACGGATATATTAATATGGAGGACAGTAAATAATAATAAAACCAACTGACCGCGAGGAGAGGATCAAACAGAGGTGTTTAGCTGACCAGATGGTTACAGGATATTAAATATACTGTAGGAAAAAGAAAGCAGGTTAGTTGTTGGTGTGGCCTTAAAGGTTTCTAGTGAGCAAGATGTTCTGTTATGAGAAGGAAAACCGTTCCATGATGTGAAAATGCTCTGAAACCAACTGAGTTTTTCCTATCCTGGTGTACATGGCAGATGTGAGAGGTAATCAGGTGTTTGTCCATTCAGTAAGTGAAGAATAGAAAAAATACAGTTTTGATGTAGATGTCTTAAAACCCAGTAGGCAGGGAGGGCAAGTAAAGAAATGACTAATTCACGTTCTCTCATATTCTCTGTGAGCTGAAAATAGATGTTTTTATTCCAAAGCAAAGTGTCTGAATCACCAGATGACTTTCTTAAATTGTTTTGACTACTGATGCTAGATTTGTCTACCAACTTCCTCCATTACACACACACATGTGCACACGCACTCACGCACACGCACACACAAACGCATACTGTGTAATTTAGTGGAAGTTTAGAGGAAATTCAGCATGCAGGCTCCAGCTGCCGCACCATTCATTTTTTTTTATCTCTTCTAATAGAAGAATCAAGAGCCACAAGTCTCTCATTGTTCTGTCTTTTCCAGTCCTCATTTATTCCTTAAAACAGCTATATTTTTGGGCGTACCGCTTCCCCACACAAATTCATTATCTCATAGACAAGATATTTGAAAAGCCACTCAGCTATGAAGAGCTACACAGTGCTCAAACCTGACCCTTCACTTTGTGACTGCAGCCCACCTTTGACTGTCGCTGGATTTAAGCTTTGGGCATGTGGAGGATCCCGTCAGGCACTTGAGCCTGAGCAGACCGAGGCATGGATCCTATCATGGCATCTCGCAGACCGTCCATTACATCAGCTCCTATCTCTGTGTCTTTATGGACCTCATAACTGAAAGCAGGCCGCCTGACGGGCCCCTTTTCCTTTTGGGTCCCCGGCTTTAGATTATAGAAATCGATAGCACCTGCTGCTCCTCAAAAAAGCACATGTGAAATAATACAGGCTCTGGCCACTGCACTCTGCTGTCAGCTCTCTGACCCGAAGACGGCCCTGTGTGGGAAGAAGAGCTCTGAGACAACCCACTGTCTCTGTCTTCTGCATCACCCAGAACCCAGAGCCCTGCCATATCGCTGCCTGCACCACAGCTGTCACTGTTTGTATATTTGATATAGTGACGGATGCCGAAAAAGGAACAGGTGTTGCGTATTAGTGCCACTTTTTTATTCTACAGCCCTCTGAAAAAAAAAAAAAAGTGGACTGCAGTCAATAGAGTTGTCAGAGTGTATCATTGTAATATATGGCAATCTGACTTTTAAACTCAGCTTTGCTACAAGGCATTACCCTCACAGTTTTCCTAAGGAAAAGGAAGAGGCTCAGAGAGGGAAAATGAATTAATGTGGTTCAGGTGGACTGACCCCAAAGACAGATCAGAAACATGGGAATGTCTTTGAACATCGACCCTTTTCTGTCCCGCTGTCTCTCCTCACTAAGTTTTATTGGTCTGTGTGTGTTGAGTTTGTGGGACTATCAACCACAGATGGAAACTTTCCCATATTTGGTTTTGACGTTTATGTCTCATATATTTGTCGGAGGAATTTTATTCCACAGTCCCGTCTGATTATTTCATGAATGATCCCTGAACTTAAACTGATTTTCCTTTTCTTAGATTGGAGCGTTCAGCAGCAGTAAAACCCAACAATTATATGAGCTGAACATAAATCTCAGCACTGCCCAAGATAAGGGTTTTCAGTCTACCTGTGCTTTCCTAACCTGCTGCCAGTCAAACAGATATTTTGTCACGGGCCATCACTCACATAGCTGCCTGTATCTGCTGCTTAATATTTTATATCTTTGCGGGAGCACATTTTGAATCCTTCACCTTGCACAGGCCTGAAGAACACAGTTTGACTTCCCTCACCCTATCAATCTTGGTTTATGTGTGTGTGTGTGTGTGTGTGTGTGTGTGTGTGAGACAGAGAGTGAGAGTGTAAGCGAGCGGGCTGCTTCACTGCATCTTTCCTTGGTTGTTTAGCTCTGGAGACAAATCCCCACAGACAGGGGCCTGGTTCCCCCCACAGAGAACAGCCTCATTAGGATTTGTTGCACAAACTGGAGAATGTTGACTGACTGAGGGAGGAACAAGGCCTTTTCCCTCCCAGGGACACATGTTCCTCACTGTGGCCTGACCCTGGAGCTCTGGGCCTTGTCGAATCACATTTGGCTCATATGCCTCCCGGTCAGGGGCTCTGTTACCCCTGGACCAACTTCATGCTCCCTCACCGAGGCCTGTATGCAAAACTGAGCTTAAGGTTTTAATACATAGGGAAGCTTGTTGAGGCAACATAGAGGGCTGATGTTGCTATCACGAGGTATGGAGTCCAGTGAATATCGCACCGTGCGCTGTTACTCTTAGGATGTTATTTCAAATCAATTTGTAGTGCAAGGTCTCTGCAGTGTGCAGAGAGAGTCAGGTGGCTCATTTAAGGGCAGCGTGTGGCTGGAGGTCACATCAAAATTGAGTCACATTAGGAAAGAAGTACTTTCCACAGCATACAGTATTGACAATTTAGGTCGTAGAGTGTCAAGGAAGGATAGAGTGGAGGAGTCTTTCCTCACAGATTCAAATATTCTCATCCAAGATATATATATATATATATATATATATTATTTTGAAATGTTTTGAAATGAAATGATCTATAAAAATGTTGAAAAACTCCTTTCATAGTTGTTTTTCTTCTTGTATTAAGACCTATCACTGTGATAAGACAATGATAGGAACTTTTATGTTGTGACCAGCTGGACCACATCGTATTCTTGTTTGCTCTCTCAGTTTGATTACACACTAATCAAACTGGCCAGCTGATTAGCAACAGGAAGAGTTAAAAGGAAGGACAGTTGAGAGACAGATGCTCCGACATAAAAGAGAAACTGAGCTTCCCCTGCTTTCAGTTCAGTCCTGAATGTTCAATCATTATCATTTGGCCTCCATATTGTTTCGGGGTTGGATGTGGGCCGCCAACAGTTTTGAGATTTTCAACTGGGGCATAAGTTGGAAAAGGTTGGGAACCACTGCTGTAGATAATAACCAATCAGTGAAGTATGCACTAGAGCACATTTAACCGTCGATGTGATACTAAAGGATTAGAACAGATGTCTTTTAGTTACATTCTGCATTGCACGTTTTTAAGTCATATCATGATGAGTCATTGTAAGGCAGAGGTAAAGCTATTTAATTATGCAGACAGGCCAACTCAATCTACTTTATAGGAGGTGTTCACTTTATCACTTCCTCTCTCAGCCATTTCAGCTTGATGTAATATCATTGTCAGTCATGTTTGGCATTGACAGTCAGAGATCTGATTAAAAAGGCTGGGTAGTTAATGAAATGGCAGACTGCAGTTCTTCCGGGCAGCGTAGAGAGAGACAGTGTCACCTTCACCTTGGATTAGCAAATGGAGAAAACCAAAGATTGATGTAGAGGGATACTGTAAACAACATTATGATGTAAAAATCAGCAGTCATGTAAGGGAAGAAATGAACGGAGGTGTTGATCGTTCCACTTCTGTTGAATCGGCTCTGTTCTGTTTCCCTCCATGACTTTCTCTGGCTGTGACTCCCACCACCTTCCTGTTTCTCACAACACACAGAGGATATGGTAAAGGTGCTCTGAAGTCTTGCTCTCTGTCAGCCCATTAGTGTAGAATTGTTGAAAGGGCTTGTTCCCCCATAGGAACCACTGTGAGCCAATGTTGAGTAATGCTGGACATATGGAATATGTAACTCGCCACTGAGTCTCTGGGACTCTGAACACATAGCCCATGATTTTCAGCAGACTTTGTCTCCTTGACTTTACATAGTTTTCCTCCCAAAAAAAAGGAGCAAGTTCAAAACATTTAACTAGTTTTTTATTTATTTATTTATTTTTTTTTAACAGATCTTCTATTCTGTTGTCTTTTTTGATTTTCCTGATGAAGAATGTAATTTCCTGTTGGACTTTATGCAGTTTTACCTTACTTGGAAACAGTGGACAAACTAGAGTCAACATGCAAATCAGTCGCCTTGAGAGCGCCGTTCTGGTCCACTTAGCTCCGTTCAAATTGTGCAAGATGCGTGCAGAGGAACAAGAAAGAGGGGAAAACAAAAAAGAAAAAATGTGACGGAGTTCACTCCGGCTTCTCTGAACTCTGATAAAAACTCAAGTGATGACATGTTTTACTGGCTGCTCTGAGAATTTAGTTGACTTTGGCATATAAAATTGGATCAATGTCTTGTTAGTCAGACTGTGATTAGTCTGATGGACAAATATGGATCCTGCCAGCTGACTCAACAACAGGTACAGAGTACAGCGTGCCATTAGTCTGGGTCATTTTGAAAACAACAACCTCGTAACACAAGCTCTTTTTTTTTTTTTTTTATTCCTGCAGACCAGACCGTGTCTGAGCATCTCTTTATCTGCTTCTGCCTCAGAGACTGTTACAGGAGATTGCTTTAGAGGGCGTGTTCAGCTGCTGGTCAAGAAACAGAAAAGGTTTTTCCAGCATGTTTACATCACTCTGGTTTCCCCTGACAAAAAGCCAATGGGATTTTTACATGTTAGCAACTGGCCTTTTTTTAAAGCTTAAAGAGATCACGACTTTGGTATTTACTGACGTATTTTATGTTGTAGAATAAAACTGTGAATTTAAATGAAAATGTCTGAGCTTGTGTTAACCACAGTCCTTATTTCAGCCATCTAACCAAAAACCCATTCAAAAATCCCATCAACTTGAAGTGCTAAAATGCTAACTAATTTCCAGAATATAGGACTCTGTAACTTGTGGATGTAATTGTTTCTCCTGGAATCCCTCATTGTGTAGTTGTGAGGCAGAAGGATTATGAATTTCTGGTGCTGAATGGTTGAGTTTTCATTTTTCTTGAATTGGAGTCTCACGTTGAAGAGCTGCAGTGAAGGTGCACCCACAGTGTCAACTGATATTTAATAATTCCAGAAACTCGCACCACACATGTGGAACAGTTGGCAGTTGTGTGGGGTTACATGAGTATATTATCTGTGGCTGTGGTAGGCAGGGTGGCAGTTTTCATGGCCAATCAAATTATGACTTTTATTTCCCTTAATTGCATCATGCATCTGCACTGTGGTGGTCTGGCAACTTAATATATAATAATCAAAGAAATGAAAATGTGGTAGCAGTTAGACTAAGAAGACACAACATATTTCTATAACGTTTTGCTGCAGTACTGGGATATCTGCTACCAACTGCTGGTGAGTGTTCAGTAATAATAAGTGCTGAAGTTGGCAAAGAAGCACAGGGATGATTAATGATTCAGCAGCCAGGCTCTGACATCTATATAGGAAGTGTCTGATTCCATAACCCCCATTCTTTCCATTGTGGCCCACAGTGAAAAATTGGTGTTGAATCATTAACGTTCGCACCACATTTATATGCATACAGTATGATTAAAGAGAAAATGTGATATTTTACTTTTTCTTACTTGTGGCAGATGCATCAGTATAGTCAACATGTCTTTGTATAAACAAGTGGAACTTACTGTAGCTTGGAAAAAATGTCACAGAATACAGCTTCACACCGTGCACCATTAACCTCCTCTGAGCTGATGGACAGGACAGGTCCAAATTCCCCTAATACTTTACACCAAATTGCACCACACTGCTTAATCATTACTGACGTGCCCCTGACTGTGCCAGTCCGCCCCCTCAGTACATGGCAAATCATCAAAATATTAACCCGATGCAGGAGAGGGGTGGGGAAATGAGCATATGTGACTAATCTGTATATCATCCTGTGCTACCACCCACATTGGCAAATACTGAAGGAAAGAAATGTTTGAAAATCAGGAATTGAAAAGATCAGACACTCCCCTGTGTCCTTTCAGCTCACTGGGCCAGCGGCACTATGACATAGTGTTTTGGAAAACTGCAGAAATGATGTTTTGACATTTTCATTCTTTTGAAAGGCTTTCTATTCTGAAAATGTCACTTCCTGACCTTCTCTGTGAAACTTTTTGTCATTACTCAGTCTCCTCACACAATGTCTGCATTATTTTACTGAACCCTTCCCTTTGAGAGCCCCTTTACTTACACTTGTGGACACTGTAGAGACCCATGATACCTGAGAATGTGCCCTGCGACAGAGCTGAGAGGCAGCGCGGACCTTAATGATCACAGATGGAGAACTGGCTTCTCCTAACCCCTACAGAGCTAATGTTTTTCCTCCTCTGGATTCTTCCACCGCTGCTACATTCAACAAGTGGTTTGCCATGAACTCAGTTTGCTTTAGCGGACTGCTCTTGTCTTGATGGCTGTTCCATGGCACCACTTCCACCGGAGAGTTATTGGAATTCATGACACTTAATAAAAAGAAAGGCACCTCATGCTTCCTATGCTGCTTCTCCAGGAATTACGATTTTCAGGGGCAGGCTTTACCTTTCGGCAAGTTAGGCAATTTCCTGGTGTCTCTATACTAATAGGGACAAAAAAGGACCTTAACAGCCTCAGATTTCTTATTATTTTTAGATGCAAAACAGATAAAATTATGTTTCTGTTCTAACTTGCATTTACCCTGAAATAACTGCATGAAGGCGTTCAAAGCACTTATTTCATGATTTAAATTATTATGTTATTTATGATATAAATGTGCCACCACAGAAACCATTAGCATGTTTTCCCTGCCGCACAGATTCACTTGTTCAATGATGGGAGCACCGACCCCCCCCAGGGGAAACTCTTTGACTCTCATGGAAATGTGCAGCAACATGCTCGTCCCAGAGCTGGAAGAAGGATTCAGATTATTAAGAAATAAGTAAATATAGAAACACTCCACTACAAGTCTTTAATTTAAAGGGTTACTTGTGCTATAAGTATTAATATCGATGCATTCATATGTACATATGACTTAAATAGTAATTGTAATGTTACAATTTGAACTCCCTCAAGTGCTGCATGATATGATATGCAAAAAAAATGATTTTGGTAGATATTGTGATTGCGACATGCGATTGGAAGGGTCGTTTTTTAATTGATGGCAAAAAGAAAAAAAATATAAAATGATGATGTGGGATTTTTGTTGGGTTTTGTACCAAACAAACGCACTTTTTTACATCTGGAGAATATGATTTGTGGTCGGAGCGTCTCTGCAGCGCCACAAAGCTTATGATGCGAACAATGCACAACAATGTTGTGACACATTTTACCTTCATCAGAAAAATTGCAGCTCCTGCGATTTGGAAATTGCACTTGGTCATATTGCGATTTCGATTATATTTTGATTAATTGTGCAGCCCTGTAGGTGAAAATAAGATTTGATGGCAGCTTCATGCCTGTCTTTTCCCAAATCACTGAATCCCCCCCCTGTTGATTTTATGAACCCATCACTTGGGGAGGCCCCCGTCCCCTCCCTGTGTGGGAGGGCTGCATGCTTGAGCTGCGACATTGAGGTCATAACTTAATCATAAATATAAAAGTGAACCATTGTTGATTATTACCTCATGGAAACAAAATGTAGCTGATGTACAATATAAGTAAAACTCTTCCTGTTGGCTGACGTACAGCTTTGTTAAGGTAGTTACTGTATCATGAAGCATGAAGATTTAATGGGGTCTCAGTGCGATTGCATCTTAACTGTAGGCTGTGTTCCCAACACCATCATCATCATCTTCATCATCATGACCTATCATCCTCACAATGAAGCTGTTTCAAGAGGAGAGAATACCAAAAACTGATTTATTCCTCCTTCTGACACGTGTATCTCTCTCTCTCTCTCTCTCTCCGTCTCTCTCTTCCTCCTCTGCTGGATTCTCCTGAAAGGCGTCCAGGAGTCTGAGGCCTTAATTCAATAAGAGATAAATTGGAAAAATGTGCAAATGTGAGGCATATTTTGGGTTTTGCCGGCCAGAGGAACATTTTGAAAGTGCATTTGGTACTCCCCTCTGCAACTTAACTGCCCTCTTCCCTCCTTCATTTTCTCTCTCTGTGTGCTGTAAATCTTCCCAGAGTTCCATCTGCTCTCTTGCCGCACAACAGTTAAGAGTCAGTTCATTAGACTGACACAAACCAGAGAGGGAAGGTGCTCCCAGGGAGGGGCACAAGCTAGGGAGGGAGGGAGGCAGGGAGGGAGAAAGAGAGCGATCTTGGCCTAGGGCCCAAGCCCCCTGACCCCGGAGGGCCTGCTGTTTGGGTCACAATACAGAGGTGGATGGATAGATACAGATGGCGTGATGGAGAAGGAGATGGAGGAGAGAAGGAGGAGGAGGGCAGGGGCAGAGGATCAGTCCAAACCATTTCTTTTGTTTCACTTGTTGAAGACCTTGGTGTAGCTGGAGCCCAATCATAAATCGGACTAAAGGGCCGACTGTATAGTTGCTGTCAAGCAGAGCGATTAAACATGCCTCACTCCCTTCCTCTCTCTGCCCCCCCCCCTTTTTTTCTCTTTGTCCTTTATGTCACTCTCTTCCTTTTACGTCCTTCTCCTCAACCTTCTTATCATCATCTTATCTTGCACTGTACTGAATGTTCTCCTTTTTCCTTTCCGCCGCAAAGTGCTGATTCAGAGAGTGGGAGAAATTATTTTTGTAGAATTTCATTGTGTGAGTAATGATTTAATTAAAGTTAAATACTGTCAACATAAAGTTTCATTTGTGTTTTTGTTTTAGGCGCTTTGCTTTTTTAGCCTACTGCTGAGGAACCAGATATTTTTCTTCCTCAGCCTCCTGCCATGTGGATTAAAGTTGATGAAAAGCACGCTCACACTGCTGCGAGCCAATTTGATAAAGTTATACGGACACACCTGCATACAAACAATCACATATGGTGCATATTTGCGTACGCACACGCACAGCCATGGATGTGCGCAGACATATGCACACACATTCATGTCAACACAAATGGGCTGCAGCAACATTTGGCTTGCATTTTCTTGGCAGCGTCTTTTGCAGCGGCGGGGTGGAGCAGATTGAATAGGAACCCATGAGAGAAAACAGCACTTCAAAGCGCTCTGTTTTTAGTGGTGTTTCTTTAATGCCTATTTTGTTTTGGATTCCCTGTGGACACAGCAGCTCTATGAGCAGAGCAGAGTTTTGAGTGGTTGACTGTGACCCGGGCCAGGCTCAGGCTAGCGGCTGCGGGGAGATGAGGGTTCTGGCAGAGCTGCCCGCTGGCTTCAGAGTGCGAGTATATTTACTAATGGCACTCACTGGGATGTTGGCGACTCCTCAATCCCCATTATATGGTCTCTGTGGTCCGCACTGTATGATTGTGTTGGGTAGCAGCAAGATGTACGGAGCTGCTTTTAACACAGGCCTGAGCTCCAAGCACAACTGAGCAGCACCTTTTACTGCAGTTTCCACTTCGCAGAATCATTTTCTCTCTCTCTCTCTCTTATTTTAAATTCTCAGTATGTAACCTCTGCCTCTAGAGGTCTCTCAGTGAAACAGTAACAAAAGACGGCGCTTGGTTACGTCGTAAAGTACCTTTGCACTCAGCTTCTCTCCGTTAGGATTCCTTCAGCATCAGTCGTTCAGGTTTTTACCTGGAGCCCAATTATCCACAGAGGTGGGAAACTGGACCCGTTGAAATGCCAGAAGCCACGTCAGGATATGTGTGTTTGCGTTGAAGTCATGTCGGACATAGTAGATGTGTGTTATCAACACAGATTTCATTTCCATTTCTTTTTGCTGAAATTACAATATTTGGCAGTAAGTGTTGCTTTAACACTGCACTTCCCAGAGATCACTTGGCAAACACTGTGTCAATTACCGTATTTTCTGTAGGTTTTAGTTTTCTCATGGTGATTTCTCTGCTCATGCCAAATACTTAGTCCTCCCATTTGTTCCAAACAAGCTGCTTTTTTACTGGAAACATAAAATGTGTAATTTCCTCTGCGCTGGAGTTTTCATACAACAAGACCCACCAGACAAAAAATGTTTGGATCAGAAATGTCAATTTTTAATGAAATGGGTGTGGATCTTATTCACTGATTCGCTGTGTCAGTTGGATTTAATAAAAATATCACTTAAACAAGACTAGTGTTTAACGTCTCTTACTAATGGGATGTGTAGCAAAGTTGGACATAATCAATTTCCAGTTAATTAAACCTTCTCCATGTAATAAAGGCTTTGGACTTAGGACCAGTCAGTTTGTTCCTGTCCTCTTTAGACACCGAGGCCTATTAGCACACCGGGCTTGAAGCCAGATAGCTCCCTCTCTGAGAGCATCAGAGCCCATACATGTACAGATGAATGCACTCTTGGCAACGATGTCCAAGTTTTACGTCACCCTGCAGGACTCTACTCTTGATCATCCCGGGCTGCCAGCGCAGACGTGAGCCCTCTCACAGGATGTCCTCAGCTGTCAAGGCCAAGTCAAGAGCGTTTCACTGCGTAGTGTTCGACTACAGATGGGTGTGTGTGTGTGTGTGTGTGTGTGTGTGTGTGTGTGTGTGTGTGTGTGTGTGTGTGTGTGTGTGTGAATGAATGCTCAGTTGTAAAGATGGCCTTGTGTGCCTCTCCTTGTAATTTTTTAACACATGCTTTCTGTTTTATTAGTTGTGTGTTTTTGTGCGTTTGAGATGAAGGATCAACGTTTGATGTCAGACCGGTCCAGTTACATACTGCATAGCATGCTATATACTGTATGTGTGTGTGTTTATACTGTATGTAGATTTATTATGCTATGCAGTATGTTATACACACTGTAGAAGTCTTTAATGCTCTGACTGCAAGTGGCTTAAAGTGGTCTGACTGACTGACTGACTGACTGACTTTGCCTCAATAGCTGAGCCCAAAATTTAAGATTAAGAAAGCTGTGTGTGCCACTTTGCATTCTCATTATGACTGCCATTATCAAAACATGTTTGTTGATTGAAGTGGATTGAAGATGATATAACTATCACCTGGTTTATACTGCATGTTATCACTGGAGAAACGATAAGAAAAATGAGTTATAGCAAGTTATTATTTACAGGAGTCTAGAAGCAGTAGTGTTTTGTTAATGATGTTGGAGAATAATTCTGCTGTCAGACAGTACGTAGAAATACTGGTTGCACTCTTACAAGTTCCAGAGTACACTGGGTCTGGTCTCTGTCAGCTGTCAACAATACCTTGGCAGCTTTGACCTGAGCTGTGCCATCCCTTCTGTTGCCGTAAGCACAGCAGGTTTATAGACCTCTGGGGACCGCGTGCTTCAGTCGGGCCCGCTGCTTCATTTGCTGGACTTAATTGTGATTTGTGGAGCGTTTGTCTCTGGGGTCGATCACCTTCTCATTCAGTGACTAACTCTGGTTCAGGTTAATGTTGTGATTACTCCAGCATGTCATGGATCGGTGGATTTTTCAGTGACGTGCTTTCAGTTTGATTTACAGCGTAAAAAACGGCCTTTTCATCTTCGCTGTCACTTTTTGGAGATGCTGTCCAGTGGGAGATACTTTGAAAACATGATGGATGGAAAGGTGTAGCTTTTGATTTCAGAGCAAAACCACAAAACCCCAAACTATACAGTTTCCACATCAACTATATGAAAACATTGGCTTTACTCCTATACACACATCTGTGTCTTGTTTTGTTGTGTAGTCTTCCCAGAATACTAAAACATAATGGACTTCCTATTAGTTGATGTTTCCTTAATGGCTTCATAACAGGTACTTATTTTTCCTAATTCTCATGAATCCCTCACATAATGGCTTATTATTGCAAACCTGCTGTCACGCTCACTTCTCCCTCTGATACACCTCCATCACACCCTTCCTTCTTCCATCCTCTCTTATTAGAGAAACAGAACTAGCTTTGTTTAAGTAATAATCACCTGAGCCTAAATTACATTTCTAAAGCATGGAGGTCACAACAACTTCCCCTTTGGGGTTTGATTTAAGTGGCACTTAGGCCCGCTACTGTAGCTAATCACAAGGATTTATAGAGTGCATCACCAAGGGGCCGGTGGACCAAGGAATGTTTGCTGGCACCCTGCTGCAGGTGTTACAAACCTCTTTTCTTTCGTCCTGTCTTTCTTTTCCCTCGTCTATTATAGCTGCTGATGGAAGGCAGCTGGAAGACCTCGCTTGTTCTCCACTTGTTGGGTTAAAAGGGGTCTCTGTTGGTGGAACATAATGCTGGCAGCACCCTCCTCCTCCTGTCGCCGGTCACTGCCCAGTCCGGAAAGTCCTTCACGTAAAGCTTTCATAATTACATTGATCTTGAGGGGGGCATTTTACGACCTGCTGACGCATTCAATCACATTTCAGCATGGCTCTTGTTAAGGGCTCCTGTGTTTTGCATATTCCAAGTTCATGTTCAGTCGTTAGCAGTTCTCGTGTTTCTGGTAATTGGGAGTTTTCACATGGCCCTGAAGGAGCAGGGTGAAGGATGGAGGACGGAGAAAAGGGAAGGAGGAAGAAGCAAACATGAGGGGGAGGGAGCAGCGTGGATGGACGGAGAGGGGGTTGTTGCTCACTTGAGAGGAAGACTGTCAGAAACTCCAGAGGCATGTAGTATGAGATCCAGATGTTGTAACCCCCAACATTTACCCAACCCCGTCATCCTCATGTCTACTGTATGTAACCATAACGATGGATTACATTGCGTCCTCTTGGATAGCACTTTTGTTCGCACCATCGTCCATGGTGCCTCTCTGTTTTGTTTTTCAGCTAAATACAGGAAGTCATTATTAGCCTCTGCCTTATCCAAGGAAACATATCTGTTTCTTCACCCACCTCCCTCCCCCTGCCCTCTTTGACTTTCCACCCTATCACGTCTTTGGTCTAGTTTGAGTGAATGCAACAGCGGGCCAGAGCTAATGAGCTTGCTGTGATCTAAGAGCAATGCCATCTATAGGCACTCACCCCAGCCTGTGCCAAATGCCATACATTAACCTGAGATCAGGAGGGAGTGATAGAAGGAAACGCTTACATTAAAGCCTTAAAGAGGCCCCGTTTGTAGAATTTACAACTGAGTATTTGCTGGTTTTACCCACAAGAAGTGCCTCAAAAAAGGTCAAGATTATTGGCGACACAACAGCGTGAATCCGGGAAGAACTAAGAATGTGAGTCCCAAGATGGATGATGAGGTTAAATGAAAGTGAGGGGTGAGACAGGAGGGATTGTTCTTAGTCCTAACACTTGCTCATCTGCCCCACTCCTCTCTCTCTCCTCCTAATCCCCTCCCCTCCTCCTCTTCCCCAACCTCCTCTTCTCCGAGTAACCTTTGGCATGAGAGGTCAGCATTGTGTTCCAGCAGGGTGACCTTTGGTAATGAGAAGGCAGGTTAGCGGGCGACCTGGAAGCGCTTTGTCCACCTCTCCTGGGAACACAAACAGTGCCCGTAGTAAGGCACACAGGAACAGCTGTAAGGCGGCCGTGTTGTGTGCTCCGGGCCTGCTCTGATGCCCATTTGTCATTTCACTGGAAAAATCACAACTATAAACAAGACAAATCTCCATGACCGTTTCTCTCCAGGTTTCAGGGCACTAGTTTCTACGAGTTCTTTGAGATGGTGCTTTTGTCTGAAAATTGATTTAGGTAAGATGATTCAAGGTAAACTTTGCAAATAGCTGCGTGTTAATAATTAATTGATTGATGATATCGGATTACACATTTCCTTGTGTCTAAGGCCTCAAGCCAGTGTCTTGTTGACCTATCGCTGAGTCTTACCTAGCACCCAGTTTCCAAACAACCAGCTCTTTTGTGATCTCTGAAACGCTGCTTCTACAGACATGCTCTTCTCTTTATCTGGGTAAGATGTTTAAATAGCACTAGAGTGAGTGATTCACCCACACAAGAATGAGGTGACAGGTGTGTATGTGGGTGGATGTGCACTTGCTTGCAGATGTGGGTATTCATCTGTGTTTTTTTTTTAATTTTTTTTTTTTACCTCTAGCACTTTGATCAAACTATTGCAAAAGTCTATAAAGGTAAGTTCAGTCAGGCGGCTTGTGTAGTTTGTAATCGGCTTAACTCTGAGGGCTGACTTTACTCTTCAAGTTCATTCATCCCTTTTAACCCCAACTCCTTCATCCTGTGATCATTTAATTTGTTTAGTCCACATTACCGTAGCCTGTTTTGGTCTCGCTGTTGCCTTTCCCGACTCTCTCTCTCTCTCTCCGCCACTGCTTTCATCACTGGAGATCTCCCATGTTGATATCCCTATGTTATTTGATACCAGCTTAATTTTTTTTTTTTGAATTGACTTGCTCCTGTGTGCTTTACATATCTGGCATGAAATCGAACAGCTGAAAAAAGACACAAGTAGAGAGAGGAGCCGGGTACATACTTCTTGGCCGGCATCCATGAAGTGCAAAGATTGCTAATCTGCTTGCACAGCCCGTTCCATTTCTCTTTTTCCTTGACTTTGGAGCACTTGAGAAAAAGGGGCATCCTTCAGTGCTTTTTAAACAACACGTAGCATTTTACCAGCATGTAAATTCATGACACATCGTCGACTTGCCAATGGAAAATATCAGGGAAGGGCCAGAGAGAAAGGGAGAAAGAGTGTGGATGGCAAAGCGCCACAATAATTCTTGGCATTGATCCCCTATTGAATGAGCAAAGTTTTCTCAAGGCTGCTTGAGTTTGAGTTGATCCCATTGCCGAGAGAGCGTGCTCTGGCTTTTCACGCTTTTCATTTTCTACTTGAAAGTGGCGCAGTTATGAAGCTGCTTTGATCCCCTTGCCATTGGAAGAGACTTGCATTTGTACAGAATGAGACAGTAAGCCTTTTGGAATCCTATAGGCAGTTTGTCGTTCCTTCAAAGTACAACTCAAAATGATCTTTGAAACTAATGAAAGAGGAGGGATTACGGTGTGCTCAAACATAGTTAGCGTCTTCCTGCAGATGAATTTATCGTCTCGATAGGTAATGATTGGGTGCCACTCATTATTCAGACAAAATAAATAAGTGACGAGTGAAGGGCTTTCATCCTTGTTGAGTCTGGTGAGGTCACTGGAAAATATAGTTTTATGTCTGATTGAACGTGTTTCCATGTATGAATGCGTCATGTCATTACATGTTTGCCTCTGGTTATGAATAGGTGAATGAATGAATGGTTAGCCTGGCTGTATATGTGAGTGTATGCGTATGACAGTGACGAGTGTCCCTCGACATAGAGACATCAGTGTATAACGTGTCTGCAGGACTCTTGCTAACCCGGAGCCAGAGGCGCAGGAATAAACCAGACTTCAGTGATGTCTTGTCTGTCTGGAGATGGCTCTCACTCAGAGGAAATGAGTCTATGTTACACAGGCATTGCTCAAATTCCTCCCCTTGTGTCATCGCTGCTAAAGCAAATAGCGGCTTAGGGGAAAGGATTCTGCCACTGAATCAACAGATTGTTTGTGTCTTCACAGGCTCAAAGGGAACATTTTCAGAATTGTGGAAAGGTAGGAATTTGGGGAGTAGTTCCTTTCAGCCTAACCCTCTTCTTGTGAAACCTTAATGTCTCTGCCTTCAGTTTTAAAGTTTTGAAGGGAGTTTGGCTTCAGGAGGGAGATTCCTGGACTTGAATTCCCCCTTATTTGAGTGAGTCTTTTGGAAATGAGAGCGGACTGTGACTCGAGCCATTGGATTAATTGGGGCATGCATGTTTGGCCTGGGCCTACCACTGACCTGGGGTAGACGGGAATTGTCTGCAAGATGGTTGTACACCAATTAATTTGGGTCAGCCTCGGTTTTTCTGGGACTGAATCGGCATCAAAGCCTTGGCTTTTCCACTGCAACACACTATTGTCACACATAGTAAGCAACACTTACGAAGTTAGAGGTGGACTTCTACATTATCCTGAACCTTGTAAACCTTCTTCTTGCCCCCTCCTCATCCTCAAAACTTAAAAAGTCCCATAATTTACACTTTACACTGTTTTATTTTGAAGTGTTGATCCATAAGAAGATATATTTGTGGTTTTAAGAACCAAAAACCATCTCAATGTAATTTTACATCTCCCCTCTCAGACTTCTCTCTTAACCTCTCTCAAATAAAAATATAGCAGTTTTCAGGTAAACACTCGGGGCTTAGGGCATGGCTGAGACAGGTGACTGCTTTGTTGTGACATCACAAAGTTAAGGAAGTCCTAACAGCTGGTTTTAAGGCTCAGTTTCTGAATACAGGCTGTGTGCATTTCTCTGTGGACCGAGGCTTTGATACTTTCACAGTATTAATATAAAATCTAGACCTGCTTTATAATCAAAAGACATGGAAATCTCACTTTATACTATATGGGACCTTTTAATGGGTCATGCTTTTTTCCCATTTTCCACTGCAGGCAACAGTTTATCTCATGTACTCTACTTAACATTCAAAGGTTTTCTTTCTCATGAGAAACTATTCAAACCTTTCAAAGCAAAACCAATACAACAACCATCTTGAAAGAAGCAGCGGCTAGCAGTTGACTAGCCAAGGGTCATCTATATTGTTTTGTTGTACCTCAGTGTCTGTGTCAGTGATGTAAAACTGGATTTATTTCCTTGTGAGAAGTTAATAACATTCCCTTACATTTCTTGTAATACAGACCACATGGGACACATAGTCAACACTCGACATGCATGGAGCATAAAGTCATATCTGAAGAAAAAATAAAGAATAGGGAACATGTTCTTGATTAAAAAGTCATTTTAGTACAAGCTTGTATTACATGCTTGCCTTACGTATATCAAGAAGTAAAAAATATGACGATTTGAGCTGTTTTTATTCTTCTGCTGAGGCAACTCTCAATACTATGTTGTCTATGTGCAAATGCTTTTATTTTTTTTTTGATTTGAGAAATTTAGGTGTCTACACTTCCACTATTTGAGACAGGGAGTCTGGGGAGGAACTTTGAGCCATTGTGCTGAGTTAAATACGTCCCTCTGACCTGAGGTTGTTACTCTAAATTGGCTAAAAGTCCTCCCCCTCCTCATCTGTCCATATTTAAACTCCCTCTGTGGCTACCACTCTCTTCATCTTCTCCCTATCGACGCACACCTTGGTAATTGGTGATGTGGACCATATGTTGGGCTTGAATGGCCTCCTGTTCTGCAGGGCCATTAGACATGCTCAAGGACATATCACAACCTTGTTATCAGGCTACCTGTTCTTTCCTGGACTGGCGTCGCGGGCAGGGGGATATAGTCTGCCAGTCTTTTCAAACCCTCTTATCTCCTCTTTTCATCACCTGTCAAATCATCACCTATACCCACATAAGATAATCTTTTCCTTCAGCCTTACAACAAACCTTTGCTGCCTTTTAAAAAAAAAATCTCTACCAGTTGAATATTTCAGCTAATATTTGGCTGACTGAGAAAATTTTCTATGATTTTTAAAAAAAATCTAATTTGTTTCTAGTTTTGTCATTCTTACAAAATGTAAAAAACATAGTCTGTATAGTCTTTATCTAATATCTGTTTCTGTAAAATCTGTTTCACATTCCCTCATTATTCAGATGCTGATTGGTTAATTTAGGAAACATTCAGAAACTGGATGTGCTTGGATGCAAATGAAAAGCTCTTTTCTTCCTCATCAGCAGTTTCGGCAGCACCTTTCCTGATGCACTGTTCTGATTATAATACAGTGCCACCACATCGGCGCATTGCCGCAATTGCAGTTACAAATGACAGTAATCCACCTAATGCAACTCTTGGTAGACAATAGCATCATAATTCTCTATACTGGAAAGATCCTGCCTATGCACAGTTACTGTAAGGAAAGGATGCTGAATTTGTCTGAGTCTGTCTATGGACTGCAGCTGTCCCTCCACCCTTCTTTTCCACTCTGGATGAATAGGAGAAAATACAGCTTGGTGGACAGGCTTCATTATGGTGTGGCAGGTGCCAGGTCTCGGCAAGAAAAAGACCAAGTCCAAGTTCTGGTCAAAGATCAAGTCATTGACCTAAAAGGACTTTTTATGTTACAAAGAGCCATGTTAATTTGTGGTTGTCCTGCAAATTCAAAATGAGTGTATTCGTGTGTGGTTTATAGATTAGATATGGATGGGTGAGTTAAGAAGTCATTGTGAGTATTTTGTGGGTGAGTATCTGAGAGCCCCAGTGGTTGGGATGCAGGCGATCATGGTAAAAGTCTGGGTTCAGAACTGTTGAACAGTTTTCCAGCCTGACTTCTGGATGAGATTGTAGTGGGTGGGGGACTTCCCCTCCGTCTTTCCCACTTGCCTTTGTCGCCGCCAACCCATTTCCACGGAGGCTCCTTGGGGCATGGTGTGGAACAGGAGCCCGCTGAGCGTCCCTTAGCTGGAGCTGCAGTGTCAGAGGTCAGTGGTGGAAAGTGCTCCACAGCCAGTGTTTCCGCACTTTGCTCTTGAACTGGGAGAGCTGATGCAAGGAGTGCCGAGATTTCCCATGGCAGCTGCTCCAATTGAAGATTGAAAAATAACGCTTAGCTCTGTCATTTGACTTAGCATTGCATCGTTTATTGTACCGTATTTTATCGCACTTGGCACAGATAAAGTTTTCAGGAAACTCTTCCACGTGGCTGAAAAAAAAAACTTCTCACAGTGTTTTCAAATGTAATTTTCAGACCCTTTTGCCCTCGGTCATAGTAAGGGATTCTCCTCCATGAGAAAAAGTCCAGAGAAAGTTCTTTCTTTCCAAGATACAATCCTCTGGTTTCAGCTTCCAGAGAATCGTTCCAGGCAGCAACAGGTTATCGCCCCACTCAGTCCACAGAATTAATTAGTCACCGCTCTCAATTAGAACAAGACTAAAGAAAAAGTTCTTTGGTCTTCAGTTTAAATGACATCGAAACTGGTTAAAAGGAAAAAAAATAACACTGAAGCTGCATCAAAACAAACTTGAGAAAAAGGAGGCAGCCATCTTGACGTCAGTGAATATGTGCGTTTGTCTGGGTTTTGGTTTTGGTGTTTTTTTTTTTCTTTTGAACGTGTGTGAGGTCCCTGGCAGCTCCTATTGAACACGTTCTCAGTCTTTGTTCTGTATTATCTGCCAATTAAAACAACATAGGCCAGACTCTGGAACTGGAAAGTTTTGAATTGGTTTCTTCCAAGGGATTTTTTTTTTTTTTTTTTTGGAAAATTGGCAATAAGTTTTTTTTCCCATTTAAGGTACAGATGTACCCATGGCAGAAATATTGCCCAGTCTGGGTCTTAATTGTGATTTTAATGTATCTTGAAAAGTTAAAAATGAATATTTCCTTTGTGTCCACAGATTTACCTGTTTCTCTGGGGACTTCAAGAGCCTGAACGCATGAATAGCTGCAGAGCATGGTCCATTGTCATCCTACAGGTAAATACACTGTTCAAAAATCACTTGTCACTGAGCAGAGCAGAACATCATATAGTATCTTTTCCACTAGGTAATAGACCTTTCCACATATCTTGCTTCCCTTAATACTCAGTGTTGACACTTGCTTTGAACGGATATTGTCAGACATGTCTGACCTAATTTTGCACGCCCTATGAGGTCTTTTGTGTCTGCTAACTCAAGTTGACTTGAGCAGCACTGCAGCAGTGTGCTATTAATGAATAAAGAGAGAATTGTGAAGTAGAGCAACCTGTAGAATGATTCCTGGCTTAGTTGAATGGAATTTACAGGAGAAACTCTGGAGTAAAATCGTTGAGCTGATCAGTCTGAGATATATTATATTGCTATTTATTTATTTGTTAAGAGAATGATACATGTCTCCCTTTTAACTGATATTTTCAAGTACTTGCTAATCAGTTATCCACATCGGTGGCAAGAGGATGTTTCATAGCCGTGCTAACAGTGGGATCACTTAACTTTTCATCTAGCTGCATCATCAGGTCCAAGTTTCCCTTTGTCCAGTACTTTGGTTTATGACTAAATACCTGCAACGCTGACTTTCCCATCAGCCTCGGCTCTACTTTGTGGTCAGTGCTGATTAGTAAATGTTAGCATGTTAACATGCTGAACTAAGATGGGGAACGTGGTAAACACTTTACCTGTATGTTAGCATACAAATAATGTATTAACTGATACATGGTGTTGTATTGGAGCTGTTTTCATGGCTTTTGTGACTCTCCTTGGACGGCTTGTTACACAGAGGCCTCATTGGAAACTGTTTGGAAAAGGGAAGACACTTTCAAAAAAACTTGGCAGGTGATTGGATGAACCATCTATCACTGTCTATTATGGGCTAACTTCAACCAATCAGATTCTGTATCCTTCCCATTTTTTTCCTTTAGCGGCAGATGGTGAATTAAACTCTTGCCAAAGCCAGTCAGGAGAAGAACGAATAGTTCTTCTTCAGTGTTGCTCTCTGCTTTTCTTTCGATGAAGAAATACTCTCCAGCTCTGATATAACTGATGCTATAGCAGCATCTATGCTAACCTCTTTCAGAGCCGCTATCGCTGTTAACGAACAGCAACTGCTTGTCGCTCTCGTCACACCAACGACACGCCCGTAGCTGCCAGTAGTTCCTCCCGAATAGGACGCTCATTGATTTGAACCACTGTGGTTCGGCCACAGGCCAGTATCTTGGAACCTGACAAAATGGATTCTCTCGTGGGAGAAATCCAGCTGCCTTGTAAGGTTACTTAAATAGCATTATCCACAATAAAGCTGAAACCCATGTTTAAAACAGGGCTTCTGATTTGTTTTTATTTCAAGGCAAACCCATTCTGTCTTGATCTTTATGTTACTCTGTCCTCCCATTGAAAAAAGATTTATTACCAACCCAATCCTCCAGAGCTCATCAGAACATCAGAGTAGAAAAGTCACCATGCTTTAATCTGTGTCCCTTAATCACAAGCAGCCTAATAAAGAAAAAATGCAAAGGAGTCGGTGACTGTGAGAGAGTGAAGCACCTATTGCCGGTCCTCTTCCTTTCACCCTGGGCCTCAGTCTGGCGAGTCCAGACAAGCCTCCGGTAAAAGGTGAGGATGTTTGTTCTTCACCTCGCTACAACTGGGTCAGCGAGCAAGTTAAAGGTGTTTACCTACGGCTCATAGCTCACAGTGCCCTCATGCTCTCAAAGACCGTTTAAGACGGATTCATATTCTGGGAAGAAGTAGTTTGTATCTGGAAAACATGCATCTCTCAACCACTCTTTAATGACGATGGGTTTTGTATTGTTTTAATGAAATTCGGCCCATTTCAATGCGGGAATTGAGGGAAATTTTCCTCTCAAAACAGGTTTGTTTGGATGATTTGTGGCTACAGCACTGTGTGATGGTGTACAACTATTCACAAATTATCCCCACCAAGAAAAATAGTATCAACAGTTGAGGGTGAACTCTGTCCTGTTACTCTGTCCAACACATGACCTCATGTTGAAGTATATATCTAAACTCAGGCAGCAGAGCAGCCTTGCATGCACAGGTAATCACCAGCACTAAACACACTTCTCTCACTAACCCAGTTACACACACACACACACATTTCTCTCTCACACTCACTCAGTCTTTCTGGTTCGTTCTGCCCTGACCTGCTGAAAGGCTTTCAGGGCCGTGTCAGTCAGCCAACAACTCTCTCTGCTCAGAGTCTCAGCAGGTTCAACTTGGACGCCAGCCTGTCCTCCGTCCTCATTCTTTCACATTGGCTGCCTTGTCATGTTCGGATGTCGGGAACACAGACTGGTGTGTGTGTTTGTGTGTGCGTCTGTGTGTGCACCTATGCGTAAAATGGGTGCTTTAGTCTTCAGCAGCGTGCATGCGAACAGGTTTGCGAGTGTACAGATGCGTGTAAAGGTTTGAGTGTGTAATGTGTGCGTGCCTGGCTTCATTTATTATTGTGTGGGATCATTGTGTGTGTGTGTGTGTGTGAGTGTGTGTGTGTGTGGTGTGTGTGTATCGTGGGTGAATTTGCAGAAGAGTTAGAATAAAACAGCTGTGGCTGCTTTGTAACATGGACAGCCCAACTTCTGCTGCCCGCAGCTGCTCAGACTCTCCCTTTAATAGATTTCATAGCCTGTGAAAAGCTTCTTAGAGCCCCAGAGGAAGTAAACACTGACCTTCTTCCAGAGCTCACTTCATCAGGTCAGAAAGTGAAAATCTGCTAACAATATTTGTTAATTACTTAATATTTTGGTGATGTGTGTACAGCAATTTTCCAGTACATTTTCCTCTGCATGTGTTCTCCCCTTTGAGTGTCATCATTTCCTGCAGCAAATTGTGGCTGTAATTAAATAGACCAAAATTGCAGTGAATGACACAGTGAAGGTTGAATAGGGGAAGTAATTTAAGTTAGTTGGTAAAGGAGCCAAGAATTGATGTATTCAAAAAAATATACTGATATTAGTGGGTGTTTATTAACACTTAACACTTGCAATACAATGTAAAATGCTCCTGAGTCACAAACTTAAATATTGATATTGGTATTGGCCTCAAAAATCCCAGTGTTCCTCTGGCTACGATGTAAATGCTTTTACAGACTGTACTGTAGTGGTCATCCAGCTGTTGATTATCAAACTTCAGACTATCGTAACTTCTGTCAGCTGTGCTGCCTGCGCTCCTCTGGTCCTGCGGTGCGTTTTCCTAATTCTGACTGACAGAACATCTTTTTATCCTGAAATTCTGATGTGCTGCTGTGGTTAATGACGACAAAGCCAATGTACTGTGTGATGCGACTAAATCAGACGCACACATCTTGATTCTTGATCAATTCAGTTACTAGATAATGTTCTAAAGGACAGTCTCATGGCGTTCCCTACAAAGGACGTGTTTCGCTTCCGTTTGTCGGTCATCCGTCTCCTGCACGTCTGACAGAATAGATGGCCAGGCTGCGTAAAGACGTATTTTCTGGCTTCAAGTCTGTCATGTCTGTTTTCTTCTATTTGACATGCTTAACTATGGTGATGGTGTATTTGGCTCTGAGTTAGGCGTAGGCGAAATTACGATTACTTTGGCGTTTATCGGTCTTTTTTTTTTAAGCCGTGCACTTTTCGTATTCGGCCATGTGATCCATTCCCACTTGAGCGTCTGTCCATCACCAAAACATTCTCAGATGGATCCGTCTAATCACTGAACAACGGACTGGCCTCGTATAGACATCACGTACCAAGTGACTGATTGAAAAACCACAGGAAGGTGGTCAGAGGGAAAGTAAAAAGGGTTTCCGTGATTTATCCTAATGTTTGTGAGCTCGCTGACTCAATCGAATGTGCCAGTAACCAGCGACTGATCCACCCTCCCTGCTCTCCGCTAGCAGCTGTGTTGACTGTCTCGTGCATGGGAACCCTTGATTACTAGGTTGACTGTACATTTGGGCTGAGCCTGGCAGCCAGCTCATTGTGCCTCCCTCTCCAACACACACACACACACACACACACTCACATACACACAACAAACACAAAACACATCCTTCTTAGCTTTGATCGTGGAGAGCTGTTACCGACTTCTGCTCCATCATCCAAAGCCTCAGGTTATCCAGCGGTCTTTATAAGGTTTGGGGATGTTTGTCTGTACTACAGTACGTCGGTCTGGAGATGCCTCTGGCAGCCGTTTCATGTCCAATAACCTCATCCTGGCGCGGTCGCATTTATTTATATATTTATTTTTTGCTTCATTAGAAGCTTCAGCTGTGAGGGCTCGGGATGATGTCTTCATTAAAGTTTATGATTTGTTGATTTTAATTATCTGTTGTGGTTCTTGATGTGATTGTTAGTCGGGCGTTAGGAAAACACCACTCCTCGATATAACAAGACGCAGGTGTAGTGAAATGACATCAGTGTATAAGCTCAGTTTGGAGCCAGAATATGATTTTACTTGAAATGCGTCCACAGTTTGATTTATGATTAATCTCGCCCGGTGTAATGAAACCACATCTTAATATCAAGGGACAATAAATATGATGTGTTGAAACATTTTGGAATAATTCAATAGAGTCTTGTTTGGTTATCAGTAACAGATGGTTTTAAAAATCTCAGTCTCGATTTTCCAAATATTTGGAAAAACACTGAAATGGATTGTAAGCACATTATTACTATTAGGGTTGGATGAATACATTGGCTAACTGTGACTCTATTAGCCAATTTAACACCAATTTATTTGGTTTTATATTTCTGCCTTATTAAAGTTCCAGGCAACAAATCTGACGTATAAATTAACCTTAAAAATCACAATTTCTGTGCAGTCATTAGTTGCAATGGATGGTGACGTGTCCAAAAGGAAAATGACTGAACCCAAATTACCGGTGCTGTATTACAAGCATATCAGAGCATTTCCTGCTTGTTATATAATTTAAAAAAAAAAGTGAGACATAATCCATCTGGCTCGACTCTCATGAGGTTATTGGAGGAAAAATATACAGTAAGCTCTGTGAATGGAAGGTTAATGAAGCACACAGAATCATCAGCGCTCATTCTGCTGTTGGATGTTGCGCTCATACCAGATGTTGTGTCCAGCCAAGTTATTGCAGTGAGTTATGATGCACAATACTGGTTACATAATGCACATTGTAATACAGAGTCTCTTTATTGCTTGTGCTGAGGGTGCAGGGGCAGGTACAGTAGGGTTTTGACAAACTCATCGTCCCTCCACTGAGCACCTCCATTACAGCTCTTCTCCTTCAATCTTTCAGCAATCAGCTTGGTGGGTTCTCTCCGGGTCCTCCAGCGGGTTAGGTTAACTGCCGACTTTAAATTGTTTCCAATACAGATACTGAACGTTAGAGTGAATGGTTGTTTGTCTGTATATGTCAGCCCTGTGATAGACTGGCAACCTGTCCAGGCTGTATCGCGCCCAAGGATAAGCAGTATGGCTAATGAATGAATGAATGAATGAATGAATGAATGCAAATTAGTTATAGGGGGCAAATAGTGAAATGGTTTGATTTGGGCTACCTTCAGTTTAAACATAGTCTTCAGTTCTGTTCAGCTTTTCTTTACTGACATCTATGTTACTGTCAAACTAAAAGCCTCTGATAGAAGCACAAACGCTTTCGTTTCCTCCTCCTCAGATCACCAAGATACAATTTAATTTTCTGAACACAAGTTGTATCTCTATGTGATGTAGTGTCTGCTGCACTTCTGCTGTCTTCTCTCGTAGATCGACAGCGTGTAGTTTTGCCAGTCTCTTGTATAATTCGGTTCACAGTCTGATGAATGTTTGCTTTAATTCACCGACTCTCTGTTCATTTCCAAGCTTCTCTCAGACAGGAAGCAGATCTTACAACCAGGGAAACGGCCGAGGGAATGATAAACGAAGGAGAGGCACAGACACACGGCTTCAGATCAATGCAAGTCTCAGCTGTTTATTGTTGAGGTTTTGTTAAAGAAAGTCTTTGATCACAGTAGTAGGAAGCTTCACCTGTACATTAGTGTTTGACGCCTGGCTGACATGCATGTCTGAGTGTGTGCAAGAAAGATTATTTTTTCAGTAACAGATATTCAAACACATGGATTTATTTTTCTCTGTGATTGAAATTCCCCTTTTTCTCTTCACTGTCTTTTAATCAGGAACTTGTGAAGGGAAGTTTAGAGGTTTGACCTGAAGGCTCAGGTTTGTGAGGCCTCACTGCAGGATTTCCCACAGACCACTATACCGGCAGCAATTCTTTTTTCTTTTTTTACGTTTTGTAAAGAACTGTAACTAAACAAATATTTTTGCTTTAACATAGACAATTTAAATTTGGCTTCCCCCGGGAAAGCCCTGTTTTGTTCTGCCTAGGAAAAATGACTATTGGGTTTCTTTTGTCGAAAAAGTGGGTAAATGGGGAGATGAAGCCTGGAGGGACGTGTGTATTCATAACACCAGTGCCTCTTTTCTTTCAGGCGGTATTGTCTGGTGTTGTAGATCCTCTTTCCTCTATTGTCTTGTGAGTTCTGCTGGTGGTCTGTCATGTAAACAGCTCTCAGAAGGGAACCTTCTCCGCTCTCCTTTTCAAAAGCACCCTCTCTTTTTTTCTTTTTTTCTTTTTTAAATCTGGGCCTGTGTCTCTTTCTGTGGTCGCCTTCTTGACTGTCTGCCTGTCTCTGTCTCTTTTCCCCAATCCCCTCCATCTCCATCACACACCCACTCACACAAACATCCCAGCTCCCAGCCATTACTGGCAGTGGGTCTGTCCCAGTGCAGACCTAACAGTGTATTGGGGCTTTAGGTGCCAGTGGGGAAGGAAGGACCCTGCTGGCTTGTCAGCATCTCTGACCCCTCTGTCACAATGGGTCCCTCTCCCTCCCACTCATTTCCCTGCCAAGCTGGGAAGAGTAAATATTTATCAGCCCCCACAACAATGGCCCGCTCGGAGGAGGAGAAAAAGACTTTGAGCAGAGCTCATGCAAGGCCTGTAGGCAACAGTGGCGGGGCCTAACGATGGGTTGCAGGAAGATTTGAATGGAGCCTCTGAATTATTTTGAAGAAGTACATTCCATAAGTTAGTGGTTATGTTACGATGGCGGAGCTGAGAGGCTGAATCCAAGACTGGGTGAGTTGGTTAAAAGCAAAACAAGTTTGTTTACACAGAAGATTATACACATTCAGTTCTTGGGCGAAATCTGAAAGATCTTAAAAAACTCTGTAGGAGCTAAGGATTGCATTATGATTTTAATGACTTTAAATTATATTCAGCATTTGAACTTGTTGTCTCTGTGGCCACGCTACTGGCATTAGGGCAGTATATGGACTTTATAAGGTATATTGATATATTATCAAACAAGATATAAGATGAGACAATATTGTTGTGTTTGCATCTCTCCTCTCTCACACTCTCAACGAATCCTGCCCCCCCCCCACTCTCCCTTTGCGTCTGCGCACAAACCCAACCCCACTCGCTCATAAATTCTTTTGCAACAGACCTGTCTTTTATTTTCATCAGTCTGTTTTGATAAAAGTGCTCACATGTGGCTTTGACTTCACGACTGAACATTTAAACCACAGAATACTGAGATATATGTTGTGTATTGCCATTCAGCCTAAAGATAGGCTGAGATATGGTTTTTGATTGGTATCATCCAGCCCTAACTACCATAGCTCTGTGATGTTATTGTCAGTCGGATGGTTGGTCCAACGCTTTGGTCTGAACTGAAATATCTCAACAACTGTTAGATTGACTGCCATAAAAACTTGTGCAGACATTCATGGTTCCCAGATGTGTCCCATACTTTTCCTTTTCCTACGTCTCCACAACTATTGGATGGATTGCCATCCGATTTGGTACAGATACCGTTGGTGTCCAGAGGATGAATCCTAATGAGTTCGGAGAACCCCTGACTTTTCATTCCCTGACCTTGAGGCACATTTAGTGTCTTTCCCTCCCCTTCTCTCCTCTCCTCAGTAAGATTAGTGTCTATTAAACCTTCCTACAGTACATCACAATTAATATCCACATGTTGAGGAGGAGGCCTGGCTGGAGCTGTATGGAAACACTGCTGAAGAGGGTCTTTGTTCTCTGGGTTCTCTGGGCGTAAAGGTATGGCGACTGGTGAGGACGCTGGAAAATAAATGGACCCTACATTGTTGTACAGTGCAGGAGGAAAGAATGACACAAATTTGAAGCCAAAAAGAAGAAGGAAGGGTCAAAAAGAACGAGGCAAAATGATTTGCCCTTGTTATCTAGCTGTACTGTGAAGCATTTCTAAATTGCAGGAAAATACAGACCGGTATCTGTCGTGTGTTTCGTGTAAAGACCAATGTGAAACCATAATGACATGCAGTATAGTCCATCAAGGGAACACGGCTTGTCATTCAATGCAAGCGGACACAGTAAGAAATTTAAAATAGAAAGCAGATAGTATGACTTTAGGCAGCAGTATTTTAACAGTATCTTTGCAGCTGTAGGGAGATGAAACAGAAATTCCTTGAATATATTCAGCACAGAGTGTCATGTAATATACAATCGAGGAAACACCTGCTTAAATGACTAACATGGAGTATATTACAAGCAGGTGCTTCCACACATGTTCACTATGAGGGATAATTAGGCAGTTACACATTCCTTATGGTCATGTGTATAAATGTTGGACACACTCGGTTGCTAAATATTTTGGCTGTTGTGGCTCAAAGACCACTTTGCTTCACTTTCTGATGTTACAAAGACAAAGGTCATGTTACCTTTTGAGTCTTTGGGAAATGGTTCAAATCTGTTTGGAAGATCAGTGGTTGCAGGAGGTTTCTACAACCCTACATTTAAGGTAAGGAACAACGGTGTAAATGACATATGTCAGTCTAATTCATAAGCAGGAAGTTTCATCCAGAACGGTCAAGAGCATTCAAGGGGAACTGTGGTCACGCCGCACTGCATAAACCCGCTCATTACAGTCAGAAATACTCTTTCACAAGTGTTGCAGAGTTTTGCTGAGTGATGGGAGAAAACTGGTGTGGACTGACTCTTCCAGTACATGCTGATGTCGTGCTGCAACACAGAATCATCCCCTCATTTTGTCTGCTATCTGTTAACATTTATCTTTGGTGCAAACAAACACACATTTCCTGATTTTCTTGGCTAATTCAATTACAAAGGCAACTGAATCAGATGGCGGGCATCAGCTTGCTGGCACACTCTGCCTCTCCATTGGCCTGTTGGATTATTAATTGGCGCAATAAGATAAGTTTTGGCGGAAATCCATAACGAGACACTAATATGTCAGATATGGTGTGAAATGGCAGGCGGTGGAGGGTTGGCTGGGACAAAGGTGGTTCCTGCCAGAAAACTGCATATTTATGAGACACTTGACTTATACTCTGTGGTTTTAAGGGTCCAACGCATTATTTCAACAGCTTCTTTTTTTGGTTGCAAACTCACCATATTGTCGGTGAAAGCACTAATTTCAATTTTGCCAACTTCACAGAGCTGAATCTGCACCAAAGCACCACAGATATCATTGGTCTACCTCTGGTCCTCCCATTATTATACCTTTCGGGGGAGACCTGTTGACCCAAAGCATGATGTAATTCCATAAGCCTGTCACTAATAATTTCCCCCTTATTTTTAATGACTCTGAGATTAATGCCAGACCAAGACTGGGCCTCCGTCATTTTCAGGGCGTGGAGTTTTTTTTCCCCCTGGTCTGCTTTTATAGTAATTTTACACTGTTTATAAATATTTATGGACATATACAGACAGCTAATAAAGTCAGCATTGGCTAAAGGAAACTAGACAACTTTCCACTTATTTTCATTTTTTGAGCATTATTGTTCCTCTCTGCCGCCCCGCTTCCTGGTGCCAAAAAAGCTCTACCCACCATTTGAGTCATAATAATAACAACTTGTTTTCTCACATAAGAAAGAAAAGAAAAAAAATTGCAAACAGACCCTCGGTCCAATAAGTATGCGCCAACATGCCTGCCGGAGACAAACATACCCTCATGTGTCCGCAGTTAATGTCTGCTGTGCAAGTGGCGGCATGGACGGACCAGACGTATACACACACCTGTGCATGCCCGCACATTTTCGCACAGCCTCGCTCTCCTATGCTGTATCACACACACACACACACACACACACCTGTACACACACAGACACCTGTAGGCCCTTTCTTCCCCTGTTGTACTGTATCGGTTTTCTGTTTGATGTAGAATTTGTTTTTGGTTGTCGAGGCTCAGTGCCCACGGAGGAGTCAGGTGTTGTGTGAAGTGGATGAGCTGTCAGGAGGAGAAAGGGGCGCCGCTATTGTTTCAGTACAGTTTGTTTCTGTTTTCAGTTTTGTTTCTTTAAGATGGCATCTTCGATAATCACAAGGAGTTCATACAGTCGAGTTTAGGAAAGAGGAAACGCCCACCACTCCCATTTTCTTTCATATTGTCTTACTACTGCACACACACATTAACTGCACTCTGTCCACTGTATTTGAACCAACTGCGTGTGTGCATGTGTGTGTGGAAGCATCAGTGCATATATGGGATTATTTCTAGGGTCCATTTGTCAAAGCACACATTTATCATGGAGCCCACTGGTGTCAGACCTGCTGCTTTCCCACCACGTCTCCATTACGCTCTGCTGGTACTCGCTCAGACACTCAACACCTGACCCGACACACACAGTTAGTAATGCACACACAAGCTCACACTCCTACACAGAAAAATGGACACACACACACACACACACACATTTACACACCATAACTGGCTCTCCACTACATGAGGCCCAGACTAGAGAAGATAAAATATTAAACTAAACATAAATGAATTCAGAGAAATAACCCAGAGGGAGAGGCAGCTCACAGTCCTGCTGTGAAAGTCAATACTAAGTTATTTTCTCATTTTCCTTTTCTTCTCTCCCATGATTTACTTTGGGCTGATTCAGGGAACTTCTGGATTCTAGATGCATCTTAGGCTCCTTTGTATTCAGTCCCTGCAGTGTATTTCAGTAATGAAGCTGGATTCCACCCTCATTATTTCTGCCATTCACATTGTGCTGAAATGATCTTGAACTGGAACCATGAACTCAGATAGCATCCTTCAGCTGCTTCTCAAACACAAGAGCTGGGGCTCAAGCTGTCCTGACAGCGGCATCTGCTTGGCTTAAGTGTCCTTGAGCAACTTTGTCCCTGTAGACCTGTAAACAAGACTAGGTCAAACCCTAGTATGTGGCTGGACTGGTCAATGGTCAATGTGAGGAATTGAGGATGGGGTTGAAAATTGTTGTGGAACCGCTGTAAAAGATTTCATCGCCTTGTACTTGAATTTTGCCTAGTGTCAGCCAGTATATCTGTTTGCTTGTCTCCTCCTCTCTGTGCTCATATATAATGTTTTAATGCCACCAAATTTCCAATAAAGCTGTTCTCATTTACATGTTTTCCTGTTTCTGCTGTCAGACAACGGAACAAGTTTGAAATAGTGACTGAAACGTGGCCTATGGAGACTACATGTTAACTCCCAAGCCATTTTCAAGCTGCTGCTAAAATCCTGGTTTTATAACCACAACGTCGTCTTACAAGATCTCCAAACACATAAGATAAAAACAAAGACTGTGCTGTGATTTCAGCTGTATTTATTTGTAAAATGATCACTCAGAGAGAAAGTTAGAAGCGACAGAATAACTTTCTTATTTTGTCTCTCATACAGTTTCGACCGCTGCGCCGCCTTTGTGTCACTCACTGAACAGTTCACACAGAGAGAGGTGTGCCTCTTGCATTACAGGCAACTCTCTTCTATTGAAAGTAGCTAAGGTTTGTCCAAAAAGTTGCAAGACTTGTTGCTGAAAAAAGTTTCTAAATCTAGTGATGTGTTGGCAACACTGCAGGCTGTGAAATCCCCCCTAATAGAAACTGTTTGCGCCAATTCATTTTGAAAGAGCAACAGCCAATGGGGAAACACCCAGCTGACCAATGGTGTACTGTGATCACTCAACTCTATCACTCACTCACTCACTCACTCAGTCAGTCAATCATGGACATTTGCGTTAATACTTAAACTCAACAGTTTGTCAAACAGCATGAATAAAAGAAAAGCTGTAGATAAAGATGTTTAACAGCCTGGTTGATAGCTAAAAATCAGGTGAAATGGGAAACTGTTTCCCAGTAGCTGTTAGAAGATAATAGGCCTGTAACTCTATGTTTTAATTTGCCATTTAATCAGAAATCGAAATTAAATGAGAACCCTGGTTTCTGTCATCAGGGTACGGGAGAAACCAGATTTCCCCAGATAGACTTCAGATAGAGAAAGTAGAAAGATTATTTTCCGGACCGATGTGCCGTTGTATTTGAAATAATCCCATCCAAAGTCAGACTAAAACTACCACTCCGTTCATTCCTGTGAAAGTTGCTCACTTGGCGCATACGCTGGAAGGCTTCAGGCTGCGGGCTTCCTCATGCCTTTGCATTTTTGGAGCGGTAGAGCATGTGCGGAGAAGAGTCCTTCTGCCTCTGAGTCGTTTTAGAGCATGTGCATCTGAGATTCAATTTAATCATACAGTTCTTTTTAGACTTAACAAACCTTATTGGACTGAATGGATCTGAGAATACCGAGAGAGTTTTGATTGTCAGCTCTAAACCTCGGCACCTTGGATGCCAGTCTCATAAAGTGTTGATCACTCTGGTTTCTGATCTGCCAGTAGGTGGAAAAAGAGAAGAGATAATAAAGACACTTTGATGTTTCCAAGCACACACATTCATTCTGTGTTCACAGTATGTGTTTTATGTGATGCAGTTTCCTTTGTTCGTTCCTGTTGCTTTTCTGTGCAGTTTATCACCGTAGTTTGTTCTGTTTTCTTCTTTGTCTTATAGCTAACTCATCCTGCAGAACAGCGTCTCTGCTTTCTTTTACCTTGTTAGGTTAGATTGTGGAAAATGAAGAGAGAGAGAAAAGTCGAGGCAGAATTTGTGAGAGAGGCGGAGAGACGAGGCGATGAGAGAGATGTGAATGTCAGGTGTGTGTGTGTCTGTGTGTGTGTGGGCTTGTTTCACTATGTTTGTTGGGTCCAGAAAATGGGAGCCCCTTATACTTTTAGGGCCCGACAACTTTGTTGGGACCAAACTGCTGGACCCCACAAGTTTAAATGGCTGTTTGAGGGTTGAAACTTGGTTTTAGGGTTAGGGCTAGAATTAGGGTCAGGGATGAGGGAGTGCATTATGTCAGTGACGTGTCCCCAAGAATATAGTAAAACATGGACGTGTGTGTGTGTGTGTGTGTGTGTGTGTGTGTGTGTGTGTGTGTGTGTGTGTGTGTGTGTGTGTGGGGAGAGCAGCTGCAGAGGCCCTGGTTCCCTTCTCACTGGCGCACACCTCTCCACAGGGAGCAAGAAGGGCTCCAAGTGCCCTGAGCTTGGCTCTAACCGCCCCCAGAACCGGAGACAACCCTCTCGCACACACACACACACACACAAGCTGCAACCACACACGCACACACACACGTATACATACTCTACTTCACATGTACACATACCTCACACACTCAAGGCCCCCATTTGCTTGTTTTCTGCCTTACTTCCTCTCTGATTTAGTATTTTTGGCCCAATGTTTCATTTCAGTTCAGCTTCTTTCCACAACCTTTACTGGCATGAGGAGTATTACAGCAGCAGCCAGGAGGGATAGACTAAAGGGGCTCAGTTCAGCATAACAATAGTATATATACTGAATATATTTTATCTCTCTATCTCTTACATACACACAGACCAGCTACCTCGAGCCAGAAAAGCCTTTTAGTGAATCTATTCAGCTCCCCTCCTCCCCAGCTCTGTGCCCCCGTCAACCCTCAGAGGGCCCTCCAAGAGCCCACTTGTCCTTCAGTGAGATGACACAGGATGAAGTCACTCCATTTGCCTTGGCACCAGCATCTTTGTTTTAGGCACTGTGGTGATGTGCCAAGGGCTATGTTCTCACAGCAGAGTGTTCTGCCCAGTCCTCTGTGAGAGGGACAATGCCATAAAAATTAAAGTATCCTCTGTGCAGCACAACAAATTGCCGTGTAGGACAGAGCATGCCAAACTCAACCGTGGCACAAAGGCGAGTTCAGCCAACTACATTTGAGCAAAATGGAATATGGCTGACAACTGATGGCTGATTATTTGTTAGTAAAATGCTGCAACTTTAGTGTAATTTACAAAACATTCAGGCAGCCTATAGTTCAATAGCAAATATGTAGCGTATCTGGAAAAGTCTTTTGTTTCCCACAAGGTTATAAACTGGAGGTATACTGGGGCCTTGATAACGTAAGAAGACATTTTTATGAAATTTAATATTACATGTATTAAGCTTAAGGAAAAACTGGCAGTAACGTTACATTACACAGCAAAGAATACGTGTTTAACAAGAGAGGTTTAAACTGTGAAAACACTGATAATGAAATGTGATGCTTCAGGATTAGTGTGAGTCAGCTCAGCAGATGATTGACGGATCGATCACATCATACGTTTGCTTCGGAGCAGCGTTCGTTACAGTGCAGGAAAAAAAAAAACCTTTCCTCTTACCTGGTTTCTGGTGAGTTACCTGGTTGTAACTCCAGTTCTATGAGAATAGCAAGTTCATTAGAAAGCAGAGCATGTACAAAACAGAACCGTTGCATACCTGCACACTCAGTGGCCACTTTATCACACACACCTGTACAATGTAATGCAATCCAATACAACGGTTCTGCCACTAAGTCGACTTTTATGATGCCTTTAATGTTCAGTCTTTTTTGACACTGTCATACAGGTGTATTCAATTATATGTTTTTAGCATTGAGGCCTAAGTTAGTGATGTGTCGTACTGGGCGGCATTATACTGAGAGGTGTTCCTAATATTCTGGCCCTCTGATGTATGTGCATGAGAAGGATAAAATCAACTCAACATAATATAGTCCAGTACAAAACCACTTTTAACCATGACCTTAAATAATAAACTTATAATGGGTAATTAACAGATTACTGACAATTATTCAGAGCTGTTGCACTGAATTGCAAAAGGGTGAATACGTTTTTGTTCTGAAATATCGAGTCAGGTTTTAGTCAGTTGCCGTGGTTGCATCTGGGGTGAATAAGACACCAACAGCCACACAACAGACAGACGGTATTAGAAATGTGTTTTGTGATATTCTTGTGGTCAGTCACAAATAACACTATGTACTTTTCGGAATAAAAAACACGGCAATGGATAAGATCTGTTGATGGAAAACGGTCCCACACAGACTAGAGGAAACGAGACCGTTACGAACATCCTGTGGAGTTAAATTTTTACCTCGTACATTAAGCTCATCTGTCCACAATAAAGTTGGCGACGTGAAGCTCCTCGGAGAGCGGATGATGATTTAGATGGAGAAAGTGTTTTGAAGTGGCGTGGAAGTCAAGGAGAAGTCTCTAGACCGGCCTTGTCTGCATTCCAGCTGCTGACTGTGGTGACACTTCAGTGGCACTTCAGCTTCAGTATTTCTAGTGTGTCTGGAGTTTGTGTTTGTAGAAAGAAAGGGAGTGTGTTTTATTCCTCCTCCTCCTATCTCTCCCTTCCTCTCACCCTGACGGCCCTTTCCATCCATCTTCCTCTGCTTGTTCCATTAAGCTCTCCTTCGTTTCACCCTCCGCTCCCTCTCCTGCACATCTTCACCTCTGTCTCAGTGTGTCTGACTGCCAGAAGGTTTATGACAGCAGGATGTGATCTCACACCTCCCTCAACATTTTCAACCACACAAAAAAAATGTCACGATTTTCTTTCTGTTTTCCTCCATGAGGCCATCTAGTCCCCCTCCCTCTGAGAGACCCTCTGTGGCCCCCGGAGAAATTTGACACACGGATGCGATCTTTCAAGTTTTATCACAGTTTTTCTCCAGAGCCACGTTAGCCCATTTCTTACTGTCAGACATTATGTGCTCCAGTATTCAGGCCTTTGTTTGCTGCCTGAAGAAAAAGCCTTGAATGTTGTCTTTGTTTAAATACATTTTAATTATTCAATATTTTTCTTGCATTTACTAATGTTTTCCTACATTAGTAAGTATGTTGTCCTGCTCCTTTCTTTTTTCAAAGGTGTAGGTTTGTTTTAGTCGTGGGTGAGAGAGCAGTCAGGGGTTTTTCAACCAGATAAAACATGCTATAAATAACACATTATAATCATAACATAGTATAACTGATAAATGGATTAGTTCATTGACAGAAAATTGATCAACAACAACAAATTTGATAATCTATTCATCATTTCTGTGAATTATCAAGCCAAAACATTCTCTCGTTCCAAATATAAAATGAATATTTTTGGGTTTAGCATAATCAGACAAGCCATCACTTTGGGTTCTAGTAAATTATGACAGGTATTTTTCACTATAATGAGTAAATTGCTGATATAATAAATATATTGATCAATAAAATATATACATATATACATATAAATAATTGATTTTGATGATTAGAATATATGTATTTATCCTGAAAGTCAAAACAAAGAAATCCACAAAACACTTGCCACTGCTCATCAAACCTAAGAGGACACTGTTTGAAAGGTTATAGCAAGTTACTCCAACTGTAAAAATGCACAGCCAATACACACGCGTTGGAATAAACATGTGGTCGAAATTGCACAAAAACAACCTTTGCTCTTTTTCCCAAATGGTGGGCAACACACATACACACACACACACACACACACACACACACACACACACACACACAATCACAATGTGTTTGTTGAGTAGGGGCTTAGGGGGGTGTGAAGTGTAAAAAGGCTGCTGGCTGTGTGTGTGTTTGGGCAGTTCCTCAAAGGCCGTGCTCCTCCTGATGAGCAAACGCTAACTTTGGTCCCCTCAAAGAGGAACTCCACAAAAATCTGTCCACCAAATTCCTCCTAAACAGCCCTTTGTGCCCTTCGTCTTCTGTGTGTGTCTGTCAACCTGCCTCTGATCCTTCTCTCCTTCCGACTTTCCCTCTCTCCACTCTGCATAACTTCCCGGTCATCCTGTTTGTGTCCCGGATCAAACCGGGACCCTGTTCAAACAAATTAAGATCCCTTTTCTCCCTCTCTGCTATGTGGTTTGCAGACGCTCCTCGTTTGCTGGTCTCTTCTTCTGCTGCTTCTGCTTCCTCTCTTCAGCTTGATAAGAACCCTGCGTTTGCATACCATCACTCTCCCTTCTTTACTTTCTCCTCTCTTGCTCTGTCCCCTCCCCTCCCCACTCTCTCTCCCTCTGAAAGACAATAGAAAGAGGAGTTTTGATGGAGCTGTGTCTTTTCCCAGACTAGGAAGTAGTTCAGGAACTTGAAAAAGGGGAAGAGAGAAGAGGTAGCGAGGAGGGGGAAGAAACACCGGGGTGATCCGTGTTAAAGAACGACAAAGGCCTTGTTGAGCTGCTACAAAGCCCCTGACACCATGTGAAATCCTTAGGAAAAACAGACGTAATTAGAAGGCTGAGCCTAGTTTTTAGAGCCAAAAGTGTGCATATTTTAATGTGTTAAAGCAACAGCAGTAAAACAACAGGCCTCTGTTTCTAATTTCTAAACACTGTCTTGTTCCTCTGCCAAATAATAGCAGCTGGCCAGTTTGAATTCTGCATGCAATTCAAAAACCTGATGGTACTGTTTGGGTTTGGCCTCAAAGTGAGGTCTGTTTCTTTGCAGTTTCTTCATGCCAAGAATCATAACAGAATAATCTTGGTTTTGGATTTGTGATCCTTGATTTTAAAGACAAACTTTACACAAAATGTGTTGTCCTCCATCTTGAGACCCAAGTACTACTCTGTTGTAGTGTTCCACTTCTCAGAACTAAAGCATCCTCATCAGAAACGGGTAAATTTACTAAAGACGTAGGGTCCTCTTTTTCACTGGATATCAGTGATTTGCTGCTGTAGGGTTCTTTACCAAACTTTTTGGTATGCGACTCCTTAAAACAAACCTACTGTGTCTGCTTGTGCAACCTGTGACCTCTCACTCACAGGTCAACCAAAGACTGATTCTTCCTTCTCTGATTGTTGCTTGAGTAACTTCAGAGGCCTCACAGTTATTTGATATTATCTAGTGCTGCACAATGAGAAAAGCAACGATTTGAAACAAATCTGAAAAGTAAAAAAAATCTAGTGTGGAAGAAATGTTTTTTAATTGTCTCATGACCCTTCAGATTTACTTTGTGACCCAAGGGACCAACACCTGGTTTGAAATTGAAAGCAAACTCAGTAAAGTATGAACTGTTTGCGAATGTCTTCAATTAATTACGTCAGCCCTTTGTTTGTCACTCCTGGTTACACTTTCTTAGTGTTGTGTTTGCAGTTCAGTTTCATTGTCATTTGCACAACAGTTGTTCTTTTGAAGTAGCTGTGATCACAATAATATGTTTGTGATTCTATTGGATAAAATGGAGAGAAAGTGAGGTTTTTGTGTCAGTACAGGAGAATCTTTCCGATAAAAAGGGCTCAACCCGCGAGGCAGAATAGAACAATGTATTCAGAAAAATTGTAATGAATAAATTCTAGTAAATTCTGATTTTTTGTTCTTTTTTTATTGGATAATTTCTTTACTTTTCGGCCATACCTCTCCCAATGCAGTACCAAACAGCTAAGCAGCTCTGTCAGCTCTAGGCTGTTTTTAAACCATGAGCCGAGCGATGGAAGGGAACAGCATTTTGGCTCCTACGTTTTAGGTTATTATCTCCAATAGTTTTGAAATCATAGCGCATCAAAGTCATTTCATCATCCGCAAATCAACAAGTATTCTTGCCTTTGGGTTTTTGCCACCTGCCAGCCAATGTGAGTCCAACATGTGCATGTGATGTCATTCGCACCTTCCAGTTGCTAACACCTTGGAGAAGAATGTCGACTGGAAGTGGAGCTAAACCCCTCTGCCAATCTCTTCTAGTCCCAGCCAAACGCTTTCGCTTTTTCCTTTTTTTTTTTTCTCTCTCGTGTCTGTCATTTTCTTTTATCTCTGTGCTGTGCATGAAAGGAAATGATAAGAAACAGACAGATCGGTCATCTGGATACAACATGTCTCTGCACAACCACAACAACATGGTTGCTCCACTCACTTGTTTTACACGCGCCTTCAAAATCTGCCAGGAGGAAAATATCAGGCATAATCCAGTACATACGCCCTCTGTTTGTCACAGGTTATGTGTCAACCCACAGACTGCACAGCATGTGTCATTTCACTGAGATGCAATTCTATTTTTAATCATCCGAAATCTTTATTGTACAGGTGTGTAATACAGCTGTATCGTAAACCTGAGCAGCAGAAGACGGACATGGACACACCGTCTTACATAAGAGCGGTTCAAACCAAAATCACTTCATTTTAATGGAGTCCCAGGAGTGAGCAGAATAAAATAAAATAAATATACTTCATGCATTAAGGGAACCTTTGACGATGCAAATATCTGCCATTGACCAATTGCAAACCATCTTGACAGTGCTGACCTTTGAGAGAACGGAGAACCTGAGGGTCCAGACTGCTTGGCCCTACAGTATTAGATCAGCTGTTGTGTCAGGCGAATAACATAAACTGCATTAACTTCCTGTGTGGCTATTGACTAAGACTTAAAGTAGTCAGTACATTGCCAAGCTTAAACCTTATTTGAGCATATGTCAACTCTTTTCAGAAACATGTAAACTGTCAAAATCAGTGATAAAAGAAAAGAAACACACTTTGTTCAGACCTGGACTTCAGGCCAGTCACACCATAAAGTGGCACTCCCAAATTCATCCACTGCTCTTTATGAAATATGTGGTTCTAGAGGCTTTGTGGTATTGGTTAGTTAGTGAATTACAGCAAGCTAACCGCTAACATGATAATTAGCCAGGAATAAGCCAGTGGTAGTCAGTCACGATCGCTCCCTGACTTTGTGTCTGTACTGAGCTGTTCACTAACCTGGAGTTTGTTTGTGCGTCATCGTTCAATGAGGTATTGAAGAGGGGACAAAAACTTGTCTGAGCCTCTTATGCCTGGTTGCCAATGGGTCTGTAAGTTCACACAGTTCATTCAAAAGACGTATTTGGACAACTGATCCTGTCTCATAACTGTCTAAAAATCATCCATCTTTTACGGAGCAGTACTCCAACAGGAGAGTTCAGCATTGTCAAGACGACTTGATATTTGTCAACAACCCAAATTCGTAAGTCAAAGTTGATCAAAGTTGAACTTGACGTGAAAGGTTTGCACTGATTTACTTCTGAGCAAAACCACTGATTGTAGTGATTTTATTCAGATTTATTTTGCTGTGAAAGTCCTTCATTTTAAAACCTGATCTAGACACATGTTTAGACATGAATCAACATAGTGATTTTGACATCAGCCCAAACTCAACTACACTTTGGAACAACAGGCCCCAAATCAAACCAACCACAGGTCTTCCTAACGTTGAAGCCAAAACTTAGATCCACAATATGTCGACACACATTATCAAACGCATACACATCTTCACAAAGCTACAGATAGGCCAACAGTGGCTGCTTTATGAAGAAAGACGTACAGTAGTTTGCAAAGAAACGTCAATCGATTGCACCATCCCCTACAACAAACTAAAACATATGCATGTGTGAGACATATGGTGCTAATTCAAGCTTTCCTTGTGCATTGTATGTGTAATAAATACAGTTTTCATCAGATTTACATTATACAGCAGAGGGGTAGAAAATAAATTGAACTATAAATAAAACCTCCTGTACCTAAATTTTAATGCAGGGCAACTCAAACATTAGCTCTCCTCTCATTCAGGTTTCAGCCATTCCTCAGCCCCCTCGGGTCTTTCTGGGCAGACGTCAGGGAGCTCAGCACTAATCAGATGGGAGATGTCCGTCCTCACCTCGAAGGTGTTGAAGGGATAAGGTTTCCCTGTTTTCCTGAATCACAGACCTACAGAAGCCACGGAGCAGCGTGATCAGCGCTGCCCGGGAGCGCCTCTTTTCTCAGTCTCTTATTCACCCAGTCAATTACGGTCACACCTTTTCCTTTTTCTCTTTGTTCATTCAGATGTCCACACACACTCAAACACCACACAGTCTTTCGAGCTCTCACTTTTTCCTTCGTTGTCTCCTCGTCTCCTTCTCTTTCTCGCTCGCCAGACAGTATCGCATGCAGGGGAAGGTGAAATGCTCAGAGGGCTTCTAGGATTACCTGCCGCCTTCCTGCATATATGTCGGAGCACATTACGATCCAGCATCTGAATGCTCTGCTATTAGATCACTGTTAATGTGCTTTTAAATCACACGACGAGTTGGGTCATGTTTAAAACTTACAGGATGAAGGCTTTTGTAAAGAGTTTTTTTTTTTTCTCTTTTCATTCCGTTCTTTTGTGCAGCTGTTTGAGGTTTTATGCTCTTCTCTCTGCGTTGGGCATAGAAAGAAAACAACAATTTGCTGTTCAGGCTGCATGTTTGCTCCATGTGCCACATTTGCTTCAGTTAACAAATCCAAAATGAGAGGGAATGATAGTTATTCTAACCCCAAAAATTTGGAATTGGGCTTGGAAAAAGGATTTAAAAGCAAGTTTGAAGACACATTAAGCATTATTTTTGACATGCCATGCCAAAGCCTTAAATTGTTTAGAAACATCTTGTCCTCCTCTGTCCTTCCCTCCCCTCTTTCTTTAACTGTTCCAACCTCCTTTTTTTTTTTTTTTTTTTTGTTGTCCGCTAAACCTGTCACTTTGATGAGTTGTGTGCAATCATCCCAGAGGCCGTTGGGCTTTCACCAGGGCCTCCGTCCTTCCTGGTACAGTGCGGCCTTTGATGTGGTTCCTTCTTTAGCTCCATGCGGGCCGACCTTGGCCCCCGGCTGGCTAAACCCAAACCCGGTCTCTGTAATGTTGTTTAACACCACCTATCAACTCAGTGTTGCTCTTGGTGGAGGTAAGAAGCTGGACAGTGGTGTTAGCGCTGAAATGCCTTTTGTGTTGTGATTTCAACAGACTGTCCTGAGCTTCCCGGCCGCATGACCACCATCAGTGGGCCGCTGAAGAGCTGTGTAATAATTCACGGGCAGCTCCCTCACTGCTGCACCCACAGGGAGCTGGCTCAGAGCCTCAGCAGAATGATATGAAATATGTTTGGGAGCTGAAAACAGCGATGAGATGTTTCTAAGAGGCTGCGGTTTGTTGAATCTTGGACAGTTGTAATGATATAAATCTAGACTGGGTATATGTTTTTTAAACAGCAACAACTACCAAAAAAACAAGGTGTATAAACATATGCTATCACAAATTAAAGTGTAACAGACAAAGTGGGAACTAACCGTAATGTCTCGCAAGATAAAAGAGAAGCACAATTCAACACAATGAACACAACACAACTTATTAGGACAGGGTTATTATTATTAGAGACTACTACAAAGAACTAAATGGCCTGGGCTTTGACTGGCCTCGGGGGCCAGCTGTGAATTAGTACCTCACTACTGCAGATGATTACAGCTTGCTATATGAACTGTGTCCTAATCCTGGTGGACAGCTGAAATTAAAGCCAGGTACGGCCCTCTGCCTTCCCAGCATTCCCTGTGATAAACCTCCTCCCCTGCTGAGAAGAATCAGTTGTTTGTGAGCAGAATGTGTTTCCAGAAGAGTCTCCAGTCTGTAAAGATGAGGTATTTCTTTTAGCAAATCAGGCACCACTGATGAGTGTGAGATTACAATGAATTTGATTTCTGCTTTGTTCCCAGCCCAAGCTTGGAACTTGTGTGTGATAAACTAAATAAAATCAGGCATTGTGTGGCGCACATTTCCTGGTTTTGCAGACATTATATGTGCCATGTAGACTTAGTTACATAAATTATATCCCTTTATAATCCCTTTACTAAAGACATAAGCTCTGAGCTAAACACTATAACACGACAAGAAAACAAAGGAGCTGGTCAAAATTTTTAACAGATGCCTTTATTTTTTTTGTCTATGTCCTGAAATGCTTTTAAAAATGGCATAATTGTTGACGAAATATCACACGTGCGCATGTGAGTCCTCATACCTGGGTAAGGGAGGTATAAACTCCAAAATGAAAATATTAAGTTGAGGATGTATTGACTCGGACAGTTCCACCCTCTCTGAGGTTTGAATGAAACCACAGGGCTTTTGTTGCTTTGGGTGGGGATGGAGAGAGGAAAGAGAGCATTTAAAAGTAGTTATTAAACTAAACCCAGAGGAGCAGCCAACACATCTGAACAGTAATCTATAATTTAAGTAAACCAATGTGTGAAGAACGGGTGCGGCCATATTAAGGAATTATGTGGTAGAATTTCAGATAATTAAAGGCAGTTTGCTGTCTCTGTAACTAGGGATGTTGAAAGCCCTATACTGTGGTCATTTCATTTATATTAATATACCTACCTACTCTGTTCGCTATTGTTTAGACTTCATATTTTAGTGTTTGATAAGAACTAGTTCCCTGAATTATTCAGGTAAAATACAAATTAAAGTTGTACTGACCAGCATTTCCTGTTTGTTTCCCCTCTAAACTTGCATATCTGTATGTGATGTTTTGGAAATATGAATATCTTTCCTTTTCCACACACTGCACTGATAGCTGTGAATGTTTTCCTTCATGTAGCCTAGTTATCTTTGTATATTCTTGCCTTTTAATAGTTATTAGTCCACTATCTTCTTCATACTTGTTAAAGTTTATTGGTGTTTTTTTTTTTATTTTTATTTTTTTAAGTTTTGTAAACGATGTGATAATGCACGGGAGTGGTACCTTGGCGCGTGCCAGCGTTGTGGCAGTGAGCGGGTTAAAGCTGACAGTGTGACCGTCCTATCAGTGCTCCTCGGTGCAGTCCCAGCCCACCGCCTCCTGCCTCCGTCCCTCCACAGAGAGAGAGAGAGAGAGAGAGAGAGAGAGAGAGAGAGGCGTTGTGTGGTGTGTGTGTGTGTGTGTGTGTGTGTGTGTGTGTGTGTGTGTGTGTGTGTGTGTGTGTGTGTGTGTGTGTGTGTGTGTGTGTGTGTGTGTGTAGCTGTTTGTCATCCCGGCAGGACACACTCCATGAGAAACAGCCCGCTCTCCCTCAGTACTTGTTGCTGCCTTGTCGAGGTGTATTGTGTCGGTTGAGCAGCCTCGCGGATCCTATCTGAACTGAACCCGGCGGAGTCTCGATTTGTTTTATCCTCGGTGCTGAACGAAGCGCCGCGTGCTGCAGAGCCCACCGGCGATAACAAGCGCAAAGCACCGGGAGACGCAAAACACGGTAGGATAGTGTGAACACTGGCTCCTCTTCAGACTGTAGTTGTATGTGTGTGTGTGGTTGTGTGTGTGTGTGTGTGTGTGTGTGTGTGTGTGTGTTTCTCTGGACTCCTGGGACCTTCTTTTTTAGACGAGAAAGTCGGTTTTGAGTCAGACGCGCGGTGCGGCTTCATGAGTTCAGGAGCTGTAAGAACATCAAGATCTTGAGAGTTCAATGCATCTCCGGTGCTGAGCGGCAGTGAGTCTGTCCAAGATGTTTAGGATGGAGGTAGATCGATGTCAGAATCTCTTTTTCCTGTTAGCGTTTTCTTCACAGAGCTGATGTTCCTACACTAAAAGTAGCGGGATTATTGTTTTCATTGTAAATGAGTAGATTGATTGAAAACAAACAAACAAAAAAAAACTTGGTCCTAAAAAAGTATTAATTAACATTTTTTTCTCCTCAAAAGATTATTAATGAGCTTGTTTGTGCTCGTCTGTCCTTATCACCCTTGTCCCATTGAATAAGCCAACCCTAATATAACTTAGTTCAGCATGACAGTTACCATGATGTCTTACTATCATCAACATTCATGTCAGCCCTTCAGAAGAAGCTAAATTAAATGTAAGTGAATTTAGATTATTTATCTTATGTTTTCACTGTTTTGCCTACAGACTGAATGACGATGATGTAAATACTGGGCTTTACCTTTTCTGGGAAGATGTTCTACATTAACGTTTTATAGTTAATTAAAGTAGACTTTTAACATGTTTAAGTGCATTTGCAGCATCTTATGTACATTCAAGATATTTTAACATAGTTATAAGGCATAAATGAATTCATCTTATTCTCACTTTCTAATCCAGATGTCAACCCAATGAGTGTATTGGACGTGTGGGTTGATGGAATGATAGATACGGCATGTTATCTCAGTGTGTTCACCTAATTTACCTTGAGACTCAGCGCTGTAGCCTTGAGCCAACACCATCAAATTGGTATGTTTAACAGCCCAGCTGTGAAAAAAAGTGCCCCGAGGAGGTCAAATATGTCCAATATCTCTCCTGACAACCAGAAACATTTCAGAGGGTTTGTGTCCTAAAGCCACGTCAAGCGTGCACGCCCCTCGCAGGGGGCGACTGCCTGTTGTTGTTGATATTATTATTATTAGAAGCAATGTGGTTATTAACCATCTCTTGACTGATTCCTGGTAATTGCTGCCTATTAGTTTTAATTAAAGGGATGCAGGATGCCTTGCCTTGTGTTGCGTAGCTGCCTGTCGCCTGAGGTCTCGCCATCTCGCTCACACCCCGTAATCAAAAACTTCACTTGAAAGACGGCAGAAGAAGCGCTTCGTCATCACCTGCGTTACACCAAACCACTTGCCCTGGGAATCATTATAGATGTTGGTCTCTGATGCACTTTCTTGGTTATTTAAGGGTTTGCACTTAATAATTCCCATGACCAAGGACTTGTGCGGTTTAAAGGGAACTAGGTGCAGCCTCATCCCTTTAAAGCTGCAGGTTTTGTATTGAAAATAAGGGGGAAATGACACATTGGCACATTTGGAAGTCTAGAAAGTTTAACCTGTTGGATTAATTGATGATAAAAGATTCAGTGACACTTGATTTCATGCTCCGCTTTTCAAAGCATTCAAAGTCAGTTAGAAAGATGGTACATTTCATCAACCAGAAACTAAATGAAAGTTAATTATTGTTTGAAAAGACAGCGATCCAGATGTAATTCATGAGACAAGTGAGAAGATGAAGTAAAAATATTCAAAAAAGGAAATCTTAATTCCACTACTTAATACTTCTTGGTTGCTAGCATTACCTTCTTCTTTTCTTTTACAGTTAGTTACTACCACCAGGCTACTCTCGCCACAGAGCTCATGTCCTTGAAGTCAGTTATTCTGGCTTTTTTTTTTTTCAATCAAGACAAATTTCCTTCGTAGATCGATGGAACAGCGGAGGCATTTCTGAGCCTCAGTTCCAGTTGTTCATGGTGCAGCTTCGTCCAGCTGTCAGCTTTTATTTTGAAGAGAGACACAAGACCCTGCTTGTGTCCGCACAGACTACCCTAGATGTCTCACCTGCCTGTCAGCGCTCTGCATTGGTGCGCGCACACACACACACACACACACACACACATTGAGGCTGAATTCCTTTACATCCAAACAACAGAAAGACACACACATTAACTCTACACTGTAGTACCAAACCCCATTCTCTATATACCACTTTTTTTCTTACTTAATCTCCATTAAACTCTCCTGTTTCCATCCAGCCTTTTTAAGTCATTACAGGCTCTTGACAGCTGTGGGAGCCAGACTAATGACTTCATCTGGATTTCCCTCAGCACTCTGCTATTCTGAGCTCTCCAGGCTCCGGAGTTATTCTTCCTCTCCTCCCCTTTTCTCAACCCCATCCTCCCAGCCACCCCTGACCCGACAGGGGCTGTCATGCTCATGTTTCACCGCTCACTCATGTGGAGGTGTCACAGAGCGCATTGGTCGCATACGCCGCATGTCTTTCGCTCGGGGTCGGATGGGAAAAACAGGCCGCTGTGATGTATCGCTTGGCGCTCGAATGCAAGCACATCCATTTTTTTTTTTTTTTTTTTTTGCGGCGAAATATTTTTCGGGGGTCATGTTGTGTGTGAAATGAAAACCTGTGAGTGTGTGCAGGTTTCTCGGAAGGGTAAAGTAAGGAGCTGAAGTAGTTAAACTGAAGGTGCTTATGTTACTTTTAGAATGTAAGTCAATTAAATCTATATATAAGAATTTAATGTTCAAGCAGATTTACAAATAAGAGGCGTGGCATCTAAATCATTTTTGATGTGGCTTCAGTGACGATGACTTTGAGTGGGCGTTGTGGCGGCACAAAGGAATCATATTCCACGGGATATGGGTGCAAAGGACTACAGTAATCAGTTTAGGTCTGCAGCATCTGAAACATTTTCCACGTCATCGGCCTCCAGTTCAGGGTTTTATCTCCTGATGGCATCACTGATAGTTGAGTCGTGGCTCTGGCTTCATGCATCAAAAGTGAGTTATTCACAATACACCCTGAGGAAAACTAAAAAAAAAAAATATGCGATGTTTAGAAGTTCTGCACTGTGGAAATAGAGGTGCCGTAGTGCAACAATCTCTGAGTGAGTTGATCAACTAAAGAATCTCAACAATTTTTTTTATATGTTTGGTGGTTAAATCCACTAAAAATATAAAATATTTGTCTTTCATATCTTCAAATATGAGATTTTTGAATTTGGGTTTTGTGCTGTTGGTCGGACTGAACAAGGCATTTGAAGACGTTTCCTTTCACTCATAATTTGTGATGTGCATTTTCAGTATTATTTTATATATATGTATATATTTATCGACTAAAGGTGATTTATTTATTAATTTATTAATCAGAAAAATAAGGAACACATTAATGAAAGTAGTCAGTAGGTGCAGCCCATTCTGATAACATTATATTTGTCACATTTTAAGAGGAAGTGCGTCTCTGTCTGTCCCTCACCTGTCCAGACTCTTTCCTCTGTTGGTAGCCAAGACTTCGTCGTCCGTCCTCTGTGGTTGGACGGTGGTCACCGTGTCTCTATCGGACTCTGTGACTAGTATCTGCGACAGGAAAGAGATACTCTGCCAATTTATATTCTTGGTTTTGGGGCAGATGGAAATTAAGTTTTGGTTTGGTCCAATGTTCCAGATAAGCATCATTTTTTTAATTTAATACTTTTGGTTTACGCTGATCAGTGGTTGGAAATAAGTGCAGGTCTGAGCTTGAACAGTGTTGGGTGTTATTCCGAGCACTAACTAACTTTTGAAGCGATTTCACTGTCACAGACAAATTTCCAATGTTCCAAAGTTTTTAGTCTCGGCTCATGCAAATAGTGACGTACAATGACGCTTTCTCCTGCACTAAACAGGAAGCAGCAAGCTGAGTTGACAGTGAGCATGGAGGCACTCACTCACTCACTCACTCACTCACTCACTCACTCACAGGCTTCTCTCCTCTGTGGATCTGTAGTTCGGGCTCTGTTCCAACACCTCGACCCTGCGTTACCTGTGAAACACAACTCAGCTGCTTTTGAAGTGCATCAAGCGTATCACAACACAAAGCTGCTTTTCTCCCCCTCTCTCTCTCTCTCTCTCTCTCTCTCTCTCTCTCTCTTTGCCCTGCTTTGCTAAAACAGCCCACAGAATCTCATTTTCACATTGCAGTCTGCTGTGAGTGTTTTGTAATTTAAGCCCGGAGCATCGGGGCTGAAACTGTAGCATAACGTGAACCTTCTGTTTTTTCTCACCCTGGAACCGTTTGTTTGGCCTCCTCATGCAGGAGCGTCCCCTGCTTTGTAATCTATATGAACACTGCCAGTTCATGCTGGGTCTTATTCATGCTCTGTAAATCACACTGATCTGAAATGGCCCCTATTTGACTGTTGTGGCTCCAATGAGAAGACAGAAAATTAGTTCAGCCAAATATTTCAGCGGTGAATCAGTTAGTCATCAAAAAACATCTTCCTATCTAACTTTATTGAGAAGGCGCCTTTTTTTGTTTTTCTCGACTGATTTTCATTTAACCTTTAGTAGATATGTACCAGAAAATTACAATTAAATGCAGATGAGAAAAGAAGTAAGAGTTAAAGTTAAAGTAACTTCATCTTCTCTAGACTCAGTTACAAAGAAAACATGTGAGTCTTGTTGATGCATCTGTGAGGTTCGGTTGGTAAAGTTTATTTTTTTTGCACTCTTGGCTTTCATTAAGTGTTTGTCAGTTTAGTGCCAAACTGGACATCGCACATCAAATATTAAACTCTGATTTATGTGTTGACAAATCGAAGTTAAGAAGGCGACCTTTATAAAAATGTTTTTGCATCTGTAATGGTATTAATGTGTTTCCCAGTTATTTCTGCTGAGTGTACGTTTATGCTGAAAGACAGTCATTTTTCTGAGACAGTCTCTGTCCTCCTCGCTCACTTGGCGCCTCTCATTCTGAGCGGAAAAAAAAAAAGCTCCCCTGCTCAGTTTCTGAGGCCGGGCTGTTTTGGGTTTTTAAAAGATTGTCCAGACTTACGAAAAAACGCAGAACCCTGTTGTTTTAGATGAAATCTCTGTTGTTTATTTTACGTAGATACCAAGATGAACACAACACACATGTGCACAGCATCTAACCAGTGTTTCATCCGGGTATAGTCCACTCATCATCTCTCAGTGGCCTGTCCAACTCATCTCTTGGGAAAAAAATCCACCTACCAATGTCTCCAGAGCCCATTCTTTTATACATTATATCTCATGTGTAATACATTATACGATAGAAGATCCACTTCTGGAAAAAGAAAGGACTTTTAAGAAGCAGCTGTCATTGATTTATGATGAATGTACCCCACCTCACAGGTCACACCCCTCCTGTAGCATCATGCTCTGGTAACCTCCTTGGATTAATTGTGTTGCTGACAGTCGAACAGAGCCTAACCTTGTTTCTCTTTTCCTCTGTTTTCTTCTTCTCCTCCCAGAGGAGTGACAGTGTCCCTGCCAGGCCTGCTGGGAGAGGACCATGGCCCTGAGCGATGTGAGCGGCGACCCTCTGGCCCTCAGTAACGGAGGGCACCATCCTCTCACTGCCAATGGAAATGCCCCCTCAAACACCAGTACACCAGTCAGCAACAGCCAGGACCCTCTCACAGCCGCCTGTAGTAGTGACTGCCTCACAGCAAACGGAGATGAGGATGTTACAGTTAAGGATGGAGTGTCTAAAGTGCAGCAGAAGCAGCAGAGATCACTTGCTGTCCAGAGAGCAAACAGGCCGAGCCAAAACGGCGGGGTGGTCAAACAGAACGGCTCCCTGAGGAACCTTCCCCCGTCCTCCGCTTCCTCGTCCTCCCCAGCTGTCACAGACTCCCAGCGGCTGGCCAAACGCCACCTTCCCTCCACCCTTTCCCCGTCCTCTTCCTCCCCTCCTCTCCAGCCCCCGCCGCTCTGCTGCCAGCACTGTCACTTCCACTCCACCCTCTGCTGCCCCTGTGGACAGCAGGACTGCCCGCTCTTTCAGAATCCAGGCACAGGCCCAGGGCCGGGCTCGCTTCCCCACCCTGGGACCGCTTCATCCTGCCCCTGCTGCCTCTCTGCCTGCACATACTCTCACCCCCACCCTCATCCTCCTCACTCATCCTCCCCTCTCTGTCTCCATCACCACCATCACCAGCGCTGGCAGGAGCACCTCCAGAGTCATACACATGCTGCTGGACTCAGGTACGGGGAAGGAGGGGTCTTTGAGATGTTGATGTTTTCTTTTAATAGATTATAACTCGCCTTCCTGTAGCATTATCGTAGCTCACTGTTCTGAAGTGTTCAACTAATGTGTGGATGTATGTGCACTAACTGCTAACATATCCCCGGTTTGGGCACCGAAGGGTCTCTCACAGCCCTCCAGGCCCCCTGAACCCCCCCCATACCTGATAACATGTCACATCCGTGTTAAGGGATCATGTTAGGCCCGGACTGCAGGAGAGGTGGTTACGGCTGTTAGAAGACGATATTTTGAAGCAAAGCAGGTTTATTTTTCCCAAATAGGGGCCTGACACATAATATGATGGGGTTACTGGGGTTACACCACCATGTTGGAGGAATGACAGCGAGTGATTGATGTAACACAATAGTAATAATAACACTCATATACAGGTATATGACTTGACTTGAATTTTAGCTATTTCAGGTAAACTTTTGTCTTTGCTGTTCATGACGCCTCATATCAAGCGGGTGTTTTTTAAATGGAAGCAGGAATTTTTGGTTGTTGCGTAACTTTCAGAACCAAAAATGCAAAGGCAAAACCCTATTTACTTTTTATATATTTTTTTTAAATTTAACAAAATAAGTCAAACTTCCCAAATAGAATCACTTGAATGGATCTAGAGTTGAAGCAATTTGTCGATTAATCAATTACTTTATTGACAGAATTCATCTGCAATGGTTTTGATAAATGATTAAGTCATTTTTTTAAGCAAAAATTGATTCTTAAATGTAAAAAATTAGCTGCTTGTGCACAAAGCAGCTATAAAAAAAACTACGTAACTTAGTTAAAACAGTGAAAAATGATTTAAATCACAAACTATTTGATCATACATCTGCTTTTCCTTTCTCACTCTTCATACGATGCCACACACACATCGACACCCAGCCTTAACCCATACTCTTCCACTCGCAGCACACAAGCAAATGATTATCACCAAACATGTTTCCAGAATCAAGCAAACCAAGAACTTGAGTGTGGCTGAAAACAGAAGCCACAATGAGCCACTGAGTCTTTTCAAGAGGAAAGATACTGTTGCAGAGTTTTATACATTTCTTCAGAATGTGTGTTGTGTCTGTTCCTCTTAACCATTTATAGTCTGTGATTTAAATGAAGTTGAATTTCTCACAGGCTCCTGGAAACATGTACCGCCCCCCACACTGTACGTGGAGATCAGTGACATACTATAGCTCAGGTTTTGACCCAGAGTCGACTTCCTTATCCGACTGTGACGCTGGTGTTTAAAAGTCGGTCCACATACAAACACTGCTGCTTATTTGTGAACTGATATTTTTGAGTATTTGGTACAAGACCCTCTCGGCTGTTGGGAGACAAACAGCCAAAGTTTATCCATGACATGAGAGAGGAACAAGTTTTTCTTAAAATTAAATGAAACCTGCATGCAATCACACACACACACACACACACACACACACACACACACACACACGTATATATATATATATGTACACATGTGGCGACCATGCCTCCTCCAGTCGAAACAGAATGTCAGCATTGAACTCATTTGTTGGCAAACTCCTCTTTCTTTCCTCCAGTGATCCATATTTAGTGAGTTTCCCTTTTTACTCCAAAACCACAGGCCTTCCACCGCATTTGAAACTGCAACCATTTAATGCCTTGCATAATCATTTGCATAATCCCGTATTTACCATCTCCACGGAGAAGGGGGAGGCAGGAGGTGAAAACTTTGCAGAAATAATTATTTACTCATGTCAGCTCCTTTTTATGGCAGCAGCTCGTTGTGGGGAGTCTGATTTGCATGAAACTTTATTTCTTCTTCTTCTTCTTCTTACTTACTCCTTCGACGTGGAATTTTCCTCAGTCAAATTAAGTCGGATCTCCCCTCGTAACTTTCATTAGAAAGACGGGCGTTGTGGGTGGCGTTGAAAGATGAGGTTTGTGCAGCCACAGCGGGTATGTACACCAAACTCTGGGTGGGCAGAGAGAGGCAAAAACAGGATTGTGTTGCAGGCATTTACATGCATTCACTGGCATCTGCTTTTTCTTTTTTTCTCTATTAACACTCGTTCTGTCTTCATTTCCCTCTCTCTCTCTCAGTCCGTCCCTCCCTCCTCCGTCTCTTGTTCCACATCAGAATGGAGAGCAGATGTGGCGTGGGACGTATGTGTCTCCAGCGTCGAGCTGCTCTCTTATTTACCAAAACAGGTCCCTCTTGTTCAGCGATGACAGGTTTGAATTACAGGGCCTGGGTTCGCTCCAAGACTCCATATCCAACCCCCCACCCCCCTTTCCTGTACAGTGGTGTGTGTGTGTGTGTGTCAGATGGTGAGATTAGACGTAGGAAACAATATACCTGCCTCTGTTGTGTAGTTTTGCCCTGAACCCAGACGTTAACAAAAAATTTCAGACCTCGTCTCGTCTTTAGTCCTCCACCCCTGAACTGAGGGCTGCTGGAGTTTGGTAGTTAAATATACCTTGAACACACACACACACACACACACACACACACACACACACTCTTACACGTGGACATAAACCATCGTATATATTCCTAATACCCTCGATAATTTGAGGGTGTGGAGTCAGACAAGATGGTGTCAGATATCGGCTTGATCTGCCTCAGGGCTGTGATCTGCCAGATTAGCCGAGGGATTACGTCTGTGATCGCACACACACACACACACACACACACACACACACTGATAAGACGTAACATTAGCTCTTCGGGGAGACCTTTTTATGGGTTTCACAACAGGGGGATTTTTATGCCTCTGTTCTCAGCTTCACAAAACATTAATCCATTTACTGAGATTAGCTCAGACTTTTGTTTCCTAACTTTTCTATTTTGAGAACAATCAAAAGCCTTCGGGTTATGGAGAGGGGGTGAGGCACAACTCAGCAGTTTCTGTAGGACGGCAAAAAGAAACCAACAAAAAAAAAACGGATTCAACCGTCCATCATATATCTGTCTCTTTTTTTCTCACTGGGTCTGTTTAAAGCATTAGGAACATGTCTGTGTCTCTGCTGTAAGATTATCTCTCACAGCCATTTCATGTGTATTATTTAAGATTGGAAGGAAGCGGAGTGTCCTTGGGATGTCAGCTGTTTGGCCCGGGTTGCTTCAGTGTGTGCCAGCAAGGTTTAAAGGCCTCAGGTGAAAGCCTTTAAGCCAGGGGTGGAAGTGTGGAAATGCCTGGACCCCCCGTCCCCCCCTGTGCTGCGGCTGCTCCATTGAGAAGTCTTGATTCAGACCTTTTGGAAGACAACCAATCACTGCTGTTGAGAAAAGCCCCAAGCATACAATCCAGAAGTGTTAATCTGGAGTTAAGCATGCACACTTAGACCGGAGCTACAGTTTCAGGACTGTACTTGGGGATTCAAGTGCACACTCACGGTAGATGAGAACTGTGTCAGGAAGGAAATAACCGTAACAGGTTATGTGGAGCTTCGGGGCAGGTGAGCTTCAGCTAACCTGCTTCTACCTGCACCGATGACCCCGCAACAGCCACCAAACAGCTCACTGCCACTCAACCATCCGGGGTCACGCCGAGTATTTAACCTCACTCTCTGCTCTCCCGGAGCTAAATGTTTCTGCCCTCTTCACCGATGCCTCTCGCAGCAGCTCTAGTTGTTTATGGCAACCGCAATCTGGGTTTATATTCACGTCTTGTCAGATAGCAAGAATTCCTGCATCTCACTCCCTCCGACGCCGTCTCAGGAAAAGGTCAGCTTTTATTATCTTGAGCGAGTGAGTATTTTGTAGTATTTGCAGACGGCAGGTGGTTTGGTTGCTATGACACACGGGAGAAACTGTATGAAAACATGACAACTGCAAAGTGCCGAGCAGTTCATCATGTGTAATTTAGCAACTTTTTATCAGTTGGATGTGGCCGAACATTTTTTGGTGGGCCACGTGTGTCTGCACTGTGTTGACCTGCCTGATTTATTTCTTTGCTTTCTTTCTGCCAAAATCTCAATCTCCAGATTTTTCTTCGTGCCTTACGTTCTTTCTCTTTCTTCCTCTGTGTCTCTCGGTCTCTTGCTCTTTGTGAGACAGTTGCAAGGCTCAACCAGTGAAGGGTGTATCTGAAAGCGATCTGTGTGCTCAGTATTTAAGGGTGTCAGCTTGACAAGGCTTTGCACATTATCAAGAATAACAACTGTTTGCAAGGCCTGTGGAGCGGGTGTATCGCCTGGGCTCTCAGTCGTCCGGACCAAATAAGGCCTTCTGGTGCATTTTATGTTGCTTCTCTTTGGAACAACATTTCTGTTGCGGATCTGTGTGAGAACTGTGGGTCAGGCTTTATCCGCCCTGGCTTTGAAATCTTCAGGTTAATGAATGAGGTTGGTTTTATTTTCCTAAAACAAGAGTACAAATCATGTTATTTTACAATAATCTATTAGAATGAAGTTTCATTTTTATTTATTTATTATTAAGTGCAGCAGTTTCTTGTTGGGAAATATCGTGATATTGGATATTATCAGCCCAGGCCTAACAGTCATAGTAACTGCTTTGGGAGCTGCAGGAATTACAGTAGCTTTTAAACATGAATGTAAGTCTTAATGATCTTATGGTACACCACATATTTTACTCTCCCAAACAGAGAAGGAAAAAAGAGAGTGAGTGTGGGCTCACAAATTACAGCTGCTTATTATGACAGATCAACAGACAAACCCGCAGGTTTAGTGAAGGGCAACACTGTGAGTGTGGAGTCTTTTACACACACACACACACACACACACACACACACACACACGCACACACACACACGCACTTCATGTCTTTTTTGAATCCCCTCAGACTGTGAAAGTTCGCTGTGTCGAACGGGGTTTTCACCTCATGCATACCTCTACACAGGACCAACAGAAGCAGGGCAAATAGAGCTTTCTCTCCCCCCCAGGGAACCGTTCATCATCTGCTTTGACAGGTGAAAAGACTTTTACACTTATATTTTAGGCATTTAGCTGAGTTTCTGCTTCAGAGAAAATAATAATGAGCGCAGCAGCAAAACTAAGCTCCAATTTGTCAATCACTGCAGAAAGATCACAGAACAGAGTGAATTACAAGAAAACAGGCATTTTATTTTGATTCTGTTGATAAAAATACGATCATGTTGGAGTACAGGAAAAGTATATGGGGCGCAGGAGGGGATGGGGGGGGTTACTTCTCCTAGAGAGAGACGCCTCTGCTGGTTGTAAAACAGTGATGATATGTGACCCTGAGGCCCCTTTACCTTCACAGTTAATTTGTAAGGAGAGAAACTAGCAATCTGGGTCTGGTAAAAGCCTGTAGGCTTCCTTTATTCTGCTGTTTCTAGCCTTTGTAAACATATGCAAATAATATGTTGTTAAACTCAACTGAAAAGAGGCGATTGCATTTGAAGAGTGTGTTTGTCTCTATGTGTTTGTGCATGTATGTTTGCATGTATGTTGTGGCTCCTGGCTGGGGCTTGTATGAAGACTGTGATGGATAGGAGAGATTTACTGACATCCTGTGTCTAATCCCCTCTGTACTGCAGCAGGACACATGCGCTTACAAGGTTAGCCCGGGATAAAAAACACTTTCAGTCCAAAACTAAGATATACAGTACATGCGTGACTTGGAGGACTTTTTCAGAAACAGTATGATGGTGTGGTTGTTTTCCCTTTGTAGATTTAAACGCCATTTCAGATTTATTTTTCTGCGGAAGGTGTGGTGATTTTAACATACACTGTTTACTGATTTTAATCCTGACCACAGTGGCTCCAGAAAGTATTCAGACCTCTCCTGTACCCCACTCAGTGGTACGGTGTAGTTCCTGGGCACGAAGCAAAGCCCATAAAGATAGCCGTCCCAGATCAAAGGCCCACGCTGTCCCATAAAGCTGGATCAAAGCCTGAAGTGAGCACAGCGTTGTCATAACTTCTTATAAGCTGGCTGAGCAGCTAGCCAGGCCTCAGCTGGATAAAGATGGCTTGATGCTGCTGGCTGGTTAAGATTACTATCACACTTTGAAAGGGATAAACTTCTACATGTGTCCAGACTGTGGCAAAAATGTATTTGGGTTTGTAGGACTTAATTTTCTTTCATGGTTCAATCAATTACAGAACCAGAGTTATTTAGTTAGATAACATTGCATTACAAGTCTCGCAAGTGTTCGGCTCTGACTTCAAGAGACGTGAGACTCGGTGCATTTCCCCTAAACAGGAGCTGTTTGTCATTGCGGCGTCGGCAGGCCGACAGATAAAACGAGCAGCGGCTTTTTGAAAATAAATAAATAAATAAAAAATGAAAAAAGTGGCCTTGTGCGAACAAGCCTTTCCTCTTCTTCCAAATGAACTATCAAAACAAAAACATCGTCACCACTCACCAAAATATCCCGACCAGCTCTACCACATGTAAATCAATTAGTGAGTGCAACAGTCAGTCAGTGAATTACTGGTTCTCAAAATGCTGGAGCGGGAATCCCCAGATCCAGTGTAAAACTGCTTTTTAATTTACTATTTACTATTATTTATTCATCAAGAGCTATAATTAATCCATTAGTTTATTTTGCTGTTGTATGAATATATAATATATAATATACAATATAACTATGCTGCTGGAAACAGACTAAATAGTATACATACATAATTGTGCTCATAAATGAAAGAAAAGATTAAGACTGTTTAAACAAAACTGAAATTTGATTTTTTTTAAATCTATTGGTTGACTAAATAACAAATATATACATAATGTTGGATACAAACCATGTATGTTAAAACATTTTCTCTAAGGCTGAGTGTCAGTAACCTGAGCCAAAATTAATTATTGGTCCTTGGATTTCCTTTGCTACTGATTACAGTACAGTTTTTATTAGCAATTCATCTGTTAATTATATGTTTGATTAATCGTTTAGTCAATAAAATGTCAGAAAAAAGTAAGAAATGCTCATCACAGCTTCCCGTAGTCCAAGTTCACGTGTTGAAAATGTCCACCTGTGGGACCCTTTGGCCTTGGTAGCACTACTTTAGTTGTGTTTAGGTCCGTCCTGGACTCCTCAGTCGCACAACCTTGACAAATTATACAGTGTTTGAAAGCTGCAAGTCTGCTGATTCTATCTGTGCAAAGGGTTTCAGCATTCCCAGATCACTGCAACAGCTGTTGACACAGAGTTGGTTCAGACTGGCGGCTATGGCTCCAAAGTGTTTTCCACACCAAAGGTTCGACTTCTATACAACAGGCTTTATATTCACTTTTTATGTCAAGGGAAATAAGCAAGGCAAGAGTTACTTTTCAAAGGAGACCGGGGTTATCCCCGTCATCATCGCTGCACTTGGATTTCACTGGTTTGTACCAGTTGTATATGCAGCAGATTGGAGCTGTCACTTGTTCAGAAAAGTCAAGTTTGAACAAATTTGAACTGACACGTAATTCACTCAAACTAATTTGAATGTAATCCGTAGACCGTCTGATGTCAGATGCTCTGAGGAGGTTGTGAACCTGTCGTTGCTCCACTGCGTCACTTTGGTGGCTAGCCCGTGAGTTAGTTTATTGACCGGTGGATAAGGCAGCAATACTTGTAGCTGTTGGTGAGTTTTAAGGTATATATAGTTTATATATATACTGTATATATGTATATACACCATCACATTCATATTAATGTTTGTTTGACACTAACAGATCCTAAGAATTTTTTTAGATAAACAATAAGTTTCTTATGAAACACTATTTATTCTGTACTTGTATTTCCTCTGCTGCACTTTGTGAACTTCTACTTGGAATTTTCCAAACCCCTCCACCCCCAGTGCACTCCCTTCCTTACACACACACACATACACACACACACACACACACACACACACACACACACACACACACACACACACACTCTCTCTGAGGGAGTAGGGAGGACAGGTTTTGACTCGGCCATCATCATTAAGGCTGCCGGCCTCAGGGCCTCAGCTATCGGCAGGTTTACTGAAATCGTCTTGGTCAAAATAACCATCTTTGTTTTATTTCCTCCTTTATTAGATACAGTTAATGTTTGTTTAAGCTACTATAGATAACTGAGGCTGGAGCAACCGTCAGCTACACCAGGTGTCTTTAGATCAGCAGCTAAACCTCGGATGTCACAACTCAAAAAGCAGAAAAGGGGGAAAAATAAGAGGAAAAAAAAAATCAGTGGAAAAAAAAAAATGCTAGCACATAAAGGGCGTGCCCGAGAAAGGGAAAGAGAAGAAACAGTGACCCTGCAGCTATCATGTCCTCACATGGCCCACAGTCAGACAAAGCTACGACAACAAAAGCACAGAGGGAAATAGATTGATGGTGCGGTGCGATGAGGTAATAATGGAGTAAGAATAGTGGTGCAGAGTGAAAAATGGACCTTCTATAAAAAAAGAAAATTGACATCGCCCTTTTTCTTTCTCTACTTCGTCTGCTACTGAATGACATCAAAGAAACAGAGTGAAGCTACAGGCTGAGATCATATGTCAGCACAGGATCCGGGAATTAGACATTGGAGGGAATTTATGGCAATGAAATCCACAAGTATTTTGACAGTAATGTGTTTATTATTTTGGCTTCAATATGATTTATTTCAAATGAAAGAAAGACTGTGACTTTGAGGTTAAAGTGATGATTTTTAGCTTTGACGTAGTTTGTATTGGCCGTGCCAGGAAGGAGTCATGCCCTTTTTTTTTATCCACAGGGTTCATTGCCATGTGTCTCTCACCTGTTTATAAAAACATTATGGTTTTGCTGCCCACATGTTAATGTATGGGTAAGACTTGGGACAGATCACTGGCTAAATTGTCTCTCGAATTAGAAATGCCGTCTTTGCCTCGACACGTACCTTGCTCTTTTATTCATGGTGAAGCACTCAGTTTACACAAACCCTTTTAATTTAATGACTCATCTTGTTTTAACACGGAGCCTTGGCTTTAAAAAGGGGGAATACACCGTCTCAAATAAATGAGCTTTGTATCTGGAGACGTGAGGCTCTGCGCTGTGGTCTGAGCCAGAAACGTTTTGTTTTTTCTTTTCAAAAGTCCTGCTCCGTGTCCATCGCTGTGCACGTCCGTTATACGCGTCTTTCTCAAGCAAGCCGTACTAACCAGAAGATAAAGGGTGTCTGGTGCAGCGGCAGGTGTGAACCATTGGTTCCACCTCTGGAGGTCTTGGAGGAAAGCCTGCTGCTCTCGCTGACCACACATGCCCACGTAAAGTTGGCTTGTTTACAGTTATACTCAGCCGTGCAGCGTAAGGTCGGTCCAGGCACATTCATACGTTCATCTGGAACAGATTCCTGCCGATACTCTCCTCCCCCAATTACTGACAGTTTTTTTTGTTTTTTCTGATGTTTAGTAGAAAGTTGTACTAATCACATAAATTATTATAACTATGGATTTTAAAAGCACAGAATCCTGACCCTGTACCATGTGACTCTCCCCCTTTAAGTCATAAAGATGAGACGTGGAACAGCCCTAATAAAGACGTCGCGCTGACTGACAGCTTGTAACTATTGGCTATACTGCTCAAGTCCTGCCTGTACCTGAGGAATTTGTGCGCGGCCGTATTTCACCTCCCAAGAATTCAGGGGAATGGCAGGTGCAACCAGAAAAGGCCACGCATTCCCTAGTTTCAGCTTCTTATTTGTGCAGGTTTCCTCTTTTTTTTTCTTCTTCTTCTATTTTTGTCATGGATATTTTTTTTCAAACAATTAATAGCTTCATTTTAAAATAATAAATTAAGCAGGCATTTATTGGCTCTGGCTCCAGTTGGCAGTCATGTAGACACACACACACACATACACACACCGTAGACACCTGTCCAGCACGGCGCTGTTAAACCAGAAGCACAGCAGCTACACTGCGCACCGGGGATGAAAGAGAGTGAGCTGCAGCCCCGAAATACGTTTCTAAAATCCACAATCATCGATTGAAGCGTCTCATGCGGAGGCTCCGACACATACAGGAGCTCACACACACGAGGGTGAGAGTCTGCACCGTGGCTAACGGCTCTCTCTGTCTCCCTCGTGCCTTTTGTGTGTGTGCTCTGTAACTGCATGTGATGACATTACTCCTTGCAGTTTGTGTGTGGAACAGAAAGATGAACTCAACAGGCAAGTGTAAAAGGTGTTAATCGACTTTTTTTTTAGCAGGTTTACCCGCGTTTTAAAAAAAAAAAAAATTGTTTATACCTGCTGCTTTTGGTGTAAAAAGGGTATTTGTTTTCCGCTGTGAAACTTGACAACATTCATACCACTGAAGGCGTAACATGCAACATCCAGACATGACTAATATATGAAAATCTACCCAAATTTACACACGACAGAACAGAAGTTCCACTGTTTAACAGTTAATACACTTTTTTTCCGCACAAACGTGTGTCTGGTTGTGTCCGGTTGTGTTTCCCCGCCATGTGATAATGAGAGGAGAGAGAGTCCCCAGCTGACCTCCATTTAAACTCTGTGTTTAAACAGCACAGGCCTGATCCAATGTTTATTGGAAGCCTGTTAGAAACGTGATGCCCTGTGAATCACACCGTGTTACTGCTGGAGCTTGACGTGCCTCAGAACGTCGAGGTTCGCTGTAACTTATTATCAACACTGATCCCAATAGTGGTCTTCACAATCGATCCCTGAGAAAACTGTTTCTCATATATTTCTATCTGTCACATACTTGAGGTGGGAACGGTGTGGAGAAGTGTGTTGGGGAAAACATTGGAAGCCTTTTGGATACACTAAGTGTCCACTTTATAGCACTTCTTTGGACACTCTTATTGGCTATTGCTCTTGTCTGTTGAGTTACAGCTATAAAAGTGTTTACACTGTTGAATTTTATTACCTGTTTACAGAAACACGTCTCTGCTAACTATCGCTTCATCTTAATTCATTTACAGGCTTTTATGACAGACAAAACTCACTTGTCCCATGCTACTTTAAACGCTGATACATTAGCTACTTTAGCTTCAGCCCTATTTAGATTATGTCGTTTACATATACTCAAACTTTAACACTTCTCATTCAAACATTAAGTTTATTTATTAAACTGCTTCTATTTCACAAACCATTAGCTCTGATGTAGTTTTATCCTCTACCCCCTATGGGTCTATTTAATATTTACAGTCGTGTTAATGTCATCCTACCGTACACACAGCCTCACTTTGGGGGATTGTTAATATTCCTCTCAGTATTCTGCTTTAGCCATAAGAGACTCTGTGTAAATATACACACACACGCAACTACTTATCAGGCACAGCGCACGGTGTTTTTCTGCCTAACTAGTCTCATGATGTCATCTGGATTGGAGCGCCGGTAGCCTGGGCCTATTTCACGGCTAGGTCGAGCCTCTAATTGTGTGTAGCGTTCCAGCGAGGCACTAATCAGGGCAAGGCAGACCCAGCAGCCTGACGGTTGACACTAATTGCTCTTGCTCAGACATGAAGGCCTTGTCCATGAAATATTTATCCACCCATCTGTTGAAAGTTAACCCCCACCACCCCAGCCACCCCCACCTGGCACAGATATATACACTCATGTTCAATAACACACACGTGCACATTCATGGGCAAGTATGGTCACATTTACATTTACTCAGGTGTATGTTTTTTTTAATTCATTTTTTGTTGTTCAAGAACCAAAATATTGACTTAGGAAGATAGAGTGACAGAATGAATTTAGACAAACATTTCCTGCTGTTGCTATGACTACTACTATGCCGTGTACGTACAAGGTGTCGCATCCCCTTCACACATTTACAGACTGATCTCTCAGGGATATATTTTCACACATCTCCTTGTTATATTTCAGATTGTGTGATGAAGACCTGGTTAATCATAGCACTACAATAAAAATAAGGTACAACAAAAAGCAATAATGGGAGTGATACCTAAAGGTTTTCTTCTTTGCTAGAGTTCCAGCTCTGTTTTAGAAAAGTTGGTGCAAAGTGTCTAGTTCTGTTGAGATTTAGACACAAGTTGGCTTTTGTAGCAAAATGCTTTAGCATGCTCGAACAAAGTGCTTGTTGTATTCTCGAACCTTGTCTCGCACCCCCCCCTCCCCGACACCTTTCCAACTCCACAACTGGAGGGGCTGCGTCTCACAATTTTGGTAACTTTCCAAAACTGACAGTCCCAACATTTATACCCATTTCACGCTTTGATCGGCCAGATGTGCGGAGGTGTGAAAGTATTCAAGTTTTGAACTTCTCTACTAGATTTCTGCTACTGCCAGTGTTTCCAGCCGGCTGAGAAATTTACTTGCGGTGATGGGTGGTGGAGCGTGTGACCGATGTGCGTGTAGGGACTCATACAGTTTAGAGGTGGAGAGTGAAACCCGGGTTATTTTCTGTAGCTTCAATTTACAGATGTTCCCTTAACGCCTTACATGCAGACTATTGGTAGATGCTACAATTTAAAGGTTTCCCCTGAACACCTCACATGTAGACTCAGACTCTTGGCAGATTATACAATTTACAGATGTTCCCTCAACACCTCACATGCAGACTATTGATAGATGCTGCAATTTACAGATGTTCCCTAAACAGAGGCTACCTAGGCGGCTGCACATAGAGAACCCTCTAGTCCACACACAGTTACTGCAGCGCACGCAACTCGGACGGGTGTGTGTTCAAGAAAGAGTGAAAAAAATAAAAAGGTGTTGTAATGAAAGACCGAGTGATTTTATCTACCTGGGCGGGCTGCCTAAGCAGAAACTATGTAGGGGAAACGCTGACTATTTAATGTCACTTTAATGGTGTACAAGCGAGTGCGACACAATGAAATCCTTCAAGAGGAGACTGTGCAAAAGTGTGTGTGGTGTTTGATTCATGGACTCACACCTCTCTATGCAAGCGGGGTTTTTCACCCAGTCGTCAAGTCTGGCCAAAAAATGAGCTATAAACCGTTTTGTCTTTAGACGTCATCGGACGATGCTACTACTGTACCGCGGCTCTGGATGGAAGTCATCGCTGTACATGTCTCACGGTGCGATGTTCAGCCGCCATTTAGTAGATTTCACCACGTTTCGCTCACGATCGTCAACTTTCGCCCCCCCCCCCAAAAAAATTGCGCAGCTTGTTCGGCGTTTAAACAGACACACTCGTACACATGGCTTATTCTCAATCACACTCAGCCCCCAACTGCTGCTGTGTTTCTCTCCTCTGTCAGCACAGTGCTGAGTGAGCGGCTGGTGGTCTGTGTTTACCTTATTAATTAGCCCAGTGATCCAGAAACATTCTCCCTCTGGTAAATAGAATAACACTGAAAGGTTACTCTGGGCCGGGAGCGGAGGGTAATATGAGAGAAGGCAGGAGCCAAGGAAAGGAAGAGAGAGGAGTGGGAAGACAGAGAGAGAGAGAGAGGGGGAGAAAGTTGGATAGAGAGACTGAGAGAGTGTGTGTCTGCATTTTAAGTTTGCTTTAGAGCTGTCATGAGTAGAAGTGATCAGAGTCAGGGAGGAAACCTGACGCTGTGGGTTGTCATCCTGCTGAATTTAGAGCCTCTGTGATCATCAGTCAACACGACGTCTCTCTGGTGCTAACCGTCAGCCACACCACCACCTGCCGTTTTCTTTACCCCCTTCATTTATTTTTGTAATGTGCACAAGGTGTGATGGTGTTGTATCCTCGCTTCCTTTTTATAGACTTCAGATTGAGGCCGAAATAAAAGTCTCAGGAACGGAGATTGATCTCCCGCTTGTTAAATCTTGAATTCATCGCCTGAAATTGCTACGAAAAGGTCACCTGAGTTTTATGATAGCAGGATAAATTATTGCAGTTGAATTGATGGATTCTTGAACTGCCTCATCTTTGTCGTTTAAACTTCTGGAGCCAAATGGCCGACTCAGGTATGCTCCGCATCTTTCCAATTGGCTTAAATGCATGCAGATTAGAGCGCCACAGACCAAAATTCAAAACAGACTTTAAGCAGACAAATAGATACGCCTTAAAGCACTTTTATGAATCCTTTCCAACTATTTCCAATAACTCGGCTCCCCCATTTTTGGGCCATATCTCTGTCCCGAGGTCTGCAGTTCCTGGCCATACATGGAAAGCCAAGAGACAGAGCACAGTGAAAAGAATTACATTAGCAATACAGAGTTTTCCCTTGGCTACTAGTTCAAAGAAGGGCAGGGGAAATGTGGTTTTCATTAGGCATTGTTGGTTTAAACCGGGGTAAAGGTCACTTTAAAAGTCCGCCTCAGAAAAACTCAGTAATTTCAGAAATCATGAATAATTCAATGCTTAAGAGCATGAATAAGTCTCCCAACGCTAGAGTCCAAAAAAAGCATGATTCTAATCTATAATTAAAAAAACAAACTTAAATATATTTCACATATGCATCTCCAGAGTTGGAAAACTGATCCCTACTTTGCGTGTGTGTGTGTGTGTGTGTGTGTTTTTTGTGTGCACTTGTATTTTGAGACTGCGCTCTAAACCTGTGCCACTTGACATCTGGCTGTCATGTTAATGTGTCCAGTGAATCTTTAAAAGGGATTTACTGCCTTCCTTCGACCCGCCCCCGTGGAGTAAAATTCCTTGCCAATAGCTCCAGTTAGTTTGTGCTTCCCATTACCACTAATTATAACATTCCAAAAGACTTTGACGGAAAAACAGGCCAAAATACAACAACCTCTGTGGACAGACCCCTCTGGACAGATTGCTTAAATCACAGTGCAAATGTCCGGAGTGCTAATGACCTAATTGGCTGTGGCAGAGAGCGACCTCGACCCTCACTTCCTGTTCTGAAAAAAAAAAGCTTTTAGCGTTTATTTAAGGCTATTAAAGCAGAACATTTATCTTTACAAATGAGGTTTGTCTGAAAATTGGAGTGGTCCATCTGCTCCCTCTGCCCTTTGTCTGTGCTGGTTATTAATGGCGTCACAGTGGAGACTCAACTCTCCCCTCTGCTAATCAACTTTAAAACCTCTGCCTCTGAAAATACCTACACTGAGCATCAAGGTCGAGGACTGTTTAGCACCTCGTCTCATGATTAATTTAGTCACGAGATAAGAGCCAAAACAAGACTCATGTAGCACTTATCTAGTCTTATCAACCAATCAAAGCACTTTACAATGGACGCCACATTCACACATATACAGTGCTTTCTCCTACATGTGTAACACGTTTCTACCAGACACACACATTCACACATTTGCGGTTCGGTATCTTTCCCAAGGACACTTTAAAATGCGGAGTGGACGAGCCGGGAATCGAAGCACCGTCTTTCTGAGTATTGGACGACCCGCTCCCACAGCTTGAAGAATATTATCTACTTTTTTGTCACCCTCCACTCACACACACTCGTCTGTGTCTCCCCCCCTGACCCTTTTGACCTGTGTTATTTATCCCCTGCAACCCTGCTGTGATCACATGGCCATATCTGATTCTCCTACTTCCTCCTCTTCCCTTCTTCTTTTGCCTCCACCCGGGGCGTTCGCTTGCTCACGGCATACCGGACGCTACCCCATCGCTCCCAGGAGGAGCTAACGAGAAGTCCAGATAGATCTCGAGCAGCTGAAGGCTTCATAAGCCTCTGTGTGTGTGTGTGTGTGTGTGTGTGTGTGTGTGTGTGTGTGTGTAGTGGCGTGTCTCTGGGCTAACCGCATTGTGTGTGTGTGTGGCTCAGACCTGCCAGTATCAGTTGGCCTGATTACAGGATAGGATTCATCAGAAGAAAGTGTCGTTGTGTGTGTGTAACGATAGCTGGTGTGGCTGAGTGTGTCGCATCTCTTTATTGATTGATCTTTGATTTATTGAGTAGTTTGAAAAGGCTTTCGTGAGGTCGCTGTGCTTGTGTCGTCTCATAGGTTTAGCTTCAGAATAAAAAAATGCTGTTGGGGCTTTATTTCGGCCGAAGCCGGCATCCATCGTGTTGTGAATGTTTATTTCTTGCGTGTGTCATAGGTTGTCTGTGTGTGGCTCATGTTTATTAGAAACAGAAGAAAGACTGTCTGTCACATCTGAAAGGAATTTGCAAAGACTGTTATGATACGTTCAGTGGAAAGTGGTTTTGACAGCCACGTCAGTTTTAATGTTTTCAGTGGTCCAGTACTCAAGGTGTGTGCTGCTGCAGCTGGATAAAGAAATCCAGCAGATCATGAAGGAAAGATGTCCACTCTTGCTCAGGAATCTGTTTTCGATTGGCTTCTGCTTTGACTTGAAAATATAAACCTGATTTATCTCCCTCTTTTTGTTTTTCAGCCCCGCAAGGCCCTTTCGATTCCCGAAAAGGTAAGACCTGCCAAAAACAGATTCTGGATAGCAAAATCTCTCTCCTCCTCCTCCTCCTCCTCCTCCCTTTATTCCTGTCATCCATCCATCACTGCTCCTGTGGAGCTATCATTCCTCAGTAGTGAGTCATGAGCGTTATCGATGAGAGTTGTGTGTCTCTCTGTGTACCTGGCCTTTGTTAACCAGCAGTTTAGATCTTCTCATGTCTCCATTACAGTGCAGTAAATGCTGCTGTCTTCACTCTAATCCAGGAGACTGTTTAATAGAAGATTAAGACTTTTTCAGGCTGTCACAGAGGTTTGGGGGTTGCAAAATCTCAAGTATGTCATCTTTTGCATAGAGATGGAGACTGAGACAAAACCTGAGACTGCCGCTGACACTACAGCTTATCAAGAAAGATCTTGTCATGTCTCCTTTCTATCGTTATTTTCACTAACTTTAAGTCTCCGTCTTGTTCCAGCTATGCTGAGCTGATAGCTGATTGGCCGGTGGTGGTGCTGGGGGTGTGCACAGTGCTCATTGTGGTGTGTGCCCTAGTGGGCGTCCTTGTGCCCGACCTCCCTGATTTCTCTGACCCGCTGCTGGTGAGTACAGTACCCATGATGCTTTTATTTTCTGGATAAATGTCATCATTTGTCAACACAAAGCTTCTAAATAACCAGCCTGGTCCCAGATGTGAAATACTGAGGATGTGTGGTCGAGTTAACTGGGAGAACAAACTGACTTCAGCCCAAAAGCTTTGAAAAATCATTGATGTCATGGATATTAAAGAACCGTTTATACCGAAGATTCATTCATAACCTGTGTCCTTCTCTCTCCTCCCCAAAGGGTTTTGAGCCGCGGGGAACAGCCATTGGCCAGCGACTGGTCACATGGAACAACATGGTGAAGAACACAGGCTACAAAGCCACACTGGCCAACTACCCTTTCAAATATGCTGACGAGCAGGCGAAAAAGTAACTTCACTACATCCCTTACACTGTCCACACGCTGTGGTTTCTTTAAATTCCTTTTTGAAAGCATTTATAAAAGACAGACAGAGACAGAGAGTCCAGGAGAGTACAATATTATTTTTTATTCATGGACCAAACATATGATTTTTAATATCTGGTTATTTAATAATAGTCTCCTCGTGCCAACTCAAACTTTCACATCTCCCACTGAAGACTGCGGGATGAGGGTGGGAGACCGAGGTGGAGGGGGAGGGAGGGTATTAGATGGGTGAGAGGGGAGGAGGGGGCCGGAGGAGTTGAAGGATACTGTTGACAGACACGCTGAAAGGTCTGAATCCCCTCCTGAAAGAAAAGGGGCGCGATGCAGAGATCTGTCCATCCACAAGGTCATCGTCTGTCTCCTGCCGGTGGGAGTGAGTTCACTAATCAAGAGCAGGTCTTTGCATGTTTACGTCTCTGTGACTCTGTTTCGCTCTCCAGCCTTTCATTCTCTGCTCCAAAGCTGTTGCATATATTTGGTTTTTCCTTTTATTTAAGCGAGTATAATTAAGCAGAACCGACCAGGGGAGCCATGGCTCTGGTTGTAGAGCCCCTCGAACCCAGGCTGCGTCAGGAAGAGCATCCAGCATCAAACCTGTGCTAAATCAAGTATGCAGACGGTGACCCCCTTTTGCGGGAGCTAATTAGCCTAATGCAACCTAATTAAGCACAACCATTATTGATGCCAGAATATTTTTTGTTGTTTTTGTCTTTGAGCGTTCGGCTTTTAAGTGTTCGCTTTGTCTCACTGATATCATAGCAGTTGTCTCGGATGAATGACGTTGACATCGCAGTGAGGTCACAGCCCTCTGAATCAGATTTTATCCTCGTGGCTAAGATTAGAACTTCTAAAAACTGCAGCTCCACTTGACTGATTAGAAAATGGATCCTTTCAGCTGCAGCCCAGACCTTCCTCTCTCTCTCTCTCTCTCTCTCTCTCGTCTCCCCCCCTGCTGTGTCTGTGTCTGTCTTTGTCTTCCTCCCTGTCTCGCTCCACATGTCTGTCTGCAGATGTAATTGTCTACTTACATGTGCACGGCGCACAAGAGGCCTCTGCTGCTGTCAGCAAGCCTCCCTGCCTCATCCCCTCTGTCTGTCAACCCCCTCAGTCTCCGTCTGACAGCCACCTGATTGCTCTGCCTTCCTGTTTGTAGCTGAGGATGTGACACACACAGGAAGGCTGAAGCATAATCTTCACTTGAAACACTGGCATGTAGACACTATACTACCTAACTATTGCCACATCCTATACAACATATACAGCGCACACACTCCAGAGACACAATCAGCCCTCCACGCTCAATCACAGCCAGTATTATGATTATTATAATAATGACTGGAGTATCCCCCGTACTGTAGAGAACCATTCATCTGGTTTTGGAGGGAGCAATAATTACTGCTGCTTATTTCATCACCGAGCTTCAAATCTGCTTCCTTCATTTAGTATCATGCTGACTCTGCAGCCTCGGACACAGCAACATCTCTGTTCACTGTTTGCATGATTTCATAATTCACCAAACAGCCTCTTCCTGGGTTTGGATTAGTAGCTGTGGCCTTTACCATTTTCTAAGGGGGGTATTTTCATCTTTAACATAATTGAATTTATCTAAAATATATTCCACCAATGTAAGAAAAACCAAAAATAGACTCTCTTCCCCACACATCCAGCTTTTTAAATGTCGCTCTTGTGGCTGATTTTAACAGAACCACACGTTCAAGTTTTGTTCAATGTGCCAAACTTTATTGTTTTCGCAGTCACCAAGAGCCCAGGTGGCCCGAAGACCATTATGACAGAGACAAACGGCAAGCAGAGTGGGACTTCAGTAAAGAGTTTTTCTGTGATGTGCCAGGTAAGTTTCTGAATCATACACAGACACATTAAACCAGATGATGGGGAAAACTGAAATGAAAAAGATAACACACCATAAATAAGCCATCTGTCAAAATATGATTGCAGTGTTCGTGTCACATGAGCGGGATAAGATAATAAGATAATTTACTTGACTACTTGCTGCCAGGTACACGACCAGCGTGTGGAGAAGGCGTCCATATTCTCTCGAATCTGTCGTTTTATTTGGCTTCTGCACGCACAGTCTTTCCATTTGTACAGTAAATAACATCATCTCGAGCCAGTGCACAAAGTAAGGTGGAGCGATAGACGTTCAGGTCAGAGGATTAGGTTTCCTAGCAACCACCATTCCTTGGTGGAGAGCAGTCTGCACGTTGTATCGGAGTTTTAATCTTTAATTAATCTCAGTATAATAGAAATTGTAGAAACTAGCGTAAAGGGAAAACAGGCAAGCAACAGCTAATCTTTTAATAGGTCGTGTACTTTGATTGGAAATAAGAAGAGATTGAAAAATACACAATCCACCAAAAATAAGTCACATTAGTATGAACCCGTTTTCAGCCGCCGGTTCTTCGCCGCACTGATGGTATAAATGTCTTTGCCTCATATTTCCCAACTTTTATTATTTCAGGAAATCTTGTTTTCTACTTTAAGTAATAAAACTTTTTTTTTCTTTCTGCAGGTGACAGTTACTCTCGACTGGTGTTCGCATCAGCTGAGGGGAAGAACCTCTGGAGTATTCAGGCCATCAAGTCAATGTGCAATCTGGACAACACAAGGGTGCGTATGTGGAGCAGGACAAACCTCAGTCATCAGGGCTTTGTCTGCTCTTTTTGATCCTTCCTGTGTGCTGATTATTTGTCTCTGTCCACAGGTGCGTTCCCACCGTGACTACTGGAGTCTTTGTCAGCGCACCAATGACGCCTCCTGTTGCCCCAGCTGGACACTCGGTAACTACATTGCCGTCCTCACCAACAGGTCGTCCTGCCAGAAGATCACCGAGCGCGACGTGTCGCACACGCTCAAGATCCTGCGCTCGTGTGCCAAGTACTACCACAATGGCACACTGGGGCCCGACTGCTGGGACATGACCCTGCGCCGGAAAGACCAGCTGAAGTGTGCCAGTGTTCCCCGCAAGTGCACCAAGTACAACGCCGTCTACCAAATCCTTCACTTCCTGGTGGACAAGGACTTCCTCAGTCCCAAGAGCCTGGAGCTTCCTCCGCCTGTGCTGAAGTACAGCATGCTCTTCTCCCCCACGGAGAAAGGAGAGTCCATGATGAACATTTACTTGGACAATTTTGAGAACTGGAACTCGTCAGACGGCGTCACCACCGTCACAGGGATCGAGTTCGGCATCAAACACGACCTCTTTCAGGACTACCTCCTCACAGACACGGTGTACCCCGCCATAGCCATAGTGATCGTCCTGCTGGTCATGTGTGTGTACACGCGCTCAGTCTTCATCACGCTCATGACAATAATAGCCATCATCAGCTCGCTGATTGTGTCTTACTTTCTCTACCGAATGGTCTTCAACTTTGAGTTCTTCCCCTTCATGAACCTCACGGCGCTCATCATCCTGGTCGGCATCGGTGCGGATGACGCCTTCGTGCTTTGCGATGTGTGGAACTACACTAAGTTTGATAAACCCCACGCTGAGCTGGCGGAGACGGTCAGTGTGACGCTGCAACACGCTGCCCTGTCTATGTTCGTCACCAGCTTCACCACCGCCGCAGCTTTTTACGCCAACTACGTCAGCAACATCACCGCCATACGCTGTTTCGGCGTCTACGCTGGGACCGCCATTCTGGTCAACTATATTCTCATGGTGACGTGGCTCCCGGCGGTGGTGGTGCTGCATGAACGCTACCTGCCTAACATGTTCACCTGCTCCAAGCCTCCACACCAGCAGAGAGGTTACTGCACGCGGACGTTCTGGGCGGGTCTGTGTCAGAAGGCCAGCAAATGCCTGTTTACCGTCTCCGAGGCGTCCAGGATCTTCTTTGAGAAGGTGCTACCCTGCATTGTCATCAAGCTGCGCTACCTCTGGCTCTTCTGGTTCCTCGCCATCACAGTGGGCGGGGCCTACGTGGTGTGCGTCAACCCAAAGATGAAGCTCCCGTCTCTGGAGCTGGCGGAGTTCCAGGTGTTCCGATCCTCTCACCCGTTCGAGCGCTACGACGCAGAGTACAAGAAGCTCTTCATGTTCGAGAGGGTTCACCACGGCGAGGACCTCCACATGCCAATAACGATCATCTGGGGCGTGACGCCTCTGGATAACGGCGACCCCCTGAACCCCAAAAACAAGGGAAAGCTGATGCTGGATAGCAGCTTCAACATTTCCAGTCCAGCGTCTCAGCTGTGGATCCTCAACTTCTGCCAGAAGCTGAGGAACCAGAGTTTTGTCTTTCAGTCGGAGGAGCAGGACTTCACCAGCTGCTTCATCGAGACGTTCAAACAGGTCAGAGTCATTAAATAGAGCCAACTTTAATATTTAAGTGTCACTGGATGTAATCAACTTTTCTTCTTTTTTTTTTTTACCTGATTTTAACAGTGGATGGACAACCAGGATTGCGGCGAGGGCTCCGTCTACCCCTGCTGCAGTCAGTCCACCTTCCCCTACAGGCCTGATGTCTTTGAGCTGTGCATCAAGAGAGCCATCATGGAGCTGGATCGGAGCACTAACTACCATCTGGACAGCAAGACCCCTGGACCTCGATTCGATATCAATGACACCATCAGAGCCATAGTTTTAGAGTTCCAGAGTACCTATCTCTTCACACTGGCCTACGAGAAGATGTACCAGTTCTACCGCGAGGTAAAGGCGCAAAGTATTTCATATTATATGTTAAATTGTCTCTCCATAATTTGTGCTGGCTGAGAGTGTTTTTGGTTTTGCTTTACTTACAGGGTGAGTTTTGTTCCTGCTTTAATTCTCCCGACTTTTAACGATTGCGATTGTGTTTTCAGGTGGACGCCTGGATCACGGAGGAGCTGCGCTTCGCCCCCGCAGGCCTGAGTCACGGCTGGTTTGTCAGCAACCTGGAGTTTTACGACCTGCAGGACAGCCTGTCGGATGGCACTCTGGTTGCCATGGCGCTGTCAGTGGCTGTGGCTTTCAGTGTCATGCTCCTGACCACCTGGAACGTCATCATCAGCCTGTACGCCATCCTGTCGATTGCCGGGACCATATTCGTCACCGTCGGCTCCCTGGTGCTTCTGGGCTGGGAGCTGAACGTCTTGGAGTCCGTCACCATCTCTGTGGCCGTGGGTCTGTCCGTGGACTTCGCCGTCCACTATGGCGTGGCGTACCGGCTCGCTCCAGAGCCCGACCGCGAGGGGAAGGTGATTTTCTCCCTCAGCCGCATGGGCTCTGCGATCGCTATGGCAGCACTGACCACCTTTGTTGCCGGGGCCATGATGATGCCCTCAACCGTGTTAGCCTACACCCAGCTGGGCACGTTCATGATGCTGATCATGTGCATCAGCTGGGCCTTCGCTACCTTCTTCTTTCAGTGCATGTGCCGCTGCCTGGGACCCCAGGGAACCTGCGGCCAGATTCCCCTGCCCAAAAAGCTGCAGTGCCAGGCCTTCTCCGAGGCCACAGCCACAAACCCCTCCTCTCAAGGGAAAGGCTCTGGGCAGGCGAAGTACCAGCTGGACGGCAGGGGCGGGCAGGTGGAGCACTATGAGTTAGAGCCACTGGCATCCAGTCAGAAAGCTGAAGACAAACCTCGAGAGGAGCACGAGGTTTGTACTCAGCTTTATAATGGAATCCCCCCCCACCACCACGCAGCCCCCTATTCACACATCCATTATAAGAGCAAAGCTGAGCCCGGCAGAGCCGGTCCTGAGAACGGGCTCGTAGCCACACTGAGCACACCGTCCAGGTGCCAGTACTCTCAAAACACTAACTGCACCTGCGGGGACCCCCCTCCTCCTCACCTGCCTCAGCAGTGGACCCCCCACTCCTGCGCTCAGCCTCCCCAGGACTCTACTTCCTGTCCTCCCACCCCTCAGCTCTTTCCTCACTCAGGAAACACACCGTGCAAACAGAGTACTTCCCTCTTATCTTCAAACCTGGACCCAGTCTACACACACATGGAGTGCCGTATGCACTACATCCACTGTCCCCCCGCCCATTTCCACCACTGTTCCCAGGGAAGAGTGGCCCCCCGGCAGGGACCTGCACACAGCTGCCATCTCAGGAAGTACTGCGTCCATACTGCAAACCTGCAGGCTGGTTCAGCCAGAGAACAGAGATCCACAACCTCACCTTCAAACCGGGACACGGGCCCAGCTCCAGGTCCAGGTCCAGGTCCAGGCCCAGGTCCAGGTCCAGGTCCAGGTCCAGTCTCTGGCTCAGAGGAAGATCATAGACCTGAAATGAGTCAATCAAGTCTCGATAGTAGCCAAAATATCAGCAACTCGGCCCCGACACAACCTCACACTCGGTGCCCCTCCCCCCCACTGGGCTCGTCACACACTTCCTGTCATGAGAGACAGAAGGCGAAGGACAGAGCCCGTTGTTGTGGTGATAACCATGTATCCGCCACGACCACAGAAACAACAACGCAAATGGATGCTTGTTGTAAAATCCCTGGCAACCAGGAGAAGCTCGAAAGTATTCCCGTCACACGGGAGCAAAGTGTCAAAAAGTGCAAGCGGACCTCCAAAAGTGAGCGGGCGTCCTCCGCCTCTCCAAAGAAGCTGTACTGTTTTAACAGGACATTGAAAGTGAAGTGCAATTCAGCTTCAGAGTTTAACGTGCCAAAAAGTGAAACCAGCGTGCCTCCTATTGCAATAAACACTAATCCTTCTTCTGAAAGCTTATGTTGATGATAAATTGATATTTTAATAAAACTCAGTCCAGAACAAAAAGCAAATATCCAAAAAAAAAAAAGAAAAAAGGAATGACTCACTCGATGTTTCCGTGCAATTAAACAGTGTTTGGGATGTGTTTGCTGACCAAGTGCCTCAGTGTGTTTCATAAAACAGCACGGACCCACTAAATATATTCTGTTTACATTTTTCTTTTCGTACTCACCAGTTCTTCACATGCCAGATTATTTGTTTGATTATACATGAAACACACTATTGATGAAGCTATTTCATTGTTCACACAGACATCTCCATGAAATCTTGCAAACGTAAGTGTTAAATGTACAGCAGCCATTTGCACCGACAGGAAATCGTACAGTAAATATTGTGATATTGTGTGTAGTTATAAATATATGTCGTCGGATATGATCACATCAACTTTAACAAAAATGTGCCACATTTTACAAGCTGATAAAAAAAATAAAAAAAAAAGTTGTTGCCTGACACTTTTTTGTATTTGTGGGAGCTAGTGTTGAATTCTCAGTGTGCTCTTGTGTTCAAGTCGCCACACGCCTCAGATAAAAGATGTACTGTATGATTAAAATGTCTTTTTTTATCACTATTGTCCTGCTGTCTGCCATTGTCTGCTCCTCCTGATACACACACACACACACACACACACACAGACCATAAAATGAGATTAGGCTCCTCTGGAAGAAGGATGGTATATCTTTAATCATAACAGTGCTACACCTGTTTCATTGTCTCATAACTGCTGGCGCCTTCAGTGCTATCTGTTACATCTGGCCTGAGGTCGTTGACTGGATTTAAACTGGGCCGGGCTGCCTGCTCTCAGGGCTCATGTAGACTTGATTTACACAAGAATAATGGATTAGATTTTATTACTAGGTGCGATACAGATCTCATCTTCTCAAGCCCATCAGTCAAAGTACATCAACAGGATTTCTGCTCAGGAACTGTTGAAGTTTGGGAATCGCATCAAAAGATAAAACTGATCGTAAAATTATTCTTTCGAGACAGGCCGCAGAAAAAACTTATGTGCTGCGAGGTTTAATACATGTAAGTGAAAGAAGTGCTCTGAGCTTTAAGGCCTGCTGAGGCAGACAGCCTTAATTACAGGGAGACAACACTCTGGCACAAAGCGCTAAGAAAACAGCCCAGCTGCCATTAGCAGTGGTTTTGCTTGTCTAACAAATATATATTTTCAATGAGTTACTCTTTTGTAATATTTCCTGGGCAACATTGGAACAAAATCTGCTGAATGTTCTTCCTGTTTGCACATTCAAACAAGACCTATTTATGGCTGTGGTTTGTCTGTGAGCGTTTTCCAAGCGATTGTGTGATTAAAGGAGAACTGAGCCTTTTCATGTTTTGTTTTAAAGCAGCTGTAATTAATATTTTTGCAGTAACAATGGATCAAATTACTAATGTTGGCTCATGGCGAAGAATCTCCTACTGAGAATTAACCCCCCGAGTCTGCAGCTCTCCACAACTGTACTGAGTTTTTGTGTCTTTCAGCTCATTGTTTTGGTTTTCGGGCCCACGACTTTACTAATGTGGCTCTCCTCCTCTCTCTCTCTGCTTTAAAAGCCAAATTTAACAAGCTGGTTTCAGAGAAGCTAAAATGCCAGATCCTCTGCAGACTCATGAAACAAGGCTAAAAGAAGAGTCATTATTTGACTTTAATCTTTAATCTTAAGGTGACTAAACACATGACTTTAAATGACTGTGAATAGATAACCGTATGCTAACAGGTTGATAGCTTATTTCCGCTGCCCCCATGTGGCCAAAAATCAGTGGCCCATTATGACCAGTCCTCAACCCGTGGAGCTCCACTGGTGCAACTGGAGTTTAAGTAATTTACTCAGTAGCTACTTCAATAGTTGCAATTGGTTATTTTCTTTCCTGCTTTCCACACAAGCACCGAGGAGCACACGGCAAGTCACGACTGTCCCTGATTGAATTGTCTCTAGATGTAGACAAGATATCCCTCCCTTTTTTTTTTTTTTTTTACCATTCCTCTTTCCTTCACCTTCATTTTCTCCATCTTTTTTTTCTTTCTGCTACTAAATCTATTCCAACCAAAGTGCAGAAAACACCTGTTTCCTCAGAGGTTCATTGGGAAAAGAAGCAGTCCTCATCCCCTCTGGTCGTCTTTCTGCCCCCTGTCTGTCCTCCAGTGAGGAATGTGAAGGCCGATCTGCTCCCAGTGGGCTACTGGTAAGCTGGGGTTTTTCTTTTTCTTTTTTCTTTGTGGCTGATGGGATTCACACTGGGACACCATGAAGCTTGAGTTCATTATCTCTTTTTGGCTCCTTGTTACTGTTATTCAGAGTGAGATCCTCCAGAGATCCCACATTTCTCATGATTGTCTTTTGATGTGGAATTTCAGCAGCAGTCTTCCTCCTCTCACTATTGAAATCTCAAATTTACTGTTTCATGTTGCGTCTTGCGTCCCAGACACTTCTCACATTGTGGTTTGCGGAGGGGCACTTCTGCGGAAACACCATCAACATCATCACAAGACGTTAGTTTCAAAGTGAAAAGCTAGTTTCCACCATGCGTTTTGGCTCAGAATAGCAGTTGGAACATGTGGACGGTGTCAGAGAAGGGAGGAAAAGTACCACTGTGCTTTTTTTTTTTTTTCCCTCTTAACCCCGTCACACCCCGTTACCCAAAAAAAACAAACTTCCACAAACAAACAAGTCGTATAAAACACATTACATAAGTAAACCACCCACAGTGGGCTCGTTTGATGCTCCTGTGTTGAAGGAAAGATCTTATTTTGGCTCGTACAGCTCAGACTTGTGTTCCCCTCGGCCTCAGATCCCCCTGCCTTTACTCTGCTCCTCCGCTCAATCACTGCAGTGAAGACGAGTCCACTTCCCCCCGGAGGATCTCTACTCAGGCTTGCGTGAGCATCCCAGTAATTATATTTGCTTAAACAGAGGTCAAATATTAACTATGGCCATGGGGCTGGGTTTATTACATTTCCCTGCAAGGGGAGAATCTCAGAAGCATGTGTGTCTGTTCTAAGTATATTCTGCAGGCCTGAAATAACTGTGAAGAGCCCGCAGAGCTGGAGAGCTTGTTTACAAGGTAAACATTTGCTTCCACTTTTCAAATTAGATTTTGGTGGAGCCGCTGGACTGGGCCAGATTTATGGAAGTGAAACAGGTTTTTCCTTCTTTCTTTTCAGATCAGTGGAGGAGCTGATTATTATTTTTTTTTTTCAACATGAATTCTTTTCTCACCTTTCTGCTCCAGAAATTTTTGTTCAATATTACACTGAAAAAACGCAGGTATCTTGGTATGGAAATTAGAAAACAGAGGGCGACTTCTCATCAGTGCAACCTTCACTTCTGATTGAAAACATTTTAATAAATCAGTAGAAACCATTGAACAATATTCTTGTCTTTGCAGCTGAAGATTATATAACCAACATAGTAGGAGGAAAACATCTTTGCATATTAATTCTTAGTTAATCTATTCCTCCCAAACACTGTGCTATATTCCTGTGGCTGTTGCTTTTGCCTCTAAAGTCTTTGGCTCTAATCTAGAACCAGATCCTTTACTCATGATCTTTAGATCATCTGAATCCACAGTCGGCCTAACTTTAGCCCTCGTCTTTTCTTTTACTACGTTACAGCAATACAATAATATTCAGCCCATTAAAATGTGGCTGGTTGACTTGATTAAACGCTTTTGTTTAAAGAATATTCAATGAGTGAATTTGGCGAATTATTGAGTTTGAGCTGTTGAATTATGTAGCTTGCAGTTTGGAATTAGGAGACTACGTCTGATTAACAGTATCATACAAATATGCACAGTAAAAATCAATTTTCTAAAATCAGAAATACACATTTGTTTAATAACACACTGAGACACTTTTTGGGGCCCTCAGTTCTCTCAGTCAATACCTACTACATTTTAGGGGCACTAAAAATCCCAGAAAAGTGCGTAAGAAAAGCAGACTGGACAGATATTTGGCACCGTGTTCAGATAAATGGACTGTCCACAGTGTATAAGCTGCAGGAGCCTGCAGACAGGCTGTAATGTTCAGAACAGCTGGCTCATAAAGGCTGGGAGGATGCAGGCGGCCGGGGCCAACAGGACGGAAGCTTTCCTCTGCCCAGTAGCTTCCTGTTTTCAGACACACAGCTCAAATGAAAGGAAACTGACTGACCTCAGATTCACTCTCATCTTACAGTCCAACAAAACCCAAGTGCTTTGGGAGATGATATCATTTGCAGTTGCTGCTGAGATGAAATAGCGTCATTACGTGACACACCCAGTGCAATTATAAACAGTCTTCGTGTGTTGATCGCTGGACTCTCACTAATTATCACTGGGTTTTCACCGATCACTCAAGGCTGACGTGAAGCGTCGGTAAAGACACGGCCAGCTTACGTCATCTAGTGGTGAAAGTAGGAAATAAAAATCCAGAGGAGTTTCACCTTCACCAAGGAGGTTCTGTTTTCTGTAAAAAGTACTGAACCGATAAACACTAAACACGGTGGGGGGATGGGGGGTGGACCAGAGAAGAACAGATTAAATTTTGGGGCAGATCCAGATCATTCATCATGAATCAGATTTTTTGTTTCTCTGAAGTCTGGTGTATGTTTTTTTTTTTTTTACATTGGCCTCGGTGGGGCCCGCGCTCTCTGAGGGCCCTTCTAGTTTCTAAATGTTACAGCTGCAATTATGATCAATAAAATCATTTACACTAAGGTTTAGATTAGATGAGCCAAACCCAAGGCAAAAATCACATGAATGTTTCGGTGTTTTGTGGAAATTTTTAATGCAACCATGAAAGTAAAACATATATATGCATACATTTCTCAAAGCATTAAACATATATTCTATATTATCCTCTTGTTTAAGGTTAAGTACTCAGGAATCAAATGACACCACTCCATGAAGAACAACATTTATTTTATAGATTTTGTTTTAATTTTTACAATACATGATCATTTTTGAAAATCTGTGAGATAATCATATATAATAAGACTTACTGGCTGTTGCTGCAATGATTGTCAATATAAATACTTCTGGGTCTTTGACTGTAACAAACAATTTGAAAAAAATTACTTTGTGGTAGGAGTTTTGTCATTTTGAGATTTTCACACACAATTTACTGAAACAGAAATTAAACAGTTCTGCAAACAAACAACCATCGTACAGTATCGAGATCAGAAGGTCAACAGCTGACAAACCAAACTGGCCAAAATTAAACTGTTATTACACTTGATTAATCAGACTCATTAAACTTAATTGACATTAAAAAAAAAAACAAACCATAATAACAATCATTTGTTTGTGCTGTACATGTGATTGGGTCATGGAGTGTTGGAGCTTCCTCCTCCTGCTACCTTCCCGGCGACACTTCAGCATCGTGGTTCACATGGCGATTTCTCTGAGGTTCTCCAGCTTTATGTTGTCCTCATGTTCAGGTTGAGCGTTCGGCTCCGCAGGCTGAGGTTTGTCCTCTGCAATCTTTTTCACCTTGGTGTCTTTGAGGATCTGTGAAGTCAGTCGCTCATAAAACCACTCCAGGTCCTGAGGGTCCTCTGGCCAGATGAGGTATTCTCTCTTCTGAGCCAAAGCCCTGATTGCGTTGTACTTCATCAGCTGGTAGGGAGCCAACTTTGGTTGTATTTGATCAGAAAGGATATTAAAGTCAGCAGGGAAGGTGAAGAACTGATATCTTTCTATTCTCATTCACTAAAAATTGCATGGCACCAGTTTTGTGAAGCAATGTTCATTTAAGTCTGTATGAAGCCTGCCATCTACTGGTGAAAAGTAGGCACTGAACTGCCCATTACCAGCTGAGCTTTGGTGCTACTTGTTCTCTACAGGGAGTAACTTCCCCAGCATAAAAGACCAGGCAACAGCAGATGGAAAGATTAGTGCCTATATCCACATGTACTTCTCAGACTTAACAAAAAATTGTGTTTAGTTACTTAAAAGTAGCTGAAAACAATGATTTTATATTAATAATGTATCACATAACTAACACGTAACTAGTGACGACCCCTGGGGTAATTATCATGTGACTGTGGAGTTCCCCTCAGTTCTAATAAGAGTCTCAGCTCATTGTTTTGGTTTTCTGGTCCACAGCTTTACTGTGTTGTTTCACTCTCGCTGCTCTTATCAGTGTTATTTTTGGCAGCGGGCAAAAATCTCCATTTATCTATAAAAGAGTAATGTCTTTCCCTCAGGAGTTCTAGTCTCTGAACTTGGAACTAAAAGCAGAATGAGTGTTGGATTTAGATTTGTCGTGTGGTCAGAAACACCTCTCCAAACGAATGCTAATTATCTGCTGGGTGTGTAAATAGGCGACAGTTTGCTAACACATTTACCAAATCGATGTATAGGGGGATAATATGTCAGTCATGTGCACAAGTGGCAAAAAAAGAAAAATCAGTTATTGCATGTTTAGAGTGACTTTCAGCAAATCCCATAGATTAGGTGCAAAGTAAGTGTCTCAGCAGCCTAATACACACCTTCCCTACCACCAGCATTATCAAGACGTTCGTCAGCTCCTCCAGCATCCGGCCCTGGGCCAAGGTGAACGCCTCCAAGCACCAGCCATCTGGAAAGAGGCACACCCATGTTAGTTATTGTGTGTGCCATGATTTTTTAATTGGTAAATAATTTCGTAATAGAAAAAAAGAACGATAAGGGAGTGGGAGCCTAACTATGGCTGCGGTGTCAGCTAGCATGCTAGATTTCAGAAATCGGGACGGCATCAAGTGTCTCGTTTGACGTTCTCGGAAATACTTTTGTTCACTTTCTTGATGGGAGTTAGATGAAAGGCCTGACACCACTGTCACATCTGTTTGTTAAAGACAAAGCCACAGCCAGCAGCAGCAGGTTAGCTTAGATTAGCATAAAAACTGGAGACTGCTCACTAAGAAACAAGTCATCGGTTGTTTAATCTATTCAAAAACCTGCAGTCTTTATGCTAAAATAATCTAAGTGCAATCAATCTATACTCATCTAACAAAAAAGGGAATTAGTTTATCTCCAAAAATGTTGAAGAATCCCTTGAAAAAAAAGGTCAAAAATTAAGCAGACGTAGTGAAACCTTCAAAAAAATCAACAAAAAAAAGATGTACCTTTAAGAAACTCTTTGGAGATGATACACACGGTCTTCCTGCTGCCCCAGATGGCATCTCTGATGTTCGAAAGGTGATCCTCACCAGGCAGGAAGTCTCTGGCCTCAAAACAACAGTGGAAGATGTTCTCCTCTGAAAACTGGTTGTCGAGCTTATTCAGCAAAGCATCCTCCACCCACTGATAGTCACTGTTGCTGAAGCAGAGGAAGACGTCGTACTGCACCTCTTCCACGGGAGGCGTCTGTTTTGGGCCCTTGAGAACTCTGCCAACGATCTTTTTGTAGATGATGAATATCTGCCCTCGGAGACGGGCGTAAATAATCCCGCTGATGATGACAGTGATGATAAGGAGGGCAGAGAACATGAAGAGGGCAAACTTAAGATCTTGGACATCCTTTTCACACGGTTTGATGCTCTTGCCGTACTCTAGCAGAGAGACGCCGTGGAGAGCAGCTGGAAACTCACATGTGTACTCCTTAGTCGGGCTGAGGAAATTCACGTTCGTCGTGTTCAGCCACTTCAGGAAGCTCTCCATATTGCAATCACAGTGAAACCAATTTCCTGCCAGGTTGAGGAAGAGGAGCGACTGAAAAGTCATAGGATCCGGGGAGGCTAGGAAGTTGTTTGAGAGGTCAAGTCTTTTCAGGCTACCCGGAAAGACGTCCCGCTGCAGAGAGGTCAAGTAATTAGACGAGAGGTCCATCTCTATGATCGAGCTGAGACCTCTGAAAATCCCTTCTGGGAGAGTCGTGAGTGAGTTGAAGCTTATACTGAGGGCAATAAGATTCTCAAGATGATCAAACAGGTCAAGGCATTTCCCCTCATTCCAAATCATCTGCAGGGAACTGTCATGAAGATCTAGCACTTCCAAACTATTATTAACGGGTACTGTAATATTCCCATTTAGGGTGCACCACTTGATGAAGTTGCCACTGTAGAAGAAATACTGGAGATACTTGAAATGAGTCATTATGAAATAAAAATCCTCCAAGTTTGTTAATCTGTTTTCTGTAACATCCACATGGATGCTGTTCATAGCCAAGTCATTGATATGTCTTAGTAATTTCATCTTATTGTCAGCCAAATAGAGATATTCTAAGTTTGGTAATGATGCAGGAAAACCCAGGTCTCGCAGTGAGTTTCCTGTCAGATATAAGGCTCGTAATTTGGGAAGACCACTGAAGGATTTGTCCCCCAACACACCAATGTGATTGTGAGATAAATCCAACACCCTAAGCTCTGTCAGGCTGGTGAATGTGTGAGAACGAATCTCTCCTAGCAGGTTGGATGACAGGTTGAGCATCCTTAAATTTCCCTGAAGACCACTGAAGGCATTTGTGTGAATCTGATTGATTTTGTTTTTGGAAATGTCAATAATTACTGCAACCTTTAGGGGGCTAAAAACAGCCTTCTTCAAAGTGAATATAAAGTTTTTAGAGAGGTCTAAAATTTCTACTGCACTGTTCACGAGGCCTTCGTACGTGTTTTCATCTGGATCGGGTAAGTTGTTATATGAAAAGCCTTGGCCTATGTGTCCATACAATATAAGATGAGAAATCGGAGTCCCTTGTATTGCTTTGAAAAATTGTCTCGATGTGTTCACGTTGAACCCATTGAGGGACAAGTCGAGGGTACCAAAGGCCATCCCTCGGAAAGGGTTCCCACAACTATCCCTGTCGTATTCTTCATCGTACATTCTATTTAAGTGGTTGGAGTGCAAGTTCAGGTGTGTGAAATGTTTCCCCCTGAAACCAACAAGATCCTCTTCACATAACCTTTTAATGCGATTCAATTTGAGGTTTAAATTTGTGAACTTTGTGAGCTTTGAGAAGAACAGTCCAGGTTGGAGTCTCTCAATTTTGTTACCAAAGAGGTTGAGCATTTCTAAGGACAAAAGGGGCTGCAGATAGCTCTCTACCAGTATGGAGTCTCTCAAATTGCAATAATCCAGAAAGAGGTGTTGTAAATTAAACAGTCCTGCAAATGCCCTCGGCTCCAGCTGAAGACCAATATTATGGCCTAGAACCAACCGCGTCAGTTTTCTTTGCCTGAGGAAAGCGTTGTTCCTTATGACGAGCTGCACTTTCTGCATTCCCAGATCTAACTGCTGCAGCTGGACGTAGTCTCTGAGCGAGGTGCTGTTGATCTCACTGATGTAGTTCATGTCCAGGTGCAGGTGGGTGATGTTGGGAGGCAAAGCAGGAACCCAGTAGTGGCGCTGTGAGGTGCAAGAAGCTACAAGGCCATATAAAGTGCATGATGGGTAGCATGTGGTTACCTGCAGGTCGGAAGATTACATTAGCTCTGTAAACTGAACTCTGCACTTCATTTTGGGATATGCGCTTGTTCACATTATGCTGAGAGTTAGATGAGATGATAGATGCCACTCTGATGCCTGTACAGCAAATATGGTGCTGGAGCCAGCAGCCAGTTAGCTTAGCTTTGCACAAAGCAGGAGGATGTGTGTATTTTGAATTTGAATGAGCACCTTTCCCACAATATTGAACAATTTCTTTAATTCTTTTCCATCTCAGACTATTGTTCAGTTTGTGAAAAACAAATAATAACTGATCAGTTTTGATCTTGATGTATGTATGTTACACACGTACCTGTAGGTATAAACCAATGAAAACCAACTGAAGAGCCGGCGTCCTCATGCTGTCCTCGACCTATCAAGACGTCCACAGAGAAAGTAAAAAATGAGCAGAGATTAACAGATGGGATGTTGTTGCTTTGGCTCAGCAGAGTAAATATTAGTGAGGACAGAAGAAGGTGAAACTGTCAGACAGACTGTTTGCTTTAGCAGGTTCACAGTTCACTGGTGCAGTCACACTGCTCAGTACACAACCATTCATCCCTGATATCAGCTTCAATAATAAAGCTGCTCGCGAATAGTTGGCATGTTTGCTAGGTTAGTTAATTTCCCTTGAGGGATGCACGCAAGTTGCACTGTGGGAAATGTAGGATCCAGGGTTTTTGAAGTGTAACTCAAAGATCTGAATCTTGAACTCTTTTTTTTCCCCTGCAACTTCATGGAGGTGCAATATCCCACTAAATCTCGGGAGGGCTCCTTTAATAATAACAACACTTGGGGAGCACTGACATGTAAAGAAAAAAAAGGAAAGAAAAAAAAGGAAACCAGATATGTTGCAAGACAAAGCCCTGTAACTCCAAATCAGAGTTTTGTACTGCCCCTAGTGTATTAATTATAATTAGTTTTTTTATTGTATTTTTTATCTTAAAAAACTAAACATAAATTCTACATTGCAGCTATAATATTTGATACCTTACTCCTGTTGCGTGTATTATCAGTAGTATAGTGTATGTATAATAAATAGACTTAATAACCTCTCTCCTGTATCACCATGAAAGCCTCTTCATATTGCCTCGCATCATACACACGTTTAAAACAAGTTGTCATAAATTATCGAAGGGTTGTACTGAAATCTTTCCAGTAATCTTTGGGTTTAACACTTAAAAAAAAAAGCAGACTGACACAGATTCACTAAAAAATTTTTTTACCAGCATTTGTCCGGTACAATCGGAAATAACAGACGTGTCAACATCCTAAATCTTTTTTCTTTTCTTTTTTAATTACGAGTTTATACAGGGAGTCAGTCATACATGTTCTCGGCCACAGCTTCCTTACAATTAGTGTGTCAAATGTGTAGTAAATGGAGAAATCTTACCCGTGTTGTTCTTGTGCAAACTGGGAAAAACATTCAGTGTCTCTCCTGTAGGAAGAGGCGGTAAAACACCTCCTCCTCGCAGACCTGCACCAACACACTCGCGCACTTATCTTGGAAACTGCGACTGATTAATATCTGCTCATTGACCACGAAACATACCTGCCATGTATTTTCTGTCGCTCTGACTACACAGGAAATGTCACAATTCCCCATATGAGCAAATATCTACTTCCTCTTTCGAAGGCAACTTGTCCTCGTTTTTTCCTCAACTTCATGCTTCTGTTGTCTTATTATGGGCTGTTTTTAAATCTCCGGTGACCCACCCACTTCCAACTTCCCAGCACTGCTACTATATCACTGCTAAGTACACTTGTAGTACTGCTAGTACTGCTGCTGCTACTAGTAATAGTACTACCTTACTGTGTTACGACCTATGGAAGCTAGTTTCCTCAGGAAACGCAAATAAAAATACCAATAAAATACTATAATAACTAATTATAACTGATTGAGATAAAATTCACAAATACTCAGCAAAATAAATAAATGATAAATAAAATCCCCAAATACAATTTGAAAACAAAAATTAATAAAGTGCATTTTAGAAGTCTGTTACACTACTACCACAACTAGTAATTAGTTTTAGCACTAGTACTACTAGTAGTGGTAGAGGCAGTATACTACTATACTATAATATAATAGCCTAATTGTACCACAATATTATCATACAATGTTGTATATATATATGAAGATATGAATTCTTACGGTGGCATCAGTGACGTTCCTGTATATTCTAGATAAGGCTGCCAAATCTTCAGAAAGGTGTTATATCCTTTTCTGGGATTATATGTAATCTTTAAGAAGGATACAGCTGTTCATATCCGAAGACCATCTATCAGATTTCCGTGTCATTATTGTGCATTTCCTGGCCACACGTGAAGCAATTTCCATAAAGTTGATTTGGGAATTAGTTGAGGCTTGTGAGATTTTCCCGGTAAGCAAAGCTCAGGATGTAATGGGAACATAACTCCTGTGGTCGTACCAAAAGGGCCGTACCTTTGAACAAAGCCAGGTACAGTGCAGGAAAGAGCCAACCCAATAATAAATGTTAGTAAAATATTATACACAGCTCTACTGTATTGTTGTGACATTCCTTACTATTTATTTGTGTGGGTCTATATTTCTCAGGGGTAGGCTATGACATTTTAGTTCCTTATACATTCACATATATCCAGGTAAGTAATATGTTGTTATGTTTGAAAAGTATGTTATGTTTGTGCTAGGAAAGTGTGTGAAATGGAAGACAGCAGTTTGGTGAGGTTAAGTATAAAGGGAAGCATTGTTTCTCCCAGTGCCCCTCCAAACGAAAAAAAGTTTGTTTTTGGCAGCAGAGTGAGAAATATTTACTTACTAGTCCTACTGTAATATACACTATAAAAGTACTCCATTACATATAAAAGTCCTGCATTTAAAATTACACTTGCCTCAAGGTAACAAGTGTAAGTGTAGGGCCATTGCACTAGGTTTTATAAACATCCTTCTTCCTCAGATGGTGCGGGAACAACTGCTTATATAGTCCTGAACAATTAGCCTGGGTAGAACCAAACTCCATCCAGGGGATCCAAGTCCGTCACATGTAAAAAGATTAACTGACAAAAAGTTACTTTTTATTTGTAAACATCAACAGTTAAAACAAGACGTAAATTGTATTCTTCTAAACAAACTGTAAAATTGCTCCAAATCAGACAAATACTCATGAACACAGTATATTAAACTTACGACCACCCCCACAGTCTTGGTATAACCCATGATATCATCGATGACATCAGCAAGACCAATAAAGAGGGAAGTGTTCGCCGCCCCACCCTCTTTAAACTTCTGGAGTCCATGGTGAGTGTGGAGGATCAAACTGCTCAGATTAAACCAGTGTAGTAGAACTGTGTCTGTTTAACCAAAAATAGTGATGTAACTGTAACAAGACACAATGCTAACAACAAACAAACCTGTCACATTGTTTCCAGTGCTAAAGATTAAGTGCTAAAGCATGAGATTTGTGTTTTTACAGTTGCTCATACACACACACAGCCATATAAATATATATATATTTAGGTGCAAGTGACATCGGCTGCTAATTTCTGGACATTACAATTACAAATGCAGTTTTAGCTTCTTCTTAGCTCTGAATATTACAAGGCTAGCTTTAGCTACCAGGTGTTGGAGAATGGGTAGCATTAAGCTACATTACAGAGTGCTAGTGGCATTAGCTATTCACTTTAGTCCACATAGATTTGATGGTAAGATAAAATGAAAACATGTCAGTAACAGTAGCTACTAACTTATGGAATACAAGGCTAGCATGAGCTGCTATCTGAAAAGTTTGGACATAAAGCTAGCATTAGCTGCTAAACTTCTAATATGTGGACATTACAGGGCTAGCATGAGCTTCTAGCTTAAAAGTTTGGACATGAAGCTAGCATTAGCTGCTAAACTTCTAATATGTAGACATTGCAAGGCTAGCATGAGCTGCTATTTTAAAGTTTGGACATAAGGCTAGCATTAGCTGCTAAACTTCCATTGTTTGGGCATTTTGAGGCTAGCATTAATTGCTACTTTTGGGAATTTCAAGGGTAGCATTACCTGCTAACCTTCTGACATTAGAAGGCTGGCATGAGCTGTTAACCTCTGGACATTTTAAGGTTAATTTATACACTTCTCCACTTTCTTATCTTGTGATTTGATTTTAATGTGGTATAAAAAAAATCATGTCACTATGAAAAAGATTTCAGTAGTTTAGCCTACTAATAGTTTACTGTGTAAGTGTTGATAGCCAATCATATCAGCTGTTTTTTTTGTTGTTATTTCTGCATGTCAGCTGATCAATAATCAGATATAATGATTACCATAATCTAATGGTGAACATGCAAACAAATTAAAAGCTGTTTTAGACTGAAAAACTGCTGTTAAAACAGGCAAACAATAATCTTAATTCTACTTTTAAACAATCTTTTTTTACTGCTTTATTTGCTAAAATATTGTACATATCCTTAAGACAGTAATTAAAAAAAAAAGAAGTCCTCATACCTGTAGTGGTTATTAATATTTTATAATAATTAACTGATGTTCACACTGCAAGTGAAAGAGGATAAGACAGAAGTTAAATTAGAATAAAACATTAAGGAAATCAGAGTAATGGTAAAAGAGAAAAATAATATATCCATGGATGAAATACAATAGCAGGATCATTGTTAAGAGAAAGTTATTTTTTGAATGAAATATATTGAGTTTATACCGTTTAATACACATTTTCATCTAACTATTAAGTATTTCCAAATGATCTTCTGTGCTTCTCATTACCTTAAAACATATCCCTGTTTCCTTCACTCCAGCCCCTCCCACATCATCTGAAGCAGCATCAGTTTCTGATCACGACAACACTGCCGGATCACAGGATCAGCTGTCAGTCTGCAGGTGTGAATAGCTTTATATGCCTTGGAGTTTGTAATTGCACAAATAAAATGATGCACTGTCCAAACAATAAGTATGGCCAGTGCAGCACTGAAGTGACGTCCTCCAACAAAAGTGACCGTGAAATAGCTTAAATTAACTGTTTGACAGCAGCTGCACAGTCATTAAAACCTGTACTTTGTATTTATATTGTGAACAAATCCATCAAAACACAGTTTGTAAAGTTACTGCTCTGACACTGAAAAATAATGAGCCAACAAAGCTTTATTTATTCTCTTAGTTGCATCTGCATTTCTTGATGTTCTGTTTGCAAATTTCCTTATATTTGACTCTGAGTGTAAAGTTTCTGACATTTTCATTTCATTTTTCAAAAACATGTCTGTCTCATCTTTGTGCAGAATGCATGGGAAAAGAGAAAAAGCAGCTTTTTATACACTTTGCCACCACTGCTGACATGAGCCTAATAACCATTCAGTGCATTCAGAAAGTATTCAGTCCAGTTTTTATATCGCCCCATTATGACCACGTGAAAACAGAATTTTAGAAGTGTTTGCAAATTCATTAAAAAGAAAAAACTGAAATCTGAAACTGACAGTGAGTGCAGATTGATGAGGGACATTTATGAATTTAAATGATTTTAGCATTAGGCTGCAACATTACAACATGAGAAAAAGAGTGACTGCATACTTTCTGAAATGCATGAACACACTGTTTGTCAAACTGATGGATCTGCTAAATGGACATCTCCTACCAGGTTTCTCCTTCAGGCACTGTTGTTCTAGTGACGTTTGTTTTCCATGTTTTTAGACTTTATCAGATATCACAAGACTTGCAGCAGCTTTATCCCGAGGCAGCGGGGAAAGGTTTTGAAAACTTTGAGTCCTTAACGCAAAGCCCAGTGAGAGGGAAACTGCTCATAGTGCCGGATGACATCACACCAGGTAAGCTATTTCTTAAACAAATATGTCATAATCTATAAAAAGCTATTTCGGGGTTTGGGTATTTTTTGAAATTAGACTTTATTCCAGACTTTTCTAACAGGGTATCAGTTGGTAAATACAACTCTGCTGTTTGCCGTAGTACTGAGAAACTTGTAGCTGAAGTTGAGCTGTAGTTGACCTACCTGGATCATTTCAGCCTTCCGTTAAGGAGCTCTAAAAATGCCTCTAGATGTCATTTTTGGATCCACAATAACTGGTCTTTACTCCAGTATCCTCGCTTCTGTAGGTTGTGTATATTAAGTACATGTGTCCTCTGCCGCTCTGCTCTTTAACTTGTGACCCTTTGGACGGGGCGTGTCCATCAACCAGCTTTTGCATTTGACCAGCTGCAACAGGAAAACCCCTGTTACATATTGAAGCATCACTAATAACAATCTAATAATGTAATCTATAACAATAGTTGAGTCACAGGGGACAGTTTACTGCAGAATGACTGCTTTTCATTATGATTATTATGTAATATGCATGTTTTACTATGACATTTCTATAGTCTCATGAAAATAGATGATAGGATATGGGGAAACAAGAATTAATATATAGCCAAAGGTATGTAAAGATCATATTTTGTTTATAATTCACGTGCTATTGCTGATTATTTAGTTCCTGTTCAGCATGTGCATCATGTTGTGATCTTGGCTTGTGTGTCTGAGATATGCATAAACTTCATCTGGTTCATTATTGTGACGGATTGTGTCCATGTGTCACCTTCCCTTCTAAAAAAACAAATAAAAAAAAATGTGACATTAGATGTGAAGCAAATTTTGCAGCTCTGTCTGTGCGTGCACGACCTGCAGTTCGCTTTTTCCTCCACACGGTGGAGTAGTCCACCTGTGTCTGAGGCAAGAATCAAAAGAACAGACTTCTCCTTCATTCATATTTTTATAATTTAATACTGTTTCAGCACAGACGTTTAAAAAAACAAAGTTCTTTGTCATTCTCATTACATTCAAACTGTTGTACGTGAGTTGAATTGTAGATTAAAACCAGTTTTCCCAGGCGGTGAAAACCTTAGTTGTTTGCATAATATTTCTGTTGTATTGTGAGTTTATAGTGACCACCTCTCCTGTGACATGACCACGCTCCTGTCCTCCATAGCTTTTATTTTGCTGTGAAATCTGCATCCTTCATACCGTGTCTCTGTAGAGACTGTCTCTGTAGCTCTGTAGTCGAGTCTTGATCTGCACATTCACATGTCTCGCTTTAGCTGTCCCTCTGAAGCCGCTCTCTTTCTCTTTAAGCGTCTGTGGCCACACGGTGTAAACCGTGAGCCTCACCCTCCTGAGCTTTGAGCGCACCGCTGCTCTCCATCTTCCCTCTGCGGCTGAGGATGTGATGAGCCAGAAAAACCACCAGCACAATCAAAAAGACAGTACACAGTATTATCCCAACAAACGCTCCCACTGACACCCCCGAGGGCTGCCTTGTTGGTCCAGGTATGTATGATGATGTGGGGAAGTCTGGAGCGGTGGTCGAGTCCTGTGATCCATCTGTGTGATCCTCGTTTTTTACGCAATTGTATTGGTTAACTAACGTATATCCTGGAGAGCATGAGCACACATAGCTACCGAATGTGTTTGTACAGTGCTGATCACAAAAATTGGAGATGCACTCGTCAATTTCTATGCACACCGTGTGGTCCTCTCTTTCCTCTGCTACATAACCGTCAGGACAATAGCACTGGGACGCATCGTTCGGGTCGCACTCCGCAGCGCACTCCTCCCTCCCGCAGTGAAGTTTACACTTATTCGGCGACTTTGGATCCACTTTATATCCCTCAAAACACGAGCAGTTGTAGCTACCAGGAGTGTTGTGGCAGTCGTGCTCGCACGGAGCAGAGAAGCACTCGTTGTCGTCGACGCACAGGCTGTCGGACTTCACGTATCCATCCTCGCAGACGCACTGAAAGCCGCCGATGGTGTTTATGCACTTGAAGTTCTCCCCGGGACACTGCCGCTCGTCCTTGCAGTCATTGAAGTCCACGCACGACCTGCCGTCCTGAGCCAGCTTATATCCGTGGTCGCACACGCACGCGTAGGAGCCATCGCTCTTGTAACAGGCGTGATCGCAGCGCAGGGCGAGACACGGGTCGTTTGTGGCCTCTTCGCAGGTGACTTTATTTTCAGGGCTGACGATTTGACCCGGCGGACAGTAACAGGACGGGACTTCGTTTGGGTCCACTGCGCATTTGTGCTCGCACCCGCCTTCTTGTATCTCGCAGCTCCAGGGCGCCTTCAGCCACTTCTCGGAGAAGCAGACGTATTTAGTCTCAGATGGCATCCGGGTAGCGATGGTGCCCATGGGCAGAGTCAGCACATCCTCGACCTTAAACCCCATAGGGGTCATGTAGGTGACAGACTCGCCCTGTGGAACCTCTAGATTTTTGCATGGCTGAATTAAGTCGTACTCGCAGAGAAACCCGACCGCCTGTTCACCACATGGTTCCTGGGTCCATTTGAAGTCGCTCTCTTTGGAAACTGAGACGCACCGAGGAGAGGAGCAGCTGCTGTCAAAGCTTGGCGCCCAGTTGAAGAAGTCACTCTCGCTGTCTTCGGTCACCCACTGGAATCCTTTCAGCCCAGCAGCAGCTTCTGGACAGTCGGTCCCCAGATGCAAACCGATCCAGAACCGCCCCGTGAAGTTCCCCAGCAAAATACTCAGAATATCATGTGATACAGATGAGCGCACTGTCATTAAGTGGCCTCCTTGATCTTTACATTGATTCTGGGCTGTTGTGAAATCGCTGGGGTCTTGGATCATCCCGAAACACTGGTTCCCGATGCAGTATCCGTTATTCGCCCCTGCCCCGCCGGTTCTTCCCATCATGGAAACCAGCATGACAACAAGCAGTCCCGTTACATCACTCATGTTTGCGCCTCGGTTGTGTCCGTTCAAGTTCTTGCGAGTTCCAGCAGTCTATAGGCTTGTTTGTTTGAGAAACTGTTTAGCTCGTATTTATAAGCCCCTAACTCCATGCTACTGTGCCGGCGGAGGAAGGAAGTCGCTCTTAATCAGCCCGCTGCGCCACTCACTGCTCTCCACAAACTTTCTCCTTGAGCACAGACCATATCCCCAATTACGCACGACTTTTACGCACATACGCACCGAAGACGCACTCACGCAAGGGGGAATCACCCAACGCCCCCTTTTTCCAGTAGCCCCTCCCAACTCCACTCTGCACAACATGTAAGTCCATGAGCGAGTCTCTTAGTCTCGTGGTCAGTTTCTTTAGATCCGGTGACATAAATAAACGTTTCTTGCACGTTTTCACTCGTTTTACACATTTTCTGATCACGAACGCAACTTTATCTCAACTCAGGGCAGGGTAAGGAAAATTAACATCTTAATGAAAACAAAATACAGCAAGGGTGTCTTTGTAAAGATGCATGTTTTCCTTTACACTGACTCCACTCCCTTGTTGTGTTGCATATGATCAGCAGCCATGTATGTGCCATGATAGAAAGAAGGAAGGACAGTGTAAAGCAGGGGAAAGAAACAGGTGTGAAGTTTCCTCATTTCTATATTAACCAGTGTTTGTTCAGTTCTCACACCTCCTATTTTATAAACTCACTGTGGCTCTGACACTTCAAATCTTAGTCCCCCCATAGCCTCTATAATGTTGGTTATGATGCTTATTCCAATGTTGCTCTCATTACAGATTGCTGTGAACAGACTCGGCTAAATGCTTGCTGTGGTAAATGTAAATATAAAGGATCTGATTGTGGGTCTCACATTAACTCTGCAGTTTGAGTGAAAGGTTAACAGAAGCCACGGGGACAGGAAAAAAGAAACCAGCCCGACCAAACCAAATAAATGAAACAATAAATTCATAAATAAATATGCCTCTTCCAAAAACAAACAAACAAACAAACAAACACACAAAAACAACCTGGAGAACAATTATATCAGAATAAAACCTTAAGCTGCATTTATTCTTTTTCTTTTACAGCATCGTTCAATAGTGAAATATTCAACAGCAAAAAAACAAAACAATAATAAGTCTGTGAAACAGACATTCAGTGGCTGGGTATATCAGAAGGAGGTGCACTTGTGTTTTCATAACAGGCTCCATTATATAAGAAGACGTTAGCAGCACAGTTTACATTCAGGTGTAGCTGACCTCGCTGGATCAGTCTGTTTTACACTAATGTTAATAAAATACATCAGCAATGTACAGCCAGTGTAGCAGCTCAGCATTATCAGTGAAAGTTTTGCTCTTCTGATGCATATAGACAAACTAAAGTGTAACTATCAGGATTTAAATGATCTGTGTTGTACTTATATCTGTAATACATAGATTATGTGGTTTTTTTTTATGGCTGTAAAATTAATTATTTTCACAAATGATGCCATAAAGAGTAGGAGTGTTTTTTATAGCTATATAGCTGTAGATATTTTTATTTACTGTATTTTTCGGATTCTCTGTATTAAATATGAGCCGTCAGTCGGTCAGCATCCTTGGCCTTCAGATGATTCTCAGTTTGTTTTGATCACGGTTATTTTAAAGAAGAGAGAGTCAGAATGAGGATGAACTTGTTGGGTAAAAATGGTCCAGAGTTGTTGCTGTTTCACAAACCGTTCCTATAGCAACCAGTGCATCCCAAAGCAATCAGTGGTCTGCCTTAAAACTACATATCTCAAATGTCCAACTTCAAGAAAGACAGGAATATTTTTATGAGCGAAACATCAGTCACAGCGAGTCACTGTGACGTAATCCAGAAAAAAACACACAAATAATGTGCCTTTAACTAAAGAGAATTTCTTATGGCTGTTTTTTATCAGTGCTAAGAGCTTAGACTGAGACTTTATCAAAAGATAAAAAAAGTAGTTAACACATAAAGTAATAATAACATGGCATGTAACATTATGATGTGCAAAAATAAAAATGTCAAGCAAAGACAAAGGCACATTTTCCTATTGAAGTTAAGGAGCTAAACTACAGTGTGTCTCCAGTGAAATGACACATCAAACTAGTTCTTTTATAAGATAATCTGGTCAATCATTAACAAAAAAAATATGGTTTATATTGCTGGATTTGTGACATTTGTAAGGAATCTGCACTATAATTAGAAAAAATGACCATACTGACTTTTTAGTACCGTTACTATTAGACATTTTTCTGTGTAACAGCATCTTATTTGTCATATATGACTCCAAATAATTAGCCTGATTGGAAAGAAAATCCCAAAATTTTCCATCTTGGCATTAAAAAGCTGAAGCTCCAGCTCCAGGGAATGATCATTATAAGGCACATAAACCCAAATTCCATATAAAAAATATAAAAAAAACATTCAGAAAACATTCAGCTGTTTTTCTTTAAAGTCTTCATTCAATTGTCTTCATTTATCGCAGCTTTAAGAAGTGACACTATGGAGAACTCAGTGGAAAAGTCCCATAGATCGGATGACTCTGTAGCTATAGTGCATGAGACATGGGAGGGTGCTCAAAGGTCTTCAGCGGTGCCATTACTGTCTCTGCAGGTCGTTTTTAAACTGTTTGTCGAAGGAGAACCTCTTGTAAGTCTCTGTGGTCACCTGCTGCAGGTAGAAAATATCTAGATCTGGGTGTTGGAAGGAGGGGAGCTTAAATTTGCCGCAACGTTTCGCCACGTATCGGACCGAGCAAAACAGCAGCACTGCACACAGCAACATGAACACGGTGATGCCCAAGACGCTGCCGGTCTTGATGTAAGGGGGCACTGCTGCTGGAGACGCGCCGGCTGGTGTCGGCTGTGGAGTAGAAGAGCCTGATCCGTCATCTGTTTCAATCGGCACACAGGTGTGGCCCTTTAACAGCTCGTACCCCTCATCGCACGAACATCTGTAACCACCGAATAAGTTTTCACAGTTGTGATCACACTCCCTCTCATTCTCACATTCATTTATGTCGGTGCAAAAGGTTATGTTGTTCTTGACGTCTGTGATGTAGCCTTCAGGGCAGCGGCACTGCACCATCTCCTTCCCTTCATCTCTTGTGACGACGCAGTCAGCTGGACAGTCTCTCTCTGTGCAGTGTTGTTCACACAGGGTGGCATTCTTGGGTGACACCCTGAACCCCTCGTGGCATTCACACCTGTAAATCCAATCGTGCTTAATACATTTCATGTGCTCACACTTGTCACAGATTGAAACGTCCACACACATTCCGTCCTCCTCAAGGAATCCATCTCGGCACTTGCACTTAAAACTTCCCTGGGTGTTCTCACACTCCTCACCCACACCTGTGCACGGGTCCTCCTCCTTGCACTCATTCACGTCCAGACAGCTCTTGCTGTCCTTCGCCAGCCTGTAGCCTTTCTCACACTTGCAGACGAAAGAGTCGCTCTCCTGCTCGCAGCCTTGTTCGCAGTCGGCGCACGGGTCTTTGGTGCAGGTGAAGTTGTTGTGATGGAGAGATTGTCTTGCGGGACACATGCAGGTTTTTGTTAAAGAACTGCACGTGTATTCACAGCCGCCCTCCATCACTTCACAGTTCCAGGGAGCTGGCATCCACTTCCCCGAGAAACACACATGCCTCGAGTCCGGATATTTGGCGCCGATCTTTTCCGCCACGGCGGTGGTTCCCGGTGGAAACGTCTCCGAATCTTCAACTTTGAAACCCCAGTGAGTGTGGTTGTAGCTCACCTGTGCGCCTCCGCTTGCCAGCAACGACCCGCAAGGTTCCTCGAATGAATACCGGCACAGGAATCCGTCCAGTTTCTCATCGCACGGCCTAAACGACATCATGAGGGGCCCCCCCGTCAGCACGAAGGAACAGATTCTGGGACCTGACGCAGCTTCTCCGGTCTTCACGCCTGTGCCGTTCAGCGATTCCATCCAGAAACTACCGCTGACTCCGCTGAGGAGACTCCTTAATGTCTCCTGTGGTTGTCCCAGGTCGACCGATGATAACTCTCCGCCCTCGTCTTTGCAGCGTTTCTGCGCACCTGGAAAGTCCATGGGCTCTCGAAAAAGCACCAAACACTGCGTCCCGGCGCAATGGCCGCTCCTAGAGAGGTCCGCTTCCTCCAGCCCGCACAGGAAAACCGCACAAAGAAGCAGAGCTCGTGTCGTAGGAGTCATGATAACGATGTTAGAAAAACCGACGGTGGTATAAAGTTCTGTGTTGGACGATCTGAAGCTAATGCAGTGACTGCAAGCTGCACTTAGTGCCCATTTATAACCCCCCCCCCAACTATGTGTGTGTGTTTTTTTTTCAGGAGAGGAAGGAAGTTCCGTCTTGGCCAACCTCACTAATTCACCAAAACACACACACACACGCTCACACGCAAGCGCACACACGCACACACGCGGGTGCAATAATAAGAGGAGGATGAACATAATCCCAGAACTCTCTCCCATGAGTGAATCTGCTCCTGTCGATCTACATGATAAAATAAAGGTTAATGCCTCATGAGAGAGAGAGAGAGAAAACTTTGCCAAAAATCCAACTCCCACAAAACAGATGCACATCCTTGAAACATGATTTATATATTCTTTATTTTTGAAACTTTATGAATTCACCAGTTCACATTTACAGTAACATTTCAGAGGTTAAGAAGAACACCCCTCTCCCTCCTTTACCTTTCACATCACCACCAGTAAGTCTTGATTACGTGAGCAAATTCCAAGTGAAAAGCAAATCCCCAGCTTCAAAAAAAATGTACGTGATTGAAATGTGATCTGAGAGAAGGCACTTCTTCCAGGAGAGTCACTGACTCATGGATTTGGAAGGTAGACAAACTTCCCTAAGGCACAATAACAAATACAGAGGTATGGACACAATTGTGTGACTTATGGTTGATCTAAATCAATCATCGTTCACACACCGTTCACTGTTTTCTCTCAAATTAGCAGAGGAGGAAGAGAGCTGCCCTTCCACTTTTCCTCGGGGGGGGGGGGGGGGGGGCATAGTGACTGGACGGTGAAGAGGAAGTGAAAAACAAGAGAGCCGGACAGACTTCCTACCTACCAGCCGCACCATGCAGAGACAAAAAGTGACAAAAACTGCATTACATAAATCATTTAGTCCTTGAGCTGCTGATTTTCCAGGTGGAGTTTGAGTTGAGTAAACCTAAAGGAATGTGATTACATCCGATTGATTCCCTCCCAAAGTGACACACAGTGACTCAGTGGATGAAACAGGAGATGAACCACATGCTGCAGTGAAATCAGTGGAATCGTTTTGACATCACAATTTCATTTGTATGTGCACTTTCACACCTGGAAACTGACTTGTCGTTGTGATTGCAGACATTTACGACAGCGACTCACAGAGGTGTTCGGCTCCCTGCTTCTTCAGTGGCTCCTTATTTCCCATCATGAAAGGGCGAGGTGGTGTGGAATTGGGCGGAGGGGATGTGGCTCGTGGTGTAGCCACACAAGGAAAGGAATCCTTTGTTCATGCTGTAGAAACAATAATCAGTCCACTGTTTTTATTTGAGTTGCTAGTGCTTAATTTCAAGATCCTGAGCTCTGCATGGATGCCTACCAGTGGGTGGTGTGGATTCAGTCCAGTGCAGTGACACACTCAACAGTTTGGCGCCAAAAATCAGGTCACTGGCTGTCAGTGTATTAGTTCTCTGATGTCTATCTCTAATGCCGACAGTGACTTTACCCAGCCGCGCCTTGGAGACTGTTTTGTTTCTTCTAAATTAAACTGCTTTTTTCCAGTCGCCATTGCTTTCACAGTGACTCCATGTGATGGATCCAGAAACTTAGATAAAGTCTTGTTTTTAATTAGATATTTGTAACATTGCTTCATAGTTCTGTTGGAGCAGTTACGCCCTGACTGACCTATGTGGGCCTTGATGGCTTCCTGCCACTATATATAGTTTCTCCAACTCATGGCCCAATGTTAAGGTCTCCTTCTTCCTCATGCGGTAAAAATAAGTGGCAGGCCGACGGCAGAATATAGAATGAAGTAACATTTTCAGTCTCAGTGGGTCCTTCACCTGCTTAATAATCAGTTGCGACGTCTGTACAAATGAGTAAATCAGCAAGTGTAAGGCGACACGTTAGTAGTGATTATCATGGTAATCAGTAGTAAAGTTCGTTAAATGATTAAAAAAATTTCAACTTCTTTTCTCAACATCCCGTATCTATATGCAGCTGTCACTGTGAGTTTTAAAAATATTACAAAACATTCTTTACATCAGTTTTTAGAGCTGGATTATACCCTGAGTTTAAGACAAAGGTGGAAGGACAAATTACTCCGCAGATTCAGACTCAGACATTTTATTATCCCAAGTGGGGAACAGGTAAAGAAAAACAAGTGTAAGAATATACATAATTCCTAAAGACACAGTCCATAGATATGTGGAATAGGGAAGTGAAACCTGCTGTCACTCTCAAACCGAGTGCCACAGATTGTCAAATTAAATAATAACTCAGTTTGAGTCATGAAACTTTTCTGATTCATTTTCTCAAATCAAATCAAAACATTATAGTGAACTCACAATGTTTCAGAAGTTCTTACTTTAGATCAGACATCTTGAAATCATGATAATTTAAATAATATCGTACAATACTTTATTATTATTATTCCTGATGTTATTTTACAAACAAGAAACAAATCTGTCAAATATTTTATTCAGCTGACATTAATAATTTACTTATCGCTTCTCCAAAAATGACACACAATAACAATCATATCATTTGTGTCTCACATCTACGACATTATAAAAACATTATAATGAATGCGTAACCAGTGTTCTGTGTACATTGAATCAACTGACTTAGAAGTCTATAAACAACGGTGAAAACAGTTAATTTCACTTCTCCATCGCTGATTAATGGGCGACGCATGTTAAAAGAAGAGTATGACTGGGAGCTGGGCTTGTGTGCGTCACTGAACTGGTAACTTTGCCCAAATTTGGGACTTTGTAGCTCCAGTGACTGATAGAGATGTCAGGGTGTGGTATGCAGTGGTACGAATGACATCAGAAATGTTTTTTTTACTAGAAACACTTGTTTTAACCCGAATCATGATCTTTTCTTAAACTTTACCGAGCAATGACCGTTATCATATAGTAACCAGGTCGACCAGGTTAGGTGCAACTGCTATAGGTACAGGCCGCGTGTTTATTATTGCTATTTCAGGAGACACTCCTATGGGTGTCAGAGGGTTGGAAAAAAAACGCCCGAATGATAAAGCATTTGGAAAAAACTGTAGATATGAAGGGCTCATTCTAAACCAACGAAAACGGTTCTTAGTTTCAGGTGATTATACCCTAATGAAAATACACTGTTGCTCATAAAGCTGGAATAAAATATTTTTTACCCCTTTCCATGAAATGATTGTGACAATGTGATTTATTCTTGACAGATAAAGTTTATATCTTCTCAAAACTTTAGCAGTCAATCTCTTCCAAAGTGATTACTGATGCATTTAAATAGGAATAAGCAGAGGATTGTGTCTGAAAACAAAATTATTCCAACTTTATGGGCAACAGTTTAGATCAATAGATCCCTCTAAATCCTACACGCTGGTCCTTAAACAAATAAATGATTAGGCTCACTGAGATTATTTCTGCCTCCAGAGCAGCTTTTGCACCTGATGAAATGTTTCTACATCAAGTACTCTTGCATCTACCTGACCCTCTACATCCACATCAGCACAGACCATACTGGATCCAGTGAGCAAGAACCCCTGTTTTCCTAACCTTCAACCTAAAGTACAGTTTTCATGGCAGTTGGCTGAGGTGTTAAGATACAGCCAGGGACTACAGAGAGCGCTGTCACCAGCCCAGGAGGAAAAGGGAGGTAGTTTCCATGTCCTGCCTGAGGATGAAAGGAAGGAGAGCTGAGGTTAACTGACCCATAGCCTCACACACACACACACACACACACACAAACACACACACACACACACAGGACAAAAGTACCCAAAGTTTTAATCATTTTGTAAATGTTAGTTCACCCGCCCGGCTTTCAGGCCATGTGTCTGTATTAACAAAGATGTGAGCAACAGCCTCTCTATAAACAGCCTGTACACCTCGAAAAACAATTCTCCTTCGTCTTCCTCTCTCCAACCAGCAGGTCGTGTCTCTGAACTGTGAAATGTTCTGTCAAAACTCAGTGATTTCCAACTGGTGTTAGGCACGGCAGCACTTTTGCTCAGTTGCATGTCATATTTCTAGATTACCAGGTTCAGACGGTGATGATAAGATAAAGATCATGATTTGATTCCTTTTCAAAAATGTGAACAACTTTAATAATGTTGAAAAGTTTTCAATGTAAGTGATGCAGGAAAAATCTACAGTCCTGGTTCTGTGTACAAATATATTACAAAGTCTATCTGAAGTTAATATGAGGCTCCATCACAGATAAATGAAGTGTGTTTCTTCTCGGTACAAAATTCCCTGTTTTTGTGATGAACCCTCCTCTGTATCTCAACAAGTAAAATCTGTCCGGAGAAACACAAAGAGGGAATTTCAATCTAAAAAAGCAGAAACTTTGAAAGATATCCACTTGATTTCTTTAACTCTAATGAAGCTTCATTTTGGCTTCAGATAAACTGTAGACTGTATTTTTATGGCTAATGTCCCAAAAAACGACAAAAAATGACATATATTTTTGTAGAAGTTGTAGTTTGTGCTGCTGTTGAACTCTCTCTCCTATCACCTTCATCAAAGTAAGATTTGTTGGGTTTCAATGTTGTAATTTTCTGAAAAAATTACACAGTAATCCGCTGTTAATGGGAAGTGGTAGCCAGTTATTTACCGTACGTCTCCTTTAGATGGAATTTAACTTCCTGCCAAAATTTTTTTTTTCTCAAAGCTAAGTTATAATTTGACATCATCGCTTCCTTTCTTTTTTAGCTGTTACTCAGCTAGAGAAGCCTTATTTCCAAAACATGAGGATTGCTTGGAATGGATGCTCTTAACAGGAACAAATAACCAAACATAACCTGTTTTCAGCATTAATTAAGTTGCCCTTTTGGCAGGCCTCCCGTCACGAACAGTGAAACCCTTTCAGATGCTCATCAGCCCTAAAAGGGCACATGTCACTCTGCCGCTCGTTGACCTACATTGGCTACACATGGTCGCCCAAATCAAATCCAAGTCACTAAATGCTCGACTTCAGAGTGACTTCTGGGTCTACACCATCTACGTGAACTCAATCATTCAGCCTAATGCTCCTTCTGCGCCACTGCGTTCCACCAAGGAATGTCGGCTGTCATCACCGTCCCTGCACACAAGACTGTCTCAGTCCAGACTGTTCTGGTCTGTGGTTCCCTGATGCTACTGAATGCTATCAGAGCAGCAGCAACACCTCTAACACCCTAATGCCTAACTAGCTCTCACTATGTAGCTACTCTCGATGGAGTCCTCAGGAGTTACACCAAGGTCTCCTGCTGCACTGAAGCTTTAGTGTTTTCCCTCACTTGTAAGTCGCTTCGGATAAAAGCGTCTGCACAGTAAGTTAAATGTAAATGTAATGGAATATTTATCGACCAACGCTAGGAGATGAGATCAGTGTAGAGTTGTGTTGTGGCTGTGTACAACATTGTATTGATTATAACTGTATGTTTACACAGTTCTGGGTGACAGGCTTGAAAAAAGTGTCATATAAGACTGTACTGCTAATGCATGCATGATTTCACTTCCCTGTAAATGTTTATTCACACCTTGTTTTGATTTCATCAAGGGGTTATAATTTGGTAAGAACACGTTTACACATCCTTTAAAGGATAATTCCAGATTATTACAATGTGGGTCCTAATTTTGTAGTTTTGTCTGTTGTTTCTATCGGTTGTAATTACATTGTTCTGATTAAGTTAATCGCCAGACCAGGTCAGTCTCCACGTGGTACCTTTTAAATGTTGGCTAATCTGGGTCTTGGTTCTTTGCGACAGGTCAGTTTCTACAAATGTTTCTACATCACTATGTTTCTTTTATCATAAATACGAATTAAGGAGGAAAAAAAAAAAAAGTCAGCAGTTATAACAAACCACAACTCTCCTTTAACATCATTATTGACCTCACAGGAAATTAGTTCATTAAAATTGAGAAAGGCACGATTCTCCTGTAACCTGCTGTCACAATCATTGCGACACAGGAGACATTTGCCAACTCTTATATACTACTGTTGAAAAAATGCAGATATAATACTGATATTTCAGAAATGTAAAAACTGTCCAGTGATATACAATAACTTCTTAAAAATATGGGAGGATTGCATTAAGGAAAAAATGTTTTAAAAATGTTCCTCTCTACAAAAATGTTCTCCCCTCTCTGTAACTGAAATCTGATGTAATAGTAGTGACACCTACAACTTGGCAGAGCAACGTGATGTTAACAGAGTCACATGTTCTTGTAAATATTTTGGCCGTCATTCAAACCTCAGCTCATCATGGTTTTGAAATTCTGGCAGGGTCTTGCTTTCCCTGTCGGATCCTTGCTGACCTCTGAGGAACTTGCTGTGAGGATATTGTGTTTCACCATCTGAGACACAGATAAATATTCATGTCCTGTGTTGAGGTGCACAGGGGGGCGGGGTGGGGGTGGGTGGGTAGATCCACTGCCTCAATTGCAGGAAATGCCCCTCCAGGATCACTGAGTCACAAGCCTTCAGCTTAAACAAGCAATCTTCATTCCAACTTTGTCGTTTTTTAACATCTTTGTTTTCATCCTGATTGAGTCTGGAACAAGAACCACAATGAAACAAAAGACAGAAGTGGAACAAGAAAATAAACTCAAACTGAATTCATATTTATCAGGAAAAAAAAAAAAAACTTGTATTATAGTAATCAAAATGAAATTAATAATGCACTGTAAGATAATTAAAATGATGAAACAAAATACACGGATGCAGCTGGATAAAAGTCACAGTTCTTGTTTGACTGACACTGATGGACTTTGGAACAGAAGCTCAGAGGTTATAAAGGACATTTTGTGCTGAACACAGGAAATTATTGCATGAAAAGATGTGGTTCGGGTTTCCTGTATATATCAAGTAGAAGATTTTGTAATCCACTTTATAGGGCTTTGTAAGGAATGATATGATGGGGAACCTGCGAATAAACCAATACAGTTAATATTTTTATGAACTTTCTGTCTTAGATTTGGTTTGTTTTAACCGTGACTCCAATATTTCCCTAATCTCAGTTCCTAAATGTGCTCCTGTGGGTTGTATCAGAGGGTAGGGACAAACGGCATGCAGTCATTTATGTTGGTGACATATTGATTCTCGCTAATTAATATCCGCCAGTTAAGAAAGTTGTTGACTCAGTCTAGCGGAGTGACATATGCTCGTTAAGGCTGTATTTAATATTTTGAGGTATTAATATCAATCAGAACATGCAGTTTATTCCTGTCCATCACTATTTGTACATTTGTTGTATGTGTGGTGTAAGAATTATGAATTAATTAGTGTTTATGCACATGTAAATGAAACATGGACACAAGCTTAATAGATGTAAATGTGAAATCAAATTACATTTATATTTTTCTACATTAAATGTAAATTATTATTTGTTCATTTGGAGAACTTAATAAATGATCAACCTACGGTAATTACAAATACCAATTCTGACGCATAGTTAAGGGAGTATTTTAGTGCTTCATGGAAACGGTGCAGTAGCACATATTTATTTACTTGTGTTGAATATCTCTCCTTTTTATAAATCACACACAGTCACCCACCTACAGCCAAGGCCGACTGGAGTGGACGTGTTCTGCTGTATTCTATAATTAAGACTAAAATAATTGATCGACCTCACTCTGCCTCCTGTATCCTTACTGATAGTCTGTGGTGAATAATACTTCCTGAACCCAGTCATACACTGCCTGGGAGGCTACCAGACGGCAGAGTGGGATGATGGTGCTCTGTTGTTTTAGTAGATGAAACAGAAGGTGGATGTTACTGGCTGTCAGCTCTGAGCATCTTCTACTGTTCTCTCTTGCATGCTCCCTTCACGCCACAGTTAATTGCTGAAATCCGCTGAACTGAATGGGCCTCATCTCACATAGAGCCAGATTATTCTCAGTCTGTGTGAGGACAAGCCAAGTGGAGGAATGTGTTCTTCCAGAGATGCCAAAGCTTCTTGTCCCAGTCTCATCATCGCCTCTTTCCAACAGGAAATCACAGTGAGGCATCTGTCTCCTTTATCTGACCGTCTGTTAGCATGGCATGGAAAACAGTGGAGGAGTGTGTCTGGACACAGTTAGATTTATTGGCATGTCACTTCCACTCCGCTCCTTGCTATTGTTTTTTTGTGTCAGAAAGGAGCAGAGAAAGATGAAGCTATCTCAGCTGAAGCTCAGACCTCTAGCTAAGGTTTCCTCTCTTCCTCACTTAAATCTAAGGTTGCAGTTTTAATTTGCTCTCCTTATAACCATTTCTTTAAGTAGAAAAACTGTTTCCCTACAAAGGGCGATGGTCCTATTTTTGTGATTGAAACTTGAATCTTACTCCTACAAAAAATAAAGATTCATTTTATTCATCACCATTTTAATCATTTTAATACACTGAGGAGTTTTTCAGCTACAGCCTTACTTGGTCTGGTTGGATCAACTGCTTTGCTCAGCCTGTCTGATTTTATGCTTTCTATGTAAATTCATTTCATTTTACATGAATGTTTTTATGTACATTTTATGTCTTTTCATGTGATGCACTTGGTGCATGTAATGTCTTTGATGTAAAGCACTTTGTGCTACATTGCTTGTATGAAAGGTGCTTTACAAATAAACAAAACTGTAATGAATTTTCCAAGAAATGAGGCTAAGAAACTTTATACTTAAAGAACATGGATGGACAACTTGCACAATTCTGTTTCTTTGCAGGAAAGTAATAATACTAAATTGTTTTTACAAAGTACCTCTAAAAAAACAGGACAGTAGCCCTGTGTTTTTTTAATCGGTTATCAACAACTGAGATATTGGCAGATTGATTGCACGGAAAATCTACCTCATTGCGATTGTGTTCGCAGTGCCACAAACTCGGCCTCCCCTGTGCCTCTTTATAAATCCCAGTAACACCAGTGTTTCCCTTCAGCTTTCCTCCTCACTGTTCCCGGTCCTGTACTTGAGCGCTGCTGCCCAGTGACAGATGGATGCATGGATGGATGGACAGGAACACCTCCCACCCCTTTTCTGTTCTCTATACTTCTGCAGTAAATAACACTGCCCCCCTGAGGAGCCCACCGTGGCATGCTGACAGAAATATTCTGAACTTCCTGTGACCCCAGAAAGAAAAAGAAACACCCTGGGCCTTTGTAAGGTAAGTACCACTCTCTCTCTCTCTCTCACTCTCTCTTCCTCTCTCTATCTCTCTCTCCCTCCCTCTCTCTCTCTCTCTCTCTCTCTCTCTCTCTCTCCCTTCCTCTCTTTCTCTCCCTCTCTCTTTCTTTCTCTCTCTCTCTCTCTCTCTTTCTTTCTCTCCCTCTCTCTCTTTCTTTCTCTCTCTCTCTCTTTCTTTCTCTCCCTCTCTCTCTTTCTTTCTCTCTCTCTCTCTCTCTCTCTCTCTCCCTTCCTCTCTTTCTCTCCCTCTCTCTTTCTCTCTCTCTCTCTCTCTCTCTCTCTCCCTTCCTCTCTTTCTCTCCCTCTCTCTTTCTCTCTCTCTCTCTCTCTCTCTCTCTCCCTTCCTCTCTTTCTCTCCCTCTCTCTTTCTCTCTCTCTCTCTCTCTCTCTCTCTCCCTTCCTCTCTTTCTCTCCCTCTCTCTTTCTCTCTCTCTCTCTCTCTCTCTCTCTCCCTTCCTCTCTTTCTCTCCCTCTCTCTTTCTCTCTCTCTCTCTCTCTCTCTCTCCCACACAGACACACACACATTTTCATTCTTTATCTTATACAAGTCTGGCTCTTTCCAATTTCCATGTTCTACATACAGGCACATTAAATTTCTGGCTCTTTATGCACCTATTGTTCTACGCACAGAAACACAAAAGTCAACACAGACTCATGATAACATTTGACCAGAAGACTGTTTTGGAACTACTTGCTGCGGTTACATCAGAATGAAAACATGAGAATGGAAGTCTGCAAACAAGGAGGATTAAAAATCACAGATTTAAAGCGGGAAAAATATATACTTATTGTTTTTTTTACAAGTTGTTGTGTTTTTTTTTTTTGTTAAATAATAATCAAACAAAAAAAAACAAACTGCCTCTTCCTATACACCACGGCTATTTGTGTAACCCCTAACCCTGCGCTGTTCACTCCCATGCTTGGACATGTCCACATATAGTGTATGAACATATGAAATCCTGAGGACAGGGGTCAGTGTGGAGGAAAGAGAGGAGTTTTAATATTACAGTAAAATATACACTACTGGCAGCAGGGTGTTTAACTCAACATGTGTCAGCTGTTAGCTGTCTGTAAGTGTGTGTGTGTGTGTGTGTGTGTGTGTGTGTGTGTGTGTGTTTGTTTTAGTGTGTGTGGTGGAGATGGTGGGATTGAAGGTCTTGAGTTAATCTACCAAGGAATTCATGATCTTTCCATGACCGCAAAGCATCTATAGAGCGCATGTTCATATAGGTCGTGTTCTCATGCAGGGCAACTACTCCCACGCAGCCTGTGCTCTTGTCTCCACGGCTTTGGTGTATTATGTATACAGACATACAGTACGTACAGGGATGGTAATGGAGGACAAATTGGGAAACGACCCGTCGGCACGGTTCAGTCTCTCAACATGCTCCCTAAAGTCAAAGCTGCAGAACAATATAGTGTGGGGAAGTCAGCTCCTTGGAAGTTTTTTTAATTTCATTTTGAGAGTATGTGCGCTCCTGGTGGGGTTGAAATGGGCTGCGATTCCCATCAGCGTTCACTTAAACACTGGTGGAGTCTGACCTGGTTTTCCCACACAGCACAGCCTCCCTGTAAACCCTCAGAAGAGAGTCGCCCTCTCCCTTATGCTCTGACCTGTATGTGGTTACAGAGCATGCTGGGAAAGCTGCATTTCTTTCTCAGTCTGGTTTTGTAAAGTTTTGCTCATAAATTTTGTACAACTACGAACAGCAAGAGATCAACCCGCAGAGACAATAGTTTCTTCCAGCTGGACAGATCTGAGATGTTAACCTGTTACTGGTTGTCTTAAACTCTTACAAAGCCTGTGTATACTTACCATCTATTACACATGTGACACTGAGCTTGTAAACACACTGCTTTGGTTTTAGCACTCAGACAGTGCAAAGTGCTGGTAATTCAGCTTGAAACCACAACATGAAACCTATTATAAAGTGGAACAATTTCAAAAATAAGCATATATGTGTAGCCCAAATGTATGTTTATGTATGTATGTTCATATTGTAAACATATGATATGTAAATATATATCCATCCGAAAGCCTGTCGATATATATATATGTCAATATGTATTGTAAGTACTGTAAGGAAAGAAGGCACAGGAGAATAATAACAAGTACAGTGTAAGACAACATGACTAAAAACATTTTGTTCTTGTCTTGTTCTGGCTCAGTTTGTGTTTGAGGCTGATAAAACAAGCGTATTCTTGCATAAACATTGTGCCAGGTTCAAAGGTGGCAGAGACAACATTCAACAGGGAAAAGTGAAAAGGAAATCTTGTGCAACAGCTTTGGCTTTGATGCAGCAAGTGAGGCAAAGCAGAATCAAGGTTTGTGATCACACATTCCTCCGCTTGTTGGACTGGCTATCATTAGAGGACATTGGTGAAGTCATGTTGGAGGTGGCACGATGAGATACTGTGCCTCAGAGTCCGTGAAGGAATAAAGAATGGAAAATTGATTAATTCAGCATAAACATCTCAATAGATTCGACTTCATGACAAACAATGGCTAACCATAATGTTGCAAGCTACTGAATAATTGTGGCACTGTGGAGTTTCGTTGTGGTTACACAGCAGTGACTTCTCAGCCCATGTGTTTCCATTCAGCACAACACCACAACACATATTGACAGAGGCTGCAGTGCTCAGTATCATCCTAATGCAGCTCTTTTACAAACTGCTGTGATGTGAGATTTAACTTCCCAAAACAGTCCTCTGTTTTCATATTCTGCTGATTCAAGTTTCTTTTGGCGCTCCTAACTCTTTGCTGAAGGGAGACAAGGTTCGAAGACTTTTCTCCGATGTTCTTACTCAGTGTTTTATTTTTTGTTGTTTTTACTGTTACCTGTTGAGCTTTGTAGCTAACATGCTAGCAAAAAGTTTCCTATTTACAAGCAACATTAGCACTCATTTGGAGTTGTGCTTCTTACCATCTGATGAATGTGAAGTCCAGTATTCACTCTCCTTTCAGCTCTGTTTTGGCCTCTACCAGCTCCTCTGGGAAATATATGGATCTCTCACAGCCAAATGCTCCATTATGTTCAGTTGCTAGTTGCTAATTTTACCTGCCTGCCGTTGTGTGCTGACCAGGTAGTGTTCAGTGGGTTTTCAGAGCTATTTTGTTGAAAATACTTGCCTGCTGTGGCCGTAAACCATGAAGTGAACCAAACAATAGGTCAAAACTTATATGACATATATATATATATATAATTTATATGGCTGTGACATCTATGGTAAAATCCTGATTTTATAACTGCAACGTCGTCTGACAAAATCACAAAGTCCATAAATTAAAGACAAAGACTATTGTGTGGTTTCAGCTGTATTTATTTATAAAATGATCACTGAGAGAGAAAGTTACAAGAGACAAACTATCTTTCTTTTTTTTTTCCCAAAGTTATTTTTCAGGCTTTTGCTTTTATTACAGTCATAGTGAGACAGAGAGAGAGAGAGAGAGAGAGAGAGAGGTTGACACGCAGCAAAGGGCCACAGGTCGGACTTGAACCAGGGCCACCCAGGCATGGACTTAAGCCCAAATGGCATGTGCTCCACCTGCTCTCTCTGCTTGGTGTGTCTTATGTGTAGTTATTAGAAGCGAGGCTCAGTGTATTTGAAGTGCTCCTCCGCTTCCCTGCAGTTCCTGAGCAGCTGGGAAACCAGAGCTGCTCATTAGACTGTCTGTAACAGAAGTCAAAAGAATGTCTCTGCGAGAGGAAATGCAAAATCGCACATTTTATAGGTTTTCTAGAGACAACAGACTAGAGAGTGATTGGCCGTTTTCCCAAAACAACATAATATCAGCCATTTGGAGAGAAACCATGAATTGTCCACAAGATGGACAGTCACTAACCTACCAGGATAAACATCCAGTTACAGTTGCTAGGGAAAAGATACCTCAACACAGAACATCTGGATTGCATTAGCAGGATGATTTCACTTTCTTCAGTTACCCACATTTTAATACATCTACTGTAGGTATAGAGTTAGTTCTGAAGGCACACATAGCAGCTAGATTTAATACAAATGAATTAATTTTTAATAATATGATAACAAGCTGACACCTTACAGGGTTTCTCATACATAGACTATACTTGGGCGGACCACCCAAGTATATTAACGGCCACCCAGGTATATCTGCTGACTCATTTTGACATTTTATTTGTATTTTTTTAATCCGTCAGCACGAGGCCATATGTGATCAATTAACTCTACTCACTTAAGTAAATAAATGCAAATGCTGTGTTAACATTCACACTTATTTGTTGTTGGTCACCCCCATAGACTGTAAAGAAAGATGGAAGTAGCCTTAGGTTTCTGAAGAGCAGTTTTGAAGCTCAGAGTGGGCTGCTCCACTGTTGCCATCTTGGCAGTACCTGACTCCTCCTAACTCTCGGCTAATCCAAAAATGGGCAGAGAGGTGGGGCGTGCGCCGAGCTGAGACTTCGGTGCATGCTGGTTTGTGGCAAGCATACACTCACCCACCTGTCGCTCAAAGCGGCACACCCTCAATTATGCACCACTTTAAGCCTTAATAAGATTCAAACAGGTGAGTTATATAAAAATTCACCTGGATTGGTACCAGGCTGTAAACATGTTTATTTCTGCTGTGGGAGTGTATGGGGACTGACTTGGTTTTGGAGCCAACCTCTTGCTGCCATTCAAAGAAGTGCTGCCTCCACCTTATTTAAAAGCAGGCCTTCAGTCTCTTTATATCGCTTGCCAACAATTGAGCCGCTACATAAACTAAATCATCTCTAAATGCTCAGTGTGTTTGAATGTGTGCTCTTGTCTTGGCCTGCTCTCCTGTCTGGTAAACACACTGGTTCCTGGTCATGTTTCCCTCTATTTATGTTTTCATGTCTATCTGACAGCTACAGGAGACTGAGACGCTGGGGGCATCAGACAGTTGGCTGGCCCAGACAGAGGTTAGTACCGTAGGGTACTGTAAAGACCTTATCTCACGCTTGTGCTGATAAAATTATTTTTGTAACTTTACTACAGGAACTACAAGGAACAGATACTATCCAGAGAAAATATTTTCAATAGCGAGGGCAGAAAATGCAGCAAAATGTGGCAATAACAGAAGATGCCCCTTGGACATTATCAACAACAGAGTTGAAGAAAATTCCTTAATGGAAAAAATTATATATATATATANGCTACAGGAGACTGAGACGCTGGGGGCATCAGACAGTTGGCTGGCCCAGACAGAGGTTAGTACCGTAGGGTACTGTAAAGACCTTATCTCACGCTTGTGCTGATAAAATTATTTTTGTAACTTTACTACAGGAACTACAAGGAACAGATACTATCCAGAGAAAATATTTTCAATAGCGAGGGCAGAAAATGCAGCAAAATGTGGCAATAACAGAAGATGCCCCTTGGACATTATCAACAACAGAGTTGAAGAAAATTCCTTAATGGAAAAAATTATATATATATATATATATATATATATGTACACCACGTTCTTTTATTCTAAAGCCATGAGTACACATGGTTCCACTTCATGTGAATGTGCACAAGCAACATTTCCACTCCCACAATTAGCCATAAATGGATGTAGACACAAATGATCAGACACAGAGAAGAAAGACATGAAAATGAACAATTTCAACAATTGTGAAACCGAGGCTCTTACAGATGGGAGGCAAAAACGTGCATCAGTTTACTTTAGTACAATTGGGAAGAGACGTCATAATTAGGCTTTAATTAGGCAGACTCTAAAACTGTGATTAGTAAATATTAAAAATATAAAAGTTTCAGTTTCTCAATGAGTGAGATTTATGAAGTGAAACCATGTGTACTCATGGCTTTAGAATAAAATAATAAAAGAACGTGTATGCATATTTCTTGTTTTGTGCATACACATAGTTTTAGTCATGAATCTACACAGAGTCTTATGCATCTGGCCCCTGGTATTTTTAATGTATTCTCATTTAGATGGATCTCTGTCCTCCGGAGCAACACCTACACGTGATTTATTTGAGGAGGAGCTTATTCAGCTGTAGGTATCGAAGATTGCGTTTACACCTACCAGAGATCCGAACACAATGCGAGCCAGACTACCTCCAGAAGTGGTCAGGCAGATGTGATCACATTCTGGTGACAGCGCATTTATAACTTACATTAACATGTGTTTTTCCTCATCTTGATAAGGTGTCTGGATACATTGCACATTTTAATACACCGTGTAAACAGATGGCTGATGGATGGACTGTTAGAAACTAAATCATTAACTGTTTACCATTTTTTCTAAAAAATATGTCAAAGTATGTCAAACTCAGAGGAAACTAAAAATATAACAAAGAAAATCCCTGACCAGACTCGAGTCTGGTCCGGTTTGAATACGAACACATTTTAAATGCTGTCCGACAGAGAAATATTATATTCTAAACATCCACACAGATGCACCTTGTTAAAAATGCAAATGATGTCTTTGTTTAAAGAGAGGAAGCAGATGTGGCCGCTGAATTCACTCACTTCTGTTGATATAAGATGTTTGAATGTCAAATCAAACCTTTCATCCAATGTTGAAACTTTTTCACTTTCTGGGACATAAACTCAAAACATTTTAAAATTGCAGATGAAGATGAAAGTAAGAACAAAGCTGCTGGTTTTACTCGCTTAAAAATAACTTTTACAAAACGTCACATCTTGCACTTGAAATAGCAAAATGTCTCTGTAGGCAAAATAGTATAAATTATAAATGCAAATAGATAAAGAGTAATACTCTTATAAATGTATTTAATTTAGTTGTACAATCAGTGTAACATACTGTATACGTCACGTTTGTATTAATGAGTAAATAATGGTCAATGCCTTGAATGTAAGATGAAGATCATTAGTTTAACTGACTAACTCCTGTGTTCAATAACAGTAACTGTTAAATGTACTGACTCAATATGAACAAGTAACTGGTTTATTAGTGGCGCCATTCGTCTGTTCCTTTTTACATTCTGTGCTTCCATTCAGTGACTGAAGCCTGAGCTCAGGCTTTTGCTGAACCGTCATCTCAAGCCAATTATGCAGATTGTTGAGAAAGTGTTACACAGAACAAAAAAAAAATTGATTGCCAGTGAAATGGTCTTATCTTTTACCTACCTGCTAGTCAGATATAAGGCGTGTCTATTTGCTGTCTCGCTGTATGAGATTGCTTCAATACGCAATCTCACAAAGCATCAATAATAAAGCTATGTAGAAATGCTTTAGACATGATACAGTCCATTACAGTCAACAATGAATATTGCCAGATGGATTAGAAACAAAGCAAGACTGCACATTTATGCATCAGGACTTATCCTATTCCACAACATTTAGGAACAAAGATTTTGGATCAACTATTAGTTTCTCTAACAACTAAACTAAAACTAGACCCCCCAAAAAAAGTGGGCATTAGGGATGACGAGATCTGATGAAGATTATTGGGAAAACCCATGACATAATTTTTACGTTAACAGAATCAACTTCAAGGACAGATCTTACTTTCAGTAAGTTCATGCACAATGGGATTTGGGTGTCATCACTCCAGGCAACCAGCAGGAATTTGGCTCAAGGCGGTAGACGAGCCAGGACTGACAGACAAGTTTAAAGCTTGGATCTACCAACAAGGCATTCTGCCATGACTCCACTGGCCACAGCTACTCCATGATGTTCCACTGACCAGTGTTGAGGGATTCGAGAGAAAGATACAACACTTCCTGTGCAGGTGGTTTGGCCTACCATGAAGCCTCAGCAGCATGGCCTTGTACAGGAGTAAGAACGAGCTGCGACTTCCCTTCAGGTGACTGACAGAAGAGTTAATGGTTATCCCTGCAAGAGAGGTGCTGCTGTACGGAGACTCCAACAGCACCAAAGTCTCCTCAGCAGGCATGGAGGTGAGGACTGGGAGGAAGTGGAGAACAAATAAGGCAGTTGACCAGGCTGAACCATGCTGCAGCATAGTGAGCTGGTGGGAGCCGTGGCATCAGGACGGACAGGGCTTGGCAGCATTGTAAGACCCCGCTACAATAAGGCAGAGGGGAAAGAAAGACGTCAGCTGGTTGAGGAAGAGGTCCAGGCAGGGGTGGAGGAAGCCCGCTCCAACAGGGTAGAAGGGATGCAGAAGTAAGGAGTGTGGACTCAATGGGAGCAGCTCTGGCAGGCTGAACCACATATAGTTCCTGGTCCAGTCAGTTTCTCCAGCACATCCAGTCTCTTCTACTGGGACTGGGCAGAAACTCCAGCATGCCCCCTGTGCCAGAGAAGAGAATCATTGGGTCATATCCTGAGTTGATGCCCTCAAGCCCTGGGAGAGTTGTACTACCGCTGGTACCAGGTACCGAGGATCATAGCAGATGTCATCAGCTCAGGGATTTCTCACGGCAGGCAACAACAACCAGCGAGGCAGTCCATCGCCTTTGTCAGGGCTGAGTATGAGGGGCTGGTAGTTAAATGTCGTAGCAAAGGATGGAGGTTTGATACAACCCGATTGAGGTTGGGTGCAGAGGCTTAAGTTATCAACCCCGACTGAGTCGCCTGGGCGAGGATCTCTGATGCTAAATGACCCGAAACACCCGATGACCCCAGGAAACATGACTGATGATGTGTCCAAGTTGCATCGAAAGGTGTTCGCTAAAACCAGCGTTGTGGTAATGAATTGACATAATGGCTGTGTTGGATTTTGTGAGGAGGAAGACTGTAAATAGGAAACAGAAAAAATAGAAAGTCCTGGTCAATGACATCTTGTTTTAAACAGTTGTCCTGCTTGTGATATACTGTTTTCGTCATTACTTGATTATCAGCCATGTCACTAGTACATCTCAGTGATGGTGTGACTCATGGTTGCTAGGACATTTATGATGCAGCTGCAAATCCTCTATGATGCAAGAACATGCCTGGTTAGATGACTATGTTGCCACACTTGTGTATGACTCAGCTGGGGATGCTATCTGCAATCACCACTTAGACGAGACAGTTAACCGCAGACGACAGTCAAAAGTTTGCCTGTCCGGCTGTGCTGATCCTGGTCAGTGAAAACACTGAGGCACACCTGACCACTACGTGTTGGAAATGAGAGCATGAAAACTATAACATATGCGTATAATCTGTGTGTGTTCAAATTTGACTGAGGTATGACTGATTTTTGACACAAATTGCGACAATTAGGTGCTAAAGGTTGTAAAGTAGCCCATCTTGATTGCCTCCAATATAATGTAATATAATTTAACGTATGTCATTAGTATTTGTGCTATGAATAAATTAACATTAGTTAGTACAATACTAAAGTTTAAGTTGAAAGGTTATTATGTAGATTATGTAGTTACCGTAAGTTTTTTTTTTTTTTTTCCAATGCCTAAATCTGAGGAAACTCCCATGTTGTCCTTGGTGACTCTAATGTCTAAAGTAATGTTACAAAATCAAAGAAATTAAAATTTTGACATCACAGTGAAAATTATGGGGACATTTGTGGTTTTGATGACGTTTAATGATTAATACATTTCATGATTATTAACGTCATCCGATCCAAGAGTCATTCAGCAGCTCATGGTTATTTATGGAAACACTTGTCATGGCCTCATTGTGGAATCTCCATCACTGTTGCCCCAACATTATCTCAACAAACTCCCTGATATATTCATCAAGTATTGCACTGATTTTCACAAAAGCATGTATCACCAATACTGGCAGAAATATAGTTAGTACGTCAGTATAATAAACAGAGCTTTCTTTTCAGGGTTTAACACGAGTGTGGCCTGTGATCAGTCGACATCATTAAGTTTGGGTTTTTTCACTTGTGGGGCATGATCATTTCCATGCGAGTTGTGTTCTGCTGTTCTGAGATGTCCTGGACAGTGAGCGGTATTTGAGTTGGCAGCTATATCGGCCCCCACTTTACGATAGCAATGGAAAAATGTAGAAACAAAGCAATCTGTGGGAAGGAGAGAGAGAGTCCCCTGTGTGAAAGCATTACTGGCAGGCCCTCGGCGTCATCTGTGACCTGCTGCTTCTGTCTGGCCTGGATCACTGCTCACTATGTGTCAATGAGCACTAGTTTAGTCTGCATGAGGAGAGAGTGTGAGGACTCACAGTGAGTAGGCTGCATGTGCCTGTGTGAGAGTGAATGTGTAATTCCAATTTAGGATTTGTTGTATTACAAAGAAAAACACACATTTATTGGTAATTCGGACATACAGATGGCTTGATGTCATGACCTAATTCAGGACACACTTCCTTTTTACTCTTAGGAAGAAAAGTCATAAATCCAGTATAACAGTAGCTTGCTGCAATGCCAGTTTTATTGTCTTAAGTGTATGGACGTTCCCTTGTGCTAGTGCAAGGTGATTTAATTCTTCCTACAGTCAGAGGCCATTGTTGCTGAAACCCCACAGACGTCAACCTTTTGGCTGTTATTCTTTATTTTTACAGGTTTCTTTTGGGAGACCACCAGCTCTCAGTAATGCATTTATAACAAGGCAAACCACAAAAAGAGTCAATCATGGCTATGAAAAAAAAGGGTCTCACACTGAAGCTGCTCAGTGGAATAATCAGAAGTAAGTTGCACTCAAAAAACAATTTTCCAAAGAGCAGGGTTTGGTTAATTGGCATGGTGAGTCCTCTTATAAAACTTCCCAGAGCACCACAGATTTGGAAAGGACTCTGGTTGGTGTCTGGACCAGTGTAAAGCTGAAGTTTAGTCTGCATGTGGAGAGAGTGTGAGGACTCACAGTGAGTAGGCTGCATGTGCCTGTGTGAGAGTGAATGTGTAATTCCAATTTAGGATTTGTTGTATTACAAAGAAAAACACACATTTATTGGTAATTCGGACATATAGATGACTTGATGTCATGACCTACGTCAGAACACACTTCCTTTTTACTCTTAGGAAGAAAAATCACTCTCACTGATAATGACATTTTCTCAAGTGCTGTGCCTTTTTTTGTTGGTAATATATTAATTTTCCACTTCAGATATAATTAAGACATGAAGCACATTTCGCCTCAAGGGATTCTCTTGACCTTGGAATCAGGAAAGTCAGTGTAAAATATTATTTATGGATCTTCCTCATCTTCCTTTTTGGACAAACTTCTTGGGAAACCAGTCTACTGGCAGCGAGCATGAGACAGTTCAATTTAGTGTCACCAAGTCAGTTCGAGTTTTATCTCTGTAGCCCTTCATTACAAAATGTGTGCTGCAAATAACTTAAGATAGTTAAGCCTATCTAGACTTAACAATTAACAAATCAACTATACCACAAAAATATTACATATAGTAAAGAATAAAATAAAAACAAAGACAAAAAAGAAAGTAGAAAAATGGGAAAAACCTTGGGTCAACCATAGAAGCTGATGATTTAATAACATTGAATTGGACAATAATGTACAAATGTGAGACACAACTGCCAACACATACTAAACTAGAATTATTTAATTCCAATTTATTCCAATTTTTTTTTAATATAGATTTGGGCAACATTTCTATTGGTTGAGATACTTTGTATGAGTAAGTGCTGAGATCTGGGAGCATGATGACATTGCTGCAATGAAATCAGATGAGGCAGCATTCAGTAAATCTCGACAGGCAAAACTTAAGGTGACAGCGACTGAAATGTGGCTAAAAATCCTTCACTGCACATGAAGAGTTTGAGGCAAAATTCTGTGTTAAAATAGACTATACATATACATGTAGGCTAATTAAGGGTTGGTTAGCAAATATGTGGCCTGAGTATGCACCGGATTAATTTTTGTATCCATTAAGAATATTCATGCAAACAACTAACTCAGATTTAAATACTTAAATCAACACAAATAAAATGAGAAGAAAAGACAATCCTTCTCATGAAATCAGGTCCTTCATGAATATTCATGTGCAAATTGTCGTAATTCAGAGTTTCAAAACCACATTCAAAGATCACTTCAAGCAAAAGACTTCCACTAGCTCTGACCCTAAATCTGCTAGCAGATGGGGTGACTAGCAGTGTTACTAGGTTGGCTCGTTGGCCCTAGAAGTCTGTTACATGGCCTTCTCCTTGAAAGTTGCCGTCCTTTGAAAGTGACAGTTTGGGAAATGGTGAACAAGGCGTTATTATGTCCTATAGGAATAATGGCCAAAACTAAGAAAATAAGAGCTTTGGTGTAATTAACAGAGTTAAACTCACACTCCCGAATCAAAACACATTGCACCAAATACAATTGAATTGAAAATGGATAAAGCTCTCGGCAAGACTGGTAAGTAAACAGCTGGTAATTGTAATATTAGCTATGTAGCGATAGCAAAACTTACTAATAGCTTCTTTAAGAAAAGAGAAGTTTAATATTTTACAGTTTCCCTGTGTTTTATTTAAAGTGTTGATCCATAAGAAGATCCAAAAACCATCTCAGTGTAGTTTTACATCTCCTCTGTCAGGCGTCTCTCTGGAGCTCTAGTAACAACAGGTCAGTCAGCCAATCAGAAGAGAGGAGGCTCTGAGCCTCTCTTCTGATTGGCTGACTGTTTTCTGAGTGATCTGATGAAAATCTAGCAGATTTCAGGTAAAACACTCAGAGAAACCAAATCCTGCGAGTTTGGATGGTAGGTCAGGGTGGGCGTGGTTTGGGGCGTGGCTGAGAGCAGTGACTGCTTTGTTGTGACATCACAAAGTTACGGAAGTCCTGACAGCTCAGTTTCTGAATACAGGCTGTGTGCATTTCTCTGTGGACTGAGCGCTTTGATACTTTCACAGTATTAATATAGAACCTAGACCTGCTTTATAATCAAACAACACATGTAGTAAATCTACCTTTATACAATATGTTAACTTTAATGGGTTCTTCCCTGGTTCATGTACAATCCCTCCACCGAGTTTGGAGTGAGACGTGAAGAAAAAAAATGAAGTCTTTGGGACCTTTAGCAAACGACTTCAAACAATTGCCATCCCTTGTTAATTCCAACATAGCATTTATTTCCATGAATCAGAGTGAAAAGCTCTTCCAACTTGCCATTACAAATATGTCATCGCTGTCCGTGCTTTTTGTATTTCTTTGTCATGTCCAGAAAACCATAGAAAACATTACAAGTGTTAGGTATTTTTAGCAGCTAAGGTTCCACCCTGTCAACCTCTGGCTCTCCTAAGTGGCCTTGGGCCTTTGTCCGAATGTGTGTGCCAGCTCTTGTTAAACAAAGTGACAATTTTTCAGCACTTGTTAGTCAACATATTCAAGGCCAGGATAGTTGTTCCTTCCCTGTCGTGGTACCGGATTCTCACACTCTTGCTAACAAACAGTACTTGGATATGTCTTTTTATTACCTGATGATTTGAGAGGAAAATGTGTCTTTGTCCAGACATCCCCTCTGGCAGCAATGTTGTTTGTGTCACCATAGAAGCCATTTAATTGCAGTGGCAATGATATTATTCATTTGAATAAAATACACCACTAATATGCCAAGTCATAAATCCAGTATAACAGTAGCTTGCTGCAATGCCAGTTTTATTGTCTTAAGTGTATGGACGTTCCCTTGTGCTAGTGCAAGGTGATTTAATTCTTCCTACAGTCAGAGGCCATTGTTGCTGAAACCCCACAGACGTCAACCTTTTGGCTGTTATTCTTTATTTTTACAGGTTTCTTTTGGGAGACCACCAGCTCTCAGTAATGCATTTATAACAAGGCAAACCACAAAAAGAGTCAATCATGGCTATGAAAAAAAAGGGTCTCACACTGAAGCTGCTCAGTGGAATAATCAGAAGTAAGTTGCACTCAAAAAACAATTTTCCAAAGAGCAGGGTTTGGTTAATTGGCATGGTGAGTCCTCTTATAAAACCTCTCAGAACACCACAGATTTGGAAAGGACTCTGGTTGGTCTCTGGACCAGTGTAAAGTTGAAGTTTTGATATGATTCCCAGCTTATCCATCCACAAACAAAGAGCCCAGTCAGAGGACAAGTTTAATAAATTATTTAAAAATCTCCTTTGAAGATAGATCTATAGCATGAGCCAGATTTAATTTTAGGATTAATGGCAGCTCCTTTCTTGGATTTAAATAAAACCGAACAATAGCGGCCTGATATTTAAGATTACTTTTAATCTTATATTGACAACTTGAAAGAGAGTGAGCACGGTATGCTAATTGTATTCAGTATAATTGATCTTATTAAGTAAAGTAAATTAGTTTTAGTATTTAGAGCAGGAAGTGGTTCTTACATAAAATGCTTCACTCTCACGATGAAGACTGGGTTCACGTCTTTGCCTCCTGACAACAACGTGCGTGCTGCTTCAAAAACACATTAAGCAATACCACAATTGCTCCCTAACCTTATTTGCCATAAGCTGTTTTCTTGCTTTGGTATGACAGCTTGTTGTTTTTGGCTGTTGGTTTTCAGCTGAGGTTGCTGCGATCCTGAAGAGATGTCCTCCAACTGAGGGCAATACTGTAGATCAAATGATTCATATATATATATGTATATATGTATATATGTGATGTCAAAGGGTTTAATCGTAGCCATGAACACAAAGAGAATTATTACCCGGATCTTCAGTTTCCCTTCCCTCTACGTGGTGTTTTAACATTTTTTACAGCTCATTGTTTTGGTTTTATGGCATGCAGCTTTACTGTTTTGTTCCATTCTCACCGCTCCTGTCAGCATTGTTCCCAGCAGCAGCAGCACCAGGCAATTTTTTTTTTTTGGGTGAAAAAGCTCTGATGAACCCACTTTACGCTTACATGTCCAACACCAAAGGGCAGGCAAAGTTAGCTTCCACTAGCTGGAGGACACGGAGCAGCATTTGGCTGCAGAAGAGCCACATATTTCAAGCTAAAAGGTGAGTGAATATTTGACTTAAACAATAAATTGCCCGAAAGGGAATGCTAAAGTTGTGCATGTCTGCTTGATGCCATTATGCTGCCCACTGCTGGAAACAGCTCACAGAGGGTATTAATTCTGCCCAAACCGTAACTGACTTTAAAAAGAAGCTAAATAATGCTCTATTCTCTACTGCCTTCATTTAATCATTAAGTCTTGCACTTTAAATGTCCCATATTTTGTAAAGATAGATTTCCACATCTGTGAAAGTAACAAAGTGCTCAATCCACAGAGAAATGCACACAGCCTCTATTCAAAAACTGAGCCTTAAAAGGCTTAGATCCTCTCCTCTGATTGGCTCACTGACCTGCTGTTAATAGAGCTCCAGAGAGAAGCCTGAGGGAGGAGATGTAAAACTACACCGAGATGGTTTTTGGTTCTTAAAACCACAAATATATCTTCTTAAGGATCAACACTTCAAATAAAACAATGGAAAAACTTAAAATATGGAACCTTTAATTAGATGTTACCTGTTTTATAATCTGTTTTTGTACTGTTTAATGCAGTGTCCGTCTTTTTATGTTTCTTTTGTTTCTGTTCTGTTTTCTGTTTTCCCTTTATGTGTGAATAGAAGACTATTGTGTTGTAGTGTTGGCAAGGGATCATAAATTAAGGTTTGTGGAGACAAAAAAGTTTGAGAATATCCTTTCTTTTACATGTAAAATGAGAAGTAACTTTTTCTTTTTTACAGTGTGTTGGAGGACAGGAGCATTGTCTAACTGGGGCATTGGCAGTCAAGTGCATGAAGTCAAAGGTCCATGTAAACAACGTCACCCGAATTCGACCTTGACTGGAATATGGCCAGCAGCCAGGACACTGTGAGCATGTGAACTCAGTCCTTACCGTAATGTGGATTTAAAAAAAAACTCAATTTTTATAACTTTCCAATAAAATTGTGTTTAATTTTTCCTGCTGTTGTACTTTCCCCATATTTATTTGGAGTGATTAATTGGATGTCTAAGCACTGAACATTCAGTACTGCCGTGACATTAGAAGCAGCTGTGCTCTCGCTCTGACATGATGTCTGCCGAAGAGGGAGAAAGAATAAGTAAGACAGAGGGTCACTATAGCTGCTGTGAACACCCAGTCCTCCTCTTCTAATTTTTTAGGTTTTTGCAGGATGTGTTGTTTGCTGTTTCTCTGGGCGACCTGACCACGAGCATGAAATGAAACAGATTCAGTTATAGTGGAACTCTGTGATTCAGCATTACTCATAATGTAACCTCATCAGATTCAAACCATGTGAGGAGGCAATGTCAGTGTTTGTGGTTCAGTATCATTTTTCTCGGGTGTCGGCCGACAGTGTGAGATCTGACCAATGGAAATGAACCAGGATAGTAGGCTTTTTGACACTGTGTTGTAAATGTGCCAGTGGCCCAGTCCATTGTTACGCAAGAGGCAGAGTATAACTTCATCCAGAGGACAGATTTTACGTTGCCTTGCTTGTGCTAAAAGACCATATAAAACCCAGCCTTGTAAAATAACATCACATTATTTACATTGCTGATCTCTGGCCTTGAATGTGCTGACAGACAGCACGCATACTTCGAAATCCAGCCTCAGGGTTCAGGAAGAGGCTGAGAATTTGCTGAAGATGTGTTCTGCTCATCTTTGCAATCCCTCACACTGCATAGCGTGTTCAGATTTAATCCCAAACGATATAAAACAACCAGTTTAATGTCAGAACATTCTTAGAGTGAGAAATCAAGAATAGCATCTAGAAATATATGTTATTCAATTAGACAGCAACCTAATTAAACAAATCATGTCTAATCTCTGAAACCGCCAGTCCCTGGCCTGCTTTCATATAATTCACCAAAATTATTCATGTAGTGATAATTAATCCCCAACCAAAGCCTATAATCACTGTAAGCATTCCTTCATTTTGGCTCTGCATGCATGACCAGAAAGGATTTTCATGAGCTCGTCCAGCCCACAGAGCTTTATGATTCTGCTAATGCTGTGTAGCCTCCCTGCTTCACCACAGTAGCTATAATGAATTTTCAGGATGAGACAGGATGAACATCTACGGGATCAAACATGTGCTTCTCAGTTTGGATGCTTGGTTTTCTTAATTTTCTTATATATGCAGTAAAATACAAAGTATATACAGTAGATACACAGAAATGTAAAGACTAGCAATGGTTGCATATAAAGATGGCCGACCTGTCCCATTCTCAAAGATGGAGGGTTTATGACCTACACTGCAGTCAGCCACCAGGGGGCAATCAAGATGTTTTATCTTCACTTTTGGGGAGTTGTCATGTCGTCCATCTTTATACACAAACATTGTATAATAGTTAAACTCTTCAACTCATCTTTGATTGTTTCTGTTCTGTCTGAATTCTGCAAAAAAAATTCATGTAGAAGTAGCCTCAGTTCTTCATGACATTGGATCCACAAGATGTTTCTTTTCCTCAGAGATTCTGCTCCATGTTCACATGATTGCATCACATCATTTCTGCAGATTTGTCAGCTACATTCAAGCTGCCACATCCTGTTCTAGCTCCCGTCCTTTCAGTCAATCAAATGCTAGCATGCCTAATTCGGTTGTCTTGGAGACGTAGCCTCTTGGAGGGCGCACTGGAATAATTTAACGTGACTTCACTCCGAACATGCGAACGGGTTCACTCAGATATCGGTAGGGACATGTCCGTACTGTCCATATGCAAAGCTACGCCCACGGCTCAGTGTGTTGCTGGAGAACATTTCAACATGTGGACATGGAGGTGCTTGGCATCAAACAGCAACATAAATTTCCACTAACTCCACGGTCACGTCAGACTTACTGCTCTGCTGCTAACTGTTAATTCCAGCTGATTCGAACATCTGTCTCTGTGAGTGTGTCTGTATCTGTGCGTATTTAGTGTCCTAGTTAAAGTAACTGGGACATGAGCAGTGAGATAATCAGTGATTGTAAACAAGTTGAGGTAAAACTGAAAGTGAGCACAGCTAAAATGTCAGTAATGATCCATTATTGCACAGAAAATATGTGCACAAGTACAAAGAAGTGGGTCTGTAAAAGCTGATGAACATTTATAACAGATGTGTTTTCTTTTCTTCCAAATCATACTGACTAACCTGGGGGGTTGTTTAAAACCTGCCTGATCATCTGACGGCATGTGTTTCTTCACGTCTCCCTCCCAGATCTCAGCAATAAACTTGTGAATTTTATTCTTAATAGGAATGCTGGTGAACATTTTAAAAGATATAATAAACCAGAATTATGCTTCACTATTGAAACTGTGACTAAAAACATGTTTCTCGTTCACCGCTATCAATCACACTCCATTAGTTTTCAAACATTCCTCCCCCGCTGTGACTCACAGCTCTGGGTTACCGCTCAACATCTCTTTGTATTACAGCTGTCTGGCCAATCACTTGTAGTTTCCGCATGTGGTGATCCAAAAGGCCCCAATCCAGATGTGGAGCTTCCGTTACACAGAGTCCCATCTCGTCGTTGTGCCAACAAATAAAAGCCTTGAACCCCCGAAGTTGCATTTCTTCATCAACAGAGTGTGCACTCCTGATGACAGAAATGAGTGATGGCCATGAAAAATGTGAGCTGCTTCATTTACATACAATGATAAAAGCCCATTTTGTCCTTGAAATCTGCAGAGAAGTGGCCTGACTCATCTCAGCACTTTGTTTTGAACCAAGATAAACTTTGTTAAGACTTATTGGCAGGGCGGAACCAGAACATGCTTGGTGACTTAGGTTGTGGACATTAGTTGGCTGTATAAATCTTATTCACAAAAGCTGTAGTCTGTCTCAATGTAATCACATCTTGCTGTCATGGAAAGAGGGAGTTACACTGTTCATACGTCTGGATGAGATTCTTCCTCTTGTAATAGCTGGGCGTTACAGACTGTAATGAGCGTGTTTTTTACATCTTTGCTGCATCAACATCAAAACAATCCTACAAGAGTCATTACCACTGCGGCTTCAGATATGGAGATAGTTACATGAGGCTCCACAACAATCTGCTTTAAATATTTGTGTTACAACATGAATGAAATAAGCTGAAACATTTGCTGAAATGGAAACTGGAGCAGGGAATGCAAGGAGGTTTTGCCTTCCCTCGTGTCAAACCCGCCTGATCATCTGACAGCATGTGTTTCATCACGTCTCACTCCAAACTCGGTGGAGGGATCGCACATGAACCAGGGAAGAACCCATTAAAGTTAACATATTGTATAAAGGTAGATTTATTACATGTGTTTGATTATAGATCAGGTCTAGGTTCTATATTAATACTGTGAGAGTATCAAAGCGCTCAGTCCACAGAGAAGTGCACACAGCCTGTATTTAGACACTGAGCCTTAAAACGAGCTGTCAGGACTTCCGTAACTTTGTGATGTCACAACAAAGCAGTCACTGCTCTCGGCCATGCCCCAAGCCCCGCCCACCTGGACCAACCATCCAACCTTGCAGGATTTGGTTTCTCTGAGTGTTTACCTACAATCTGCTATATTTTTTTATTCGATCACTCAGAAAACAGTCAGCCAATCAGAAGAGCGGCTCAGAGCCTCCTCTCTTCTGATTGGCTCACTGACCTGTTGTTACTAGAGCTCCAGAGACAGATGGTTTTTGGTCTTTAAACCACAAACATATCTTCTTATGGAAGTCATGATTTCCAAGCTCCTACCTCCATCTTCCTTTACCGCAGGACAGAGGAATTTGGAGGGGAGGCTCCGGATGCATTTGACATTTGAGAAAAACCAAACAGTGGCCTCCTTAGCTGATCCCCCCTGCACAGATTCAGCAGTGATCAGCATATTCTTCGCTGTATTAGTGGGAATTCTCAGGCTTAATGAAGTATCAGTTGTTTTTCACACAGTGCACTTGGAAATTACCCTGAATCTACAAATGTTTGGCTTCAACATTTGTCTGTGAGGGATCAGAGTAATCTCTGGAGCAGGATGTGTGATGTTTTTTGTGTTGTTTTCAACAAAAAGTATCCAACAAAGGTTTTTTACGAACTAGAAGAGAGAAGATTAATGGCATGATGTGTTGACAGACTTAACTGGAAACAACTTACTTTTAACTCACATTAACATTAACTCACATAACATCACATCTCTGATAGGAGAGATCCCTCCTAAACACCACCACCACCACCGCCCCTGCTGATCCCTGCAGATCACACCCACACACAGACACACAGATACGCACACACATAGGAAAATGTCTAATGAAATCACCAGTGCGCATACACACACACACACACACACACACACACACTCTCTCTCTCTCTCTCATTTCCTGGCATGCAATACAAGCCAAGGTGTCGGTCCAGGGCATTCTCGCATGACTAGCACTCTCATCTGCTTTCACTTACTTCTCACCATCTCCGTGTCATGACCCTGGCACACAGCAACACTGGCTCAACAGCTCACTGCGTGGCTCACTCTGGCCATGTTCAAGTCTCTCTCTCTCTCTCACTCTCACTCTCACACCCACACGCCCTCTATCATGTCTCTGCTTCATTTATCCACCCTATAAACCATTAGATGTTTAACTCTGTTGTATAACAGTTTAAGGGGGTAGCCTACATCATGTTAGTGTGCAGTGCACGCTTTTGTTCTGAAAGGTGCGCAAAACCCATTACTGGAAAACGTGAAATACTCAATACATTTAGAGATCTGTAGCTAGACGGAGAAAAACACACTCCTGTATCCCGGCAACAGTCCAAACTCCACTAATGAACACATTACACTGAGATATCAAAATGACAATTGATATCTCAAGTTGTAGTTTTAGGAAGTTAGAGGTTATGAGTTATGAGGTGGAAATACTTTGTCACAAATACTTTGTCCTTCTGTTCATTGTTTAAGAAGTGTCTCCGCTACTTGCCTGGTAACATCACAGCAACAAGACTGTTGTTCAGGTTTTACAGCATGTAACCGCTCAGAAAAACACTCACATTTCTGTTTACATATAGATTAAACAAATGGAAACAAGTGCGGTTACAGGCCTAAAACTGAAAAAAGAAAAACTTCTTTGAATTGCAGATTTTCACCATTGACCAATAGCAAGAGAGCCCGAGAGTCTAAAACAGAGGAAGTCATTGTAGCTTAGATGTGCTGAATCCTCCACAACCTCCTCCATTATAGTAAAAACTGCTCCACTAGAAAACAGTGATTTACAGACAAATACGAGACAGAAGCTGTACACATAGAAACTTATCTTTTGAATAACCGGTGTAAAGTTACTGTCTCCTTAGCAACCTAACAGGCTAACACATTTTTTAACCGGCCATTAGCATGTTAGTGAGTTTTATTTGACGCTTCAATAACTTTTTATTTAGAAAAAAAATAGTGTTTAGTGGTGAAGTAAAGAGAGAAAAGCTTTGGATTGACTTAATTTCCACATAATTAAACAATAGACTTAATTTATTAAGTCTGGAAAAGCAGGAAATGCGACGTTTAATAAAAAAATCATAATTTACATGTATTTGACTCATCTGACCATTAAATGAGGTCGCCGGCAGAGAAGAGAGCTCAGAGAGGAGAAGAACACAGGTGGAGGAGGAGAAAGACAAGCAGAAGCAGGAGGAGAAACAAAAGGAGAAGGAGGATATCAAGAAGAAACAAAAGAAGGGGAAGGCAGAACTCAAGAAGAAAAAAGAAGAGGAGAAGCAGGCACAGAAAAAGAGGAGAACGAAGAACAGAAGAAGAGGAAAAGGGAGGAGAAGGAGGCAGAGAAAAAGAAACAAAAACAGGAGAAGGCAAAGATGGAGAGCAAAGGAAAGGAGAAGACGGGATCTGTAGTTGGATGCACAGAAATAAGAAGTGTGACGGCGACAGTCAGGTGGAGGAGGCGGCTGGTTGCTCCACTCAGACTGGAGGACAGTAGCTCTCACCCCCCCCCCCCCCCTTCAACTCTCCACCTCTCCACCCTTCCTCTACCTTACCCCCATCCCTCCTTAACTTACCCCTCAACCTTCCCTCTATCTCCCGAACCCCCACTCTCACCTCTTTTCTCCGCCTACAGCTGTTAATAATAATAATAATAATAATAACAATAATAATAAACTTTATTTGTAGAGCACTTTTCATATAAAAGATGTAGGTCAAAGTGCTTTACAATAAAAAAATATTATACAGAGGAATGGAAGGACAATGAAAATAGACAGGCAGAGCAGGTATAGAGTGAATCAGGTGATTTGTAACTTGTTCCTGATTGGAGAAATTGGAAGTGCTACAACTGACCCATGTTACAACCATCCCCAGTCTCCCCTACTCTAGTGATTCAATATTGCTCTTCTTCTTCACAGCTGTTTGTTTAAAAGAAATGTAAATAGGGTTGCTTTAACCCCTAAACCCTTATCCAAAACATTATGCTAGTTGTAGTGTAAACCCAAGCCCAAATGTCTCTGATCCTAAAACTGAGATTAAAAACTGTGCTGACCAGAATAATGTTCTCATTTAGTCCTGATAAGTGAAGAAATTAGTTTTCTGTCTGTTTGATAATCTGACAGGATCATGATGTATGTGCAGTTAGCTCATAGCTTTTCTCTGAACGAAACCAACTGCTTTTAACCCCAGCAGGGCTGAGCTGCACCGTTGTGGGTTTTAGCACAATGAAGTCATTTGTTTAATCACCAGGGCAACACGCAAGGGAAAATTTTGTACAATAGGCTGATTCAACTAATGGGATCAGTCAAAAAAAAAAAAAAAAGACACATTTCAGCAGTGCTGCTGTTAATTTTTATTCCCCTGGTGAACTGACGTGTCCACAGAGCTGTCTTCAGACAAGCTTTTCATTGAGTTACTACTTTGAAGAGATTCTCTAAAACATCAGGAACAACTGTTCACAATTACGAGAACCACAAATATTTGAAACATGTGGTGTGTTAATTTTTAAAGTGCCACTCCACCTAAAATCTTAAGTCACATTTTGTTGAAAGTATCACTATTTGGGACACACTGAACTCACAAATGAACATTTGAAAAATGAACTCTGCTGAATGAGTGGTTTTAAAGATGTTTTTTGGACAACACTGATACACTATCATCTTGTAGGTCCTATATTGTATAAAGGAAGATGTCCATGTCTTCTTTGAGCAGGTTTAGCAGGTCTAGGTTCTATATTAATACTGTGAAAGTAACAAAGCCTCAGTCCACAGAGAAATGCACACAGCCTGTATTTAGAAACTGAGCCTTAAAACAGCCGTCAGGACTTCTGTAACTTTGTGATGTCACAACAAAGCAGTCACCGCTCTCGGCCATGCCCAAAGCCCCGCCCACCTGGACCCACCATCCAACCTTGCAGGATTTGGTGTTCACTTGAAATCTGCTATATTTTTATTAGATCAACAGTCAGCGAATCAGAGAAGAGACTCAGAGCTTCTCTTCTGATTGGCTCACATAAAACTAGATAGCAAATAACAAAATAAAGTGTAAAGTATGGGAACTTTGACATAACAGTTTACAGATCCAGCAGAGAACATTAGCATTCATTGGGAGTTGTGTTTCTGTCCCTCTATTGGTGCTAAATGCTACATGTTCACCAGCTAGCAGTGTAGCTTTGTGAGCTAACAATTACTTTACAATGGAAGAAGCTGAACTAGTGTGAAGCTATGCTAAGAAGAAATCAAATTTAGTTAACTAAAGCTACTTAGAAAAAGTAGCTCAAACTACTTTGTAAAAAAAAAAAAAGATGAAATTGACAATATACAAAAAAGTCACATGCATCACAAAAAGTGCCTACCAAAAAAAATATACCCCACTGTTCATGGGAAAGTGCTCGAATGTCAGCTTTGGTTGTTGGGAAAATATGGTGATTCTTCCTCAGGCTGAGATTCGGGCGGTTTATGCATGATGATGTTGTTAGTATCTCAGTGTGAGCACTGAGCAACGCCCATGCTTGGCTTTTGCACATGCACTACAGGAAGAGCAAGTGTGTGGTGGTGACTGTCTGACGAATGCATTGCTTGCGTATGCCTTCATAGTGGTGCGGGCTGGTCTATAATATAATTGTTTGAAGTTTCAGTAGTTCACTAAACAAAAATGGCAAGAAAGTTATTTAACTAGGCTACTTGAATCACTGTGTGTATATGAATGTAGTTAAACTACCAGCAAGCTACTGCAAAATGTACTTAAACTACTCGTTTAATTACACGTAGTTCACTGCTCTTCAACACTCCCAGCTAGTCTGTCATGCAGTGCTGAGCAGGTAGCATATACTTGGTTTGTTTTTGGATGAAAACAGATGCTGCATCCATCAACGATTGAACACTGATAAACCAAAACAGTAATTTTTCTGTAAAGCCAAAAGAATTAACTAAAAGATAACAGAGCACTCTGTGAAATTCAGGAAAGCTGCACAGTCGGGTGATAATTTGCAGAGGGTTCATTTGACCCATTGTTTATACAAAAAATATTGATGAGTGCAGCTCTAAAAGTAGTAATACAAAAGTTATATAACGATTCTTTAGTAAAACAACAGCTGAAGGGTGTACACTTTTAGGTATGAATCTTAAAACATTACACAATCTACACAATGTTTTTACTGGCAGGGTTTCAGCATTAAATCGTCCTCATGTTCTTCAGCTCTGACCTCAGTGTGTAATTTAATTCTACATTTCTGATGTAACAGAGGAACGCACATGTAGACTTAGAGCTGGGAACCACATCTGTGTGTGTGCTGTTATACTGTAATCCCCCAGTGTCTCTGGATAATCCCTCCTGGTAGATCCATTTTCAACTTCTTATCTCTTTTCAAACTACTTTTGGAAACAATTGTTGAACTATGATGAACTGCAAACAGCAGCACAAAACACTTGAGGCTTGGATTGTTTCAGTTTTGGAGTTGATTTTTGCAGACTATGTCTGTATCCCACGAAAACATCTAAACTTCTTAATGAAACATTTGTGGTAAAAGTGGAACACAAGGAAAAAAAAATGGCTTTCCTGTCTGGATGCCATGAATCATACTGGAAAGTTACTTTAAATCACTTGAATTCAGAAACTGTATCAGATCTGCTTGAGCAAATGGAAATGGCCTGATTTGATTTTGATTATGATAAAATTAACTTCTAATTAACTCTTGTCACACACGCAGCAGCAGCAATACAAATGACGTACCGGACTCCGGTTGCCATGGTTTCACAGAAAACTAGGTTCAGGAAAAAGGTTGAGATTTTTATTAAAATTTCTTCTTTGTTAGGGGTCTTTGTTAGCAACAAAACATAACTATAGTTCATAATAGCCTGCTGCACAAACGACTTATGGGCTCTTTTTTTTACAGGAGGACATGTATGTTTCTTTTGGGTGTTTCTTATTTCAAATCTTTGTAACCAAAATCTCATCCTGGATGGGCATGAGTTTTCCAGTTGTTGTTAGATTTTGTATCTGCGTCATTTGGTGCACATGGGAATGCTGAGGTATCGAGGATTAAAGCTTTTGTCCTCGTCTGTATAAATATATCATGATAAGGTCTCATTCATTTTCATAATCTTTGTAATGCCTGTAAATGTTGTGGAATAGAGAGAAGTTTCCCATGGCTCCTTCTGCCAAGAGAGAAGCAGGACTTTGTTTTTCCATTCAAATGGAAAAGTCAGAAAACAGCAAACGCCTGTTGCTATTGCTGGAACAGAAAACTGGAGATATAAAAATCAATTTCACAACACATAAATCAACAGTAAATGAAGGCTGACAAGCCTCATAAGTGTTGCTGACCTTTTATGACCTCGGCACACGGTTCCATACACGCATGGAGGCAGTACGTGCATAATTTATATATATTTATTAATTCTCTCAATCCCTCTGAATGGACCAGCAAATCAAAACATCAAATATAAACATATCTGGGAATACATTCATACATTCAATTAATTTACAAATAAATGAAAGTCATTTGTGAACATCATCCTAACATGTACAACATTTACAAACAGACATTTTTGAATCAATTTTCTATTTGTGAAGCGAAAAGGCATTTGTGGATTTCAATTCTACGCTTGTGGATTAGCCTTTACACACACAGAGTTTCGTTCAAAACCGCCTTGTATACAAGCTTCATCTATTCATCATTTGACACAGGGTTGTAGATGAGACTCCACCGTGAAAAATTGTTTTATTTTTATGACATCTTCATCATTTATTCACTCAGTTACAGTGTATAATTTTGTTTGGTGAGTGGCATAAACGGAACGACAACTAGCACTTCTCCATATACGTTATAAATATCCAGTCAGAGATGACTTAACATAAAGATAAATATTAACTAGATAATAATGTTGTTAATGTTGAGACGTTAAACTCTGTGTTATATTTTTAGAAAAGATTTTTATTCGTAAAGAATAAATGCAAACATACACTATACAAAAAGAGGTCGCTGTAAATGTGCATTTAATGACATTTTATAAATTTTCTACAAAAACAAGTTATCATGCATGAATTCAGCTGTACATGGTATAAATTACACCTCGTCCTAGAGAAACTTCCTGGTGGGAAGCACCTGTTAGGAAAGAATACTAAGAGATGTCTGTTTGACAGATACATCAGTACATTTAGAAAGTATTAAGTCACTTTGTTTTACATTTTGTTATTTTGCAGTATTATGTTAAAGCACAAATAGTTTATGGCCTTGCAGCATCAGAGCCCCACTCAGTGTTATAGAGCAAACTGGGATGACATTGCACATTTTAAGGTTCTCCCTTTGCTTTCTTACTCTAGAGGAGAGTTCAGCATGTTTCACATTGGATTCTCCTTTAAATGCACAATCCATGATTATGATTTAGTGCTCCATCCTAAAAGCATGTGGAAAAAATAACAGGCTAAAATTATAAATATTAAAGTCATTATAGAAGCCTATTGGGAACTTTATTAGGATGATCATGTAAACTTGAAGATGAAAACGTTTGAACACATGTTCTAGGATTACACTGGACTTGACTTGATGAATATGAGCAAAGCAGCAGAAGCAGTCAGCAGGATATTTCCAGAGATAGATGAGTGGAGGTGAGAGAGTGAGAGAAGAAAAGAGGAGGGAATGAGAACAGAGTGATCCGGGGTAGATCAAATAAAATACTGTCCGATGATCTTACAGTACATGTCCATGTTCTTTATCCTTTGATGCTATTCCTTAAAGAAATTGTATTATCATTAGAGTAATTGTTCTTCTGTTGCTCTTCTGTCGTCAAAACATTCACTTGGCCTTGTTGTGGATCCATAAATGCTCAGTTAGAGCAGTTATTATGGTCTGGATTTAAATGTAGATTTGTCATCTAAACATTAAATCTGTGAACTGTACTTGGCGTAGTAATCAGGAAGCCTGTTTCATTGTTGGGCTCTTTGGTTTGGTGTTTTGGTTTTTCCTGCTTTCATGATAGATTTGTAATTGAGTGATGTGTTCTAACAAAAGGTTTCTACATAGGATGCTCTTGTGTTTCCTGAAGCCTCCTCCAGGAAGCCCCCTCGCTCCATGATCAGCTGGGGCCAATCGTCTTGCTCTCGGACACCTCAACAGTTGTAACGGGAGAGGTAGCGTTCCCGCACAAACATATAAACGTACATTATAATCTCAACATGTAACCTGAGTGTTATTAATTTTTAATCCTATAATCCACAGTGATCACATTAACAGTCTGGAGGTGGTGCCAGAGAAGTTAAAGTAAACATTTGGCTCCACACATGGTGAGTGAGACCATGCGCTTTGATTTGATGTGCACAGAGAGCTCAAGATTACATAATGCAAGAATGATTTCCACAAACATATCCTATTGTTTCTTCATTTGTCATTCTCCAGTTTATTCCTGTCAAGGTCGAGTAGTAAAATGTCTTGTGCGGCAGAAGGAAGCGTGTGCACCAGGATAAGGAGTTCTCTTGTTCTTGTGGGCAAACGTCCAGCACTGTCTAACTGAGTGTTTATTGCAACAATTACACAGGGATGTGTCTTTTAAGAATGTGGGGGATGCCTGGTAACTCTTATAAGACTGCCGGCCGAGTGTTGAACATGTGCAGACTGTGACAGCAGTGTTTTTTATTGGGGTGGAGGGGGGTCGGCCTGTAAGAGGAGACCGTCATGATTGCAGTTGTTCATTTCAGATGCGGGGACCTCCCTGCAGAGGAATGCTGTTTCCACTGGTGAACATGTTAAGTTACAGCCGCAGTATACATTCAGACAAAGGTTTGAAACAAATCCTCTAACACTGTGTACGGTGAAGTACAACAGTGCGTCTACAGGGAGCCCTTTCAGCTGCCTCCTGTAAGAAGGTCATGTGTTTTTATTGAAACCTATTTGCTGAAGTGTAAACAGACCTGAATTCTAACATCATTTTCCACTGCACTGCCATTATTATTCCCAGTGTCGCTGAAAGAAAGATGCATATGTGGAGGATTTTAACAATACAACTGCGTTGACTTCAAAGGTTAGATTGCTAAAGAGATGCTCCTCCAATTTTACACGTGAAGTTTGGTTTAATCTTCATGAAGAGCACGACTCAGTGTGTCGAGCTTTCTAAAGTCATGGGAAATGAACCCACTGATGTAATCAGGGTTGACTTGGCTCAGGCGTGGAGATGACATATTTTTAATAAATTCCATTAACTGGGGTCATTGAGTTTGAAAAATGGACGTAATTGCAACAATTACCATCCGGTTATGGTCAAACTGAAGACACATGGGAAATGTAGGATCCACTGTTTTTGAAGGTTGGTTCATACTAGGGACTAAAAGTCAGAATATCCTGGTGTTTGATGCTTTGATTTCTGAATGCTTATTGTGAGACATAGAGCCCCTGGGCACCAAGATATAAAATCCCCCCTGTCCCTCCTGCTTATAAGAGCAAGACACCTACATTTTTATTTGGTTTTGTACCTCTTTTTAGTTGTTTTTGCCTCTCTTTGTAGTCATTTTTGTGTCTCTTTTTAGATGTTTTTTGTGTCTTTGTGGTTGTTTGTGTCTCTTAGTAATTGTTGTACTTCTCATGTTGATTGTTCTGTGTCTCTTTTTGGTCATTTTGTGTCTCTTAGGTGTTTTGCATTTCTCTAGTCATGTTGCACATATCTGGGTTGTTGTGAGTCTCTTGTGGTCATTTAGCAGTTTCTATTTATATCCTTTTTTTTAAGTCTTGGTAGCTTTTTAAAGTCTTTTAATGTCTCCTTGAGTGATGCAGAACAGCTGAATTTCAGTATTTTGTTCACACTGTCTGACTCCTGCCCAAAGCTTCCACAATAAAACTCCTCTGCACAGCTATTATAATAAATATTGCCATATTCCTATAAAAAAATTATAGGAAACCATAAAAAAATTGAACTGAACTGACTTTCCAACACTTCATGCAAAGTCTTTGGTCTATAGTGTGGTTCTCAGCTAATCTGACAGCAGGTGGTGCTAAACTGCAACCAGGAATCAGCCCGTTTACTTAAAGTATATCTATACAATACCAATACCAATATCTCGGAAATATCTGTGACTTGATGACATTGATAAATAATATTGTGCATTGAGTGGTTGGACCCTCTTATCTAACTGTCAGAAAGTCAGCTCTTAAATCAGGTTTATAAATAGAACCAGTGTTCTTTTCTTTAATGGGAGCCAAAAGACAGAGGCTGTAAACCCAGAGCACATCCCTGTGCAAACTCATGTGGGAAGATTGTGCTGCTGGCAACAAATGCACCACAGGCCTAAGCAGAAAATTCGATTAAATCCTATTTATAAGAATGGAGCTTATAAATATTATCAAACTGAACTGTTCTTTATCACATCCGGGCTTTTTCTCAGATGGCGTGTAACTCTGAAATGCCTGCTCTTGGCCTCATATTGCGCTTTGGGAAAAAAGAAAAAAAAAAAAAATCTTGAAATGCAGCCACCTGCGGCTCACAGAGAGAAATATTTGTCCGGGGCCTGTTGGATGAGACTGTGATCCAAATTTCAGAGTGGAAAAAGCTGTTGTGTGTGGAATGTATTACGGGCACACAGGGACCTTCAGTCTTTTTTAGGCAACTTGTCCTTGCCTGTGTCGTGCACCAGGCTAATCGTCAATGTCCAAATGTGGCAACAAACCTGTTCGTATCAGTAAATGCACGTACATTCAGGAGAACTCACATCCAATTAATATAATAGAAATCAATCATTTTAATGAAATTATTTTAATTCAGAATTTGAGCAATGTAGACACTGGTGAGCCACTATGCTGAGTGTATATAAAAGTTTGTTAAGATACAGGACATCACAATATTAATACTAATACCAATACTAATACCAAGTCCCATCTCTTGTGACCACAGTCAAAACTTCAGAATAAGACGTAAAGTGTTCTTTGGTTCACTGCTGCCACCTAGTGGCTACAAAAAACTGCACATGTATGTCTCATTCATTTGGAGAATATGACTCATTTTTACTTTTTCAATTCAAGTCCAGAAACTTTATTTGTGCCCAAGGGGCCAATTTAAAGGGCACAAAGAGTAGACATTAAAAAGTGTACACATTAAGAAAACAATGACAATGACATGAAAAAACAACAGTGCAAAGAAACCCAAAATAATAATAAAAATAAAAATCAACAGCGCAAAACAAAACCTGTAATAAAGAGAATGTCAATAACATGAGAGAGCTTTTATCACATGTCTGAATATGTTGGTAGAACAAAGAGGGTTAAAGGGTTCTGGCATGTTTCTCCAGAAGATATAATCAACAAGATAGAGCGCAGTTTAACATTTTTCCACCATGACTGTCTTCCCTCTATTGCCAGTGACTCTCCCTTTAATTGACGCAAGGTTATCTGATCAGCTGCAATATAACACTTCCTGTAAAGTGTGGTTGTGATAACGTGGGACTGTTGCAGATGCAGATTTGACATGACTTCAGTTGCAGGAAGCAGCTGCAGGATAAGAAATCCAGCTTGTCTCTCACCATGCCACAAGTAGGTATGTGCATATAAATATCAAAACTAACTTCAGGCATAAATTATCTGTCACATTTTAATTAAAATACAGTGTCAATCATCATCATAAACAGAAGAGACGCCATTGATATCCAAAACAATTTAAAACATTTTATATTACATCAGTTTGGTGAGAGAGATCAGTTGAGAAAAATGCAAATCAACACATGTCAAAGTGAAAGTGAAGACGCCTTGGCCTTTTTCACAGTAGACAGTTTGCCTTTTCATAGCAGGAATGCACAAGTGTAATTAATAGCACTAGCAGCACTTCTACAGTAAATGATAATAATATTTTTTCATTTTTTCTGTTCTTTTGTAGGAGCATTGGAGGAAACTGGAGCACCCAGAGAAAACCCACAGGGAGAACATGCAGTCTCCACAAAGAAGAAAGGCAGCTGCAGTGGATGAAGACCACAACCGTCCTGCTGTGAGGCCACATTATGAGCCACTAAACCACAGAGCTGTCCTCTTTAAACTCAAAGTAATAGTTTGACATTTTGCTTCTTAGTCATTTGTAAACTTTTTACTCTTCAGGGCCTGAATTCTTTTGAACTGTTCTCCTGTTACAAGTAAGAGTGAACTAAAAAGGTCAAAAAAGCTGTTGTATAACAAAAATCTTCGTTCCATTTCGTAAACATATCAAGAGGTAACACTGCATATTAGTGAATCCTCAGAGTCTTTCCTCTTAATGTTACCCATCTCAGTAGCAGCCAAACATTGATCTTGTTCTGGTCCCAACTCTCTAATGACTGCTGACTGCACCCCATCGACGCCAGTGAGGAGCTCTGTGTTTAATTGACGAGAGGGATCGTGTTCTTGCTCCCTCCTTTGACAAAGCAATCTGTCCACTAAAGATGACAGAGGGCTGTTATTCTCTGGCAACCGCAAAGAGTGCTTGTCCAAGCTTCTTGCCATTTAGAGGTCAAACTGGCAGTGCTGATGTTGAAGAATTCGGCATTTGACTCAGCTGCCACTGCTTTGGCCATCATAGTTTTCCCCATTTCCAGTAAAAACAATAGTCTAGCTGAAACCTACAAAGACTGAACAAACCACACATAAAGATTGTTTCTCATAACTTGCCCAGATTTTGTCTTTGACTGTCAGGAAGAAGAATAACCCTAACAACTGAGGAAACACACCAGGCAACACACTGAACGACTGGTCAGTAATGGCTGGAGGTTTGGTGAGTAAATCCTGCAAGAACGCCTCAAGTGTTGCATTTTCTTTTACCAAAAGAAGCATGGATGGCAACCAACAGCTTGCTCTATTCATATGCAGCACGATTTGCACTGAGAAGGTCAAAGAAGGAGGAAAAACGTACAGAGTTTGGATGGAGAGGCTTGGGCAACGCAGCCTATAGAGGGAATAGGAGTTGCGTGAACCTAAAACGAAGCAAACTTCAGGTGAAGCCCTTTATCTACCGACATGTGCCCCACTGGTAACACAAAAGTGATGTCATCGGCTGCTGATTTCAGTCGCAAATATCAAAAAGTTCTTTATGAAAACAATTGGCATCAACTGAATCTGAAGACTTAAGATTCCAGTGTTTACATATCACAAACTATATGATTTACAGACTGTCAACACCAAGTGACCCAAACTGCAACAAACCCAGTTTAACTCGGTCCCATCAGTCATCACACATTTAAAAATGCACAAATCTGATTCATAACCAGCTCAATGGTCGGTTCCAACTCTGCTCTTCCTGCTATGACAAGTCAATATGTCTATAGTGCAAAGAAGTCTAATGGCTCCTTTCAGAGATTTAAATTGTTGTTAATTTAAAACTGAACTGCCAGATGAAGACGACCTTTTCCATCTGAAAAACTGTTATTTATATACAGTTTATATTTATATATAGAGTATATACAATATTTACAGTCTGTTCCCATGAGAAACTCCAACGCCACCTGGACTCGATTGTGTATATGTGTGTATGTGTGTATTTGGGAGGGATAGTGCTGAATTAAAAAGAACTGCCGACACCAATTTCAGATACAGAGCGTATGAGTATTTATTGTACTTTGTACTGCAAATTCTGAACTCCTGGTTGTATATAATGGAGCGGCAGGCAGGAAATGAAGAGAGACAGAGGGGGGTGATGTGCAACAAAACTTCCCGGCTGTATTTGAACCAGACATGCAGAAGTTTAAATGGGAGTGAGCAGACCACAGAGACGCCCCAGGAAGTGTACCAACTGAACATTGTGTCTATTTAACCTATAATTAGTATCAGATCACACACTTCTGTCTGACTAACCTACTTGAGAATTTACTGTGATATGTCAGTTCCTTTGTAGGAAACTATTAGGAAACAATGGGACCTGTAAAATAATGCGTTAATAATAGTGCTGTTCTTCTTTCCCCTAGTGCATGCTGGGGTGGACTGCAGCCTCTGTGACCATATTAGGAAACAGGAAGTGTAGAGTAAAGATGGATAGATGGATGGTTTTGATTGTAGCTGTAATTGAAAATGTGCTGAATCTGAATCTGACCAACATCATTTGCTTCTGTAGGTCTGTTTTGTGTTCATCAGCATGGTTCATGTTATCTGCTGATCAGCCACAGGGAGGCCTCAGTAAACGCCTCCACTTCAGCTCCTGACAGAAGCACACTGGAAGTCTCTATTTAAATAAAACCCTCTGATACTATTTGTAGTTTATGTGAAAGATGAACTGTTATGAATAATTACTACACAGAAGAGAGAATTTGTTAAGCTGAACTGTGTCCACAGCCTCCCTGATAAACCCTGGGAAATATTGATAGATGTCAGTGTGGTGCCTACACTATTTCCTGGAAACAAAGAGGCTCTCTCAACTGCCATTTCAGGCATTAACATATGTTACAGTAACTGCTGTATGTAAGCCTGCCATTCACAGCCTGTCATTGACTTTCCAAGGTACAAAGTAGTTATGTAAATTAAGTAAAAGGAAATGACATGTGGTTGAATGCCCAGTAATTTAGAAATATTGCTGATAAGGTTTTAGGTAATTGAATAGTGTAAAAAGGGGAACTACATATTGGTTTTATGCCTCATTTTCATAGCAAGTCAAATATCTTCACACTCCTTCCTATACTGACACAAAAGTAAATAGAATAAAAGCATCAAATGTGGTAGAAAAATTTAAATAACCACAGAAAAGAAAGAATAGAAATGTGATAATGTATTGTCACGACTCACATCACGCCTTTATCACAAGTGTGTACACTTAAACTAAACTTAAACATAAACCAGCAGCAATTTGTGTCAAAAAAAGATTTTAATTTAATTCCTGTTACTATACTGTGGATATTGCATATCTATCACAGTATCCTCTAGGGTTGGACATTATGATGATGAATACCATGAGAGGATAAAAACAGGATAACAAAGGGTGGCTTAAGAAATAGCAGAGGTATTCTCCAACACTACAGTGTCCTATATAAGCTTAATTCTGCCCCAGTATCTGACACCACTCCCAGCATCTCTAGTTCCATATCCTGTTGTAAAGTCCCCTCCTATCAGGGGTATCAAGTTTTCCAGCCTTGTAGCTTTTCAGGTATAACACCCCTTCCCCTTTTGTTATATGTTTGAGGCAAGACTTATAACAACACAACTGATTCCAATTCAACCAGTCAAACCTGTATACAGGTAACCTGTTGGGACGTTTTCTTTCAGGGCTGAGCAGTTCTTATGGGTGGATAATGTCCAGGATCAGTGATGGAATTTTATTACTCCTTTAATATATAAGCAGCATTTTACTGTTGTAATTGGTTGAAATGGAACTAATTTTTTAACTATTCTGTATAGGAGAATTGATTATTTTCAATATAGATTAATCTTGATTATTTTCTTCGTCAATTAATTAATGGTCCGGTTTGTAAAAAATAACTATCAATATTCACCAGAGCCAAAAGAGACTCTCTTACAATCCTTGTTTTGTCAAACCACCATAGTCCAAACTTTAAAATGATAAAATGAAATAAAATAAATTTTATATACTGTAAGAAAAAGAATTGTAATTTGTAGAAAAGCATCATATTTTATAAAGTCTTGCTTTGTATATTAAAATGTTAATCTGTAAAGTAACTTCAGCTGTAAAAAAAAATGTTGTGGAGTAGAAAGTACAATAGTTCCCACTAAAATGTAACTGAAGTATAAAGTGGCATGAAAAGAAAATATGTTAAATACCTCAAACTGGTACTTCTGTACAGTAGGCCTATTTGAGTAAAGGTACTTTGTTACAGTGCATACAGAAAGTATTCAGACCCCAGACTGGACACTTCACCCATCTGGGCTTTATGGCAGATCATCCTGATGGTGAAAGTTTGCAACAACAAAAAAGAAAAGCATCTAAAGGATTTTCACATTGCAAGAAACAGGATTCTCTGGTCTGATGAAACCAAGACTGAGCTGCCTCAAATGGTTGTCATTCTGGAGGTTTCTCCCATCTCCACACAGGATCTCTGAAGCTGAGCTCAGAGTGACGATTGGGTTTTTGGTCACCTCTGTTACCAAGGCAGTTCTCCCCTGCCTTTCCAAATCCTGCCCAATCAATTCAATTCAATTACCACAGGTGGACTCCAATCAAGGTATAGAAACAAGATGATCAAGAGAAATGGGAAGCACCTGAGCTACATTTCAATTGTCCTAACAAAGGGTAAAATATGACATATATGTCCCTATATCAATACGATGTTGCCATATATATCACCTATAAAGGGATATATTATTATCTAATATGCATCCTCTGAATATATGAAAATATAAGTTTATAACATACATGAAAAACACATAGTAAAATTTTTATATGTTGGCTACATACATTATTATAAGTATATGACGATTTTTATATGGTATAACATGTTGCAACCATATATATTAATGATATATAATTCATATATGCAATTTATTAAAACAATATATAAAAATTCTATATGTTTAAACGTGTTTTACTCATTAATTTCTCATTAATCTTAAACATGTCCATTTTCCCATTCTGGAAAAGTGACTCTTATATAATATCAACATGTATTGAAAGGCTTTAGGATGGATATATATCTATGTAACATATGTCTACAACATGAGCATACTGTATACATAAACATACATATTTTTAAGGGCAAGACATACACTGTATGTCAATATAACAAATTGTTCCAATTTATACTACGTTTCATATATCACTTTTACATGTTTTTATTTTCTATGTACATATATTTCACACGTGGGCCTATATATATTACTTTTGCGGGTGAGAATTCTTATTTACATAGGCCTAATATGTTTTTAAGAAAGTGTAAATACATTATAGACAGGCTTACTTACTTTCTATAAAAGTTTATCTTGTTCTCTATTCAAATTGAGCTTTATTTACATTTCCTTCTCATATTACACAACTATAGGTAGGACAATGATTCGCAGAGCAGGATCTCTGTCTCTCTCCCGTTGGCTGGACTGTACACGTCAGCAGTCAATGAGTTTTACCCAAGATGTATCATAGTCCCATCATCCTCTTCCTGGTATGAACGTGTTGACACATTACACCTAGCTCGGGTGAGTCAAATTAAGCTAACTGTTGCGCGTTAGCTTGTTTTTTAGTGTGGCATTACGCAAACTTGTGTATAATGCGAACTTTCTCGGTTCGCTTTTGTTCTACTTTTTTTCCCCACAGGTGCTAAAAACAAGCGGCTGAAGCGACTGTTTGTGCCAAATGACACGGTTTTCAAGTGGAGAGACAATCCCTGAGAGAGGAAAAGAAACCATCAAAGAAACGCTTGACATTTGGTTTATGACACGCGTCACGCGACGTTGGAGTTTGATTTTCTGCGCACGAGAAAACAATGTTTCAGGCAAGTTTACAATGAAGACACGCGCGACAAGGTGAATGAAAGCCATTGCTGTTCTGCTCCTGAGTCTGTTTTTACTTTGAGAAAATGAGGTTTCGGCTGGTCAAAAGGAATCTGCTCGCGCTCTTGGGTGTTTCCTTTGTAGTCGTGACTCTCTTGTTTTCAACACGTGTATTAATAGTCTCCGATAATGACACAAGTGGACCCAGTAACGTGGTTCAGGTAAACCGGGGCATACATTCTGATGAAGTGGTGAAGTTCAACTTTGGTTCGCTGCCAGAACTGACTCAGTCCGTGTACAATGCCAATTACAAGCAGTGTGTTCACAATGCGGATAAGTTTCCAGGGGAGCCTCAACTGGTGCTGGTTGTGCAGGTCCACAACAGGCCTGAATACCTCAGACTGCTTATCAAGTCACTGGAGAAAGCTGCTGAGGTCCACAGCTTCCTTCTTATCTTCAGCCATGACTATTTTTCAAAGGAAATAAATGCTATTGTGCAAGGGATAACTTTCTGCAAGGTACTGCAAATTTATTTCCCTTTCAGCACTGAGCTGTATCCCAATGAATTTCCTGGGCAGGATCCACGAGACTGCCCCCGAGACATATCCAAGGACAGCGCTGTCAAAACAGGATGCCTCAACGCAGAACACCCTGACTCCTATGGGCACTATAGGGAAGCCCACATCACTCAAACCAAACACCACTGGTGGTGGAAATTGCACTTTGTGTGGGAGCGAGTGCACGCTATGCAGGGCTACAGTGGCTTTGCAATCTTCCTGGAGGAGGACAACTACATCTTACCTGACTTTTTCCATTTTTATAAGTCGATGATAGAGTTCAGGAAGAACACCTGCCCGGACTGTGACATGCTAGCTTTGGGTAACCACAATGGCCTGACTGATTTTACCAGACTGTACAATAAGGTGCTGACCACTGGGTGGATGTCCACTAAACACAACATAGGTATGGCCATATCCAGGGAGGTGTACTATAAACTCATGGGCTGCAGCAACGAGTTCTGCACCTATGACGACTACAACTGGGACTGGACTCTGCAGCACCTCTCGGGAACCTGCATACCAAAGCCTCTCAAAGTGCTCGTAGCACAGGGGTCCAGGGTTCTTCACACGGGAGACTGTGGTCTTCACCAGAAGGAGAACTGCAGGCCAGAATGGGCCTCGCAGAAGGTCGAGGAGGGGCTTAAAATGGCCAAGGATGGCCTCTTCCCTCCATCTCTTACCCTTAATGGTGCAGAAGCAGTCGAGCACAAGGCACACATGAAGAACGGAGGATGGGGAGACATTCGAGACCATATTCTTTGCAATAACTACGCCAAACGTCTTTGAACTGTATCTTTTCTCTCAGTAATATGCATGTTCATTGCTATTCTGCAAATGTGCCATCATACACAACTTTTCAGGGGTTTAGAGGCTGTAATGTGTTGTCTTCCAAGAAATAGAACCAAATCAAGTCCAAGCATGTTGCATGTGCACAACTAGAGTTGAACTTGTTTTTAGATCTTTAATTTTCTTTTAATCACCAAAGCTGCACAGTTGCCAAAGACTTTGTTGATGTTTGTGTTGTGTATAATCCGTGCAAGCTCAGCCATGCTGTTCAATTACATGTCACCAGATTTATTTATCTCTGGGTGTCTTACAAGCCAAAACAGTGGGTTAGATTTATTGCACAGTGATGGGAAAACAGTGACCTGTAAGTGTGTGCATATACACAGAATCATTTGCAATTTTTATTTGCAGATATATTTCCTTGAGTGGAAGCGCTGCATAGGATGTTCTTTATTCACAAAAAGTTCAGTGTGTTAGTGTGTGGGGAAGCAATGTCATGGAACATTCACTCGCAATGTTTTTTTTCATGTGTGCTTTTTATGGTACGGTTTTATGTGCAAAAAAGAAAAAGCACATGTAATGTACATAGGTATAGGTATAATCAAAATGTGTATGACAATCTTCAAAATAATGGGAAGCTCTAGTTTATTGAGCAGTCGCTGTCTTTGGAGTTGACTTTCCTGTCAACGTGATTTTTTTTTACACATAATGGAGTTTGTTACTGAATGTAAACTTCAGTTTCTCTCTGTTGTAACTAGAGGTCTTTTTTCTGAGGAGAGTCTGACTGACACCACTTACTTTATCAGTCTCCTACTCTCTGATGTACTGAACCCTGGTTGCAACAACGAGAGCTTGATATTGATTTATTTTTTTGGTTGTCAGTGTAAATTTGCTTTCTGATAGGAGGAAGTGACCTTTTGGAGTCTTGTTCAAGATTTTGTTTCTGAAAACATCAGTCATGTGTGACTCTGCATTTCTATATTTGCACCTTCTTAGTTAAAAAAGAATGAATTCCATTGGGATTTTAGAGAAAAGCAAACACAGATGTTTCATTTTCTGGCATTCATTCAGTAGTTTAAAAAAAAAATATCTCACTTAAGCTGAACTTGCCTTTTTACAGTATAAAACTAAGAAAACTAACATGATCGTAATGATTCTGTTATTGCCTTCAAGCTGACCAAAAGTGCCTTTTGATACTTCCTTTGTGCCCACACCTGTGTTGAAGTGATTTTTAAAGGTGAACTGATGACATTATTGTTATTGATCTAGTACTTGTATGACTATTTGTCAATGCTGGGGACTCATGTTTGTTCTGATAGATACTTATGATTGTGTCTATTCATGAGATGTTGAGGGAAAAATTGATGGTGGATGTTAATTTCACAAAAAAATCTTAATTTTACAATTTGGTAAAATTATTGCCTCACTGTGGCATCTTGCTTGTGCCCCAGATAAGTGCCTTAACCTGATATCAGTGCATTGCAGTGTGTCTTATGGAGATTCCTGTTCAAGAAATATGAAATGAATGTGATAATAAAGTAAATGAGATTATATTTTATGTTGAAAAGCACAATACATTATGAAAGAACATGGCCTAATATGCAAAAATAAACATGATAATGACTTTCTCTGATGTGTGTATGTACAGTATGTTGTTGGATGGTTCCTTACTTGGTAAGATGTATAGCTGTTGAGAATGAGACCAACATTTATTGTTGTTTTTGCTCTTGTTCCCTCTGATCATCACTTGAAATAGCTGTTTATTTTTCACTTAATGTTTGCCAAATGGGAAAATAAAAGACGTTGAATGTTTGTATTGTCATGGATTTAAAAAAAGAAAAACTGGTAATACTTTATCCAGGTTTCCTTGAAGTGACAGTATAATTTTGTTTAATTGAGACACATTTTTAATTATTAATTATTCCAATATCTACCCTGATTCTTTTAGTCATTACGCAGCACATTAACTGAGCATAGAAAAAAAGTATAGTCAATCATCCATTATTTTAATAGTTCTTTCATGGAAATTCTTCTTAAAGTCAACAACTGCTAATGAACTCAACACAACTAACTAACTTAAACTCTAATAACACTGGTCTTTATTTTGGCTATAATCACTACTGAATTACAGTTATTTCAAGGGAACATCCAATGATATTTTAGGAAATTACAACTACACCTTTAATAAAACATTTACAAGATAACTAGTCAGACAACACATTCAATCCAGACAGAATACCACAGAATACCAGTGACTGATTTGACAGCTGTTAAAAATAGACATATCATGGCATGTTTGAAGCCTTTTGTGCTACTAAAACAAAAGACAAGCTGATCAGAGATCTGAGGTATTTTCCGGACACACGTCATGTGACTGAAGCGTGTGCTCTCATTGGTCAGCTTCTGCTCCCTGTTTATTTCCGGAAGTAAATTGTTGTCAGTGTCAGCCAGACTTTCCATAAGGACTATCAAGCCTCAAGTCTTCAACACCGTAACGACAGGTAAAAGTTGAAAACACACTGTATTTAAACGATCTCTGTCCTTTTATTTAGCTGGATAGTCAGTCAGCTGTCTTATTGTTTCAGTTAACGTTTACGTTTGTAGATGTAGCCAGTGTTAGCCGTTAGCTTTTGCTCTCCGTAGCTTACGTAATGGACTTTTGTCTACAACAGATAAACATATAATTATTAAAAACATCATTCATGTTTGCCCAACGTCACACCAGAGGCTTTGTATCAAATTTTCAGCAACTTTGGGAAGGGGCAACGAGTCTCTTGTTGGTGTGCTAACACGGTTCGCTAGGGACCGTCTCGGCAAAATGACGTTAGCCAAGATGACACATTAGCTAGCTAGTTAATGCTCCCTACTTAATGAATAAATAACTACAATGTATTAGCTATTCGGGAGACTGTCCATTCCACTGTACCCAAAGTGTGTTAACACCAGAAATGTAACTCATTGCATGTCATACTGTATCTTAAACCCTCTTTAGGTGTGCCCTCATCCCAGGATGGCACATTGGTTTCACAGAAACCCACTGAAGGCAACAGCGCCTGTGTCATTTAATTTTTATGGCGTGGCAGGGAGCCCCGCTGCCAACAAGATATGCAAGTATGTCTATCTCAATGTAATACACTGACAACAGTATTGTTGGAATGGACTGTGACTATGACAATGATCAGATACAGAACTGGTACATTGTGTTTGTCAAGTCTTCTTACCTTTTCTCATGATGATGTAATGACCATCAATTGCATACTTCTGTCAGTCATATGATCATCAGTCATCTCTTTGACTGACAAGCTGGAAATGTCTTGTTGGATATGATCAGTCCAAATACTGTAATCATCAATATAACTTAGAGTATCAGTTGATGGATATTTGTTTGACACATTCAGTGACCTTCGGACAACAAGGGCGAGACTGCTGGAGATGTTCACTGATGTCACCTGCAACCCAGAGATCATGAAAAATGCCACAGATGCATACTTTTCCCTTTTGCAAGGTATTTTTACATTCCAACAAATTAATATGTTCTTCGTGTGTTGCTAGGATTTGAATGAACATTACTATTTTTACATGCGTTGGCGGAGGAATAGCTTAAAACAACAAGTTTGATAAGGATATTGATAAAAACCATTTTGATTGGATTGTGCACAGCTTGTGCAGGGAAAATACTAATTTGTGCTCTCACCATTTTTGAGAAATGAATCATTACATTTTTAGGCATAGGCCTATTATCTTAGTACACCATTAACATCTAAATGACTCCAAAGTGGTGACTCATTCATCAGACTGTTAAATTAGACACCCGATCTGAGTAACTGATGTGAAATTGATGTGCAGTTGTAAAGGCAGTGTGCAGAAAAGGCGGCACAACTGTGTTTATGCGAAGCATAACAGGATTAACTAGTAATCATTTAGCTTGGCTTGTAACAATCACTTCACCGTGGACATTCAGAAACATTCACTTTCTTTAACTCTACTCTTGTATTTATGTTATATTTCTACTGCCTTTGCCAAAGTAGTTGGCTAAGTAAAAGATTTTCCATTAGGAGAGATAGGGAGATTTGCCTTGAGAGAGGTGGCAAACTTCTGCACACGCACTTGCAAACAGCCTATGTTAGACTGCTAAATGGTGACAACACGGTGGGTGCGTGTGTGTATTTCTTTGTGGGTGTGTGGTAGGGTCCCCTTCGTTTCATACAAGTTGAGGGTTAGTGCATATCCCAATGTTTCTCATGATACCAAATAGGTCAGGCTGAATTTTAAAGAAATGTGTGTAAATTGATCCACAAAACATGTGATGGAGCAGTGCAGCCATAAAACATCCTCAGTCCTTAGTTTTAATCTTTCACTCAGTATAAACATCACATAGCCTCAAAAAAGAACAAGCAGATAGAGACGCAATTCTGTATATGATATTGTCATAAAGTATTTAACCTTTAAGATACTTAACGGAAAGGGTTAAAAGCCACTTAATTATGCTAATAATTCACTTAATGAGCATGGTCTTAGAATGTCATTGGCTAAAAACACAGTGACTGAAAAAAGTTTTTGCAATCTTATATTGTGAACATTTATTTGACAAACACACTTCATGTATTTGAATACAGTTTAATGCAGTAAATTGTCTCTCTTTGTTTGTCTTCTGACATTGCTTTCATTTTTTTTGATTTTGCTTTGCACCTAACCAGCTGCTTCTTTTTCTTTATATATCACTGTAACATACAATAGGCTTTATCTTGTCCTTGGATGGAACTACACAGGAGAACAAGATGAGGTTCATCCAGAACTTCAAGTGGACTGACACCTTACAAGGAAACACACCAAGGTAGAAAGATGAGAATGAGTGCTGCCAGCCCCATAGTAGCTGAAAAGACACATGACGTACAAAGAACTTTTATTCATATTTAAATGATGGATCGGTGCTCTACCTAAGAGCTAGTTACCATTGCTCTAAACAAAGTATTGTACCTCTTTACAGTAGTTGCTGGAAAGTTAAGAAACTCTAAAACGAGGCATTCTGGGCAGAATTAATCACTTACTAAAATTATAAAAACATCAAAACACAGGAAGGAACCGTATTATTATTTGTGTTTCACACACAAGCATTAGCTAACATGTAAAAGTCTTCACAGCAATGTTGATTACACTGAGCCCCGTGCTTTGTACTGAGCACCTCATTAAATTGTTTGTCACAACACATATGCAGTTATTACCTAGAAAAAGTTGTTTGTACTGTGGATGAAGTCAGAGGCTCCGGCCACAGTGAACCTGTGTTGTGTAGGTGCAAATATTTAGTGTTGGTAATGTTGACTTGTTTGCATGTTTGTTTTCACATTCAATGGGGCTCAGAATATTAGAAACACTTCAATATAATGCAGCTCGGCACAACATCACCACTAACTATGACCTCAGTGCTAAAATGTGTAATTTAAATAACACATCTATGACAGTGTCAAAAAAAACCCTGAAAAATCCTAAAAGTAGAACTTAGCAGTTGTATTGAGCCTGTAGAGGTGTACCTAATAAAATGGACACTGAGTGTATCAATCTGCATAACCTGTTGTCTGTCCTCACTTCCCCTCAGTGCCCAGCAGGATGCAGTCTTTGAACTGGTCTCCATGGCCTTCAATGTCGCCCTCTGGTACACCAAGTTTGCCTCGAGACTAGCAGGGAAAGAAAAGTATGTGGTTGTTTTGTGTACATTGTTGCATTGAGTTATGTTGAATTAGTCATATATTAATTAATCCAAGACTTTTAAATTGTGCATCGCTTCTTGCTCCTCTATATTACATATTTGTTACTGTCATGTTTGCCTGTCCAACAGCATAACAGAGCCTGAAGCGAAAGACGTTCACCGTAGCCTGAAGGTTGCTGCTGGAATATTCAAAAACCTCAAGGTGAGCTGTTCTGACAGACGAAGAAGTCTTCTCCTTAAGTCATGATAGAGTTGTAGGACCAATTCACTCCTAGTTTTTTACTGACATATAGTATCTGTACGATATACTGTGCACAACAATTAAATACACTGTTCACTAATATCTGTTTTGTGTGAATAATTAGGCTGATGAATTAATTTTGATTGATCATTTTCTGCTGGTGCAGATGATAATCAATCAGATTACTGTATATCCACCACCAGCTAAAGAAGACGCAGAGCACACACCAAAGTTCAAATTAAATAAAGTGCGTTTTATGAAAGTCCTCTAGTGACTACAGCAGTCATGTGGGATTTTTTTCCCAGCAGCCTGAAACAACAGCACATCCTGTTCCTTTATGTCCTCTGCAGCACACAAACCTCAGTCGGAATAACAAAGTCTCTCAAGCACAAAGCAGTAGCTTTTATGTAATACAACTATTTTTCCGGCATGTTTCCTACAGGAGGTTCACATCCCTCGCCTCATCACCCCGGCTGAGAAGGGCCGAGACCTGGAGCCCAGAGTGATCGATGCTTACATCATCCAGTGCCAAGCAGAAGCACAGGAAGGTGCAGTAGCTACATATTTAGACTTGAGTACTGCACTAGCCACTATAAAGCTTTATGAACTTGTACTAATTTTTAACCATAGCTAGCATGTGGCATGTTTGTCAGACACATTTCTATGATTTTAATACACTTTTTTTTCTTTAACTATTTTTATCTAATAATAGCTATCTGTTGAAGTTTTTACCTGTAATTCTTTTTTTGACATCTAAAATTACTTTATCTTCTTAACCTTTCTTGTGTTGCTTGGCTCCAGAGGTGTATTTTTCTTTCCTTACTATGTAACCATTGTGAGCTGTGATAGTAAACCGAGCTTAACACTGTGAAACAATAGCAGTCATGATGTCAGCCTGATGTCTTGTATTGTTAATTTAGTTTTTTTTTTATCGAAGCCTGAGCGTGTCAATAGCAGATCTAAGTCCGAGACAGAATGTCCCCCTGAGGCCCAATAAAGTTGTTATTATCCATTGTATCACGAGACAATAATAATACAATCAGAATAATCAATCACTTGTGTAATATGTTATTTAGAAACACTTAACCTTTAAGCTGGGCAGCTCTGACATTACAACGGATTACAGATCAGGATTTTTGATTTAAAAATATATATATATGGGGGTATTCCCAGACCAAGCTCAGAGTCTGGTGACAGCAGATACTCATGGGACTGATGAAAATAACTAGTAATCCATAATCATCTTTTTTACAGTGACAATTGCCAGAGCAATTGAACTGAAGCACAATGCCACACTCATCGCAGCGCTGGCATTTGAAACAGCAAACTTCTATCAAAAAGCTGGTCAGTATTTTTGCACTTATGAATGATACTTATGCAAATAAGGTCAGTTACCAAAGGCACAGTTGAAGCCATTAAGATTTTATAACTGTCTATTAAAGGTCAGTGTTTCTGTTTTCAGACCACACATTGAACACCCTGGAGCCAGAGTGCAGCAGCAAGTGGAGGAAGTATCTTCAGCTGAAGCAGCACTTTTACATGGCTTATGTAAGTTCATGCACATCCTGATGCAGTTCACAAATCATCCTTGTGGATTTTAACACCAAACTAACAGAGGTCTTTTAACTTGCAGTGTATTTATATATAGGAAGTTCACTGAGCATATATGTGCTTCTGATGTAGCCCTCTCCCATTTACAACAACAAGAAAGGAAAATTATAATCCATCCTTTGTTTCTTCTGCATATACTGTCATATGGTTATACTCATTAATTGTGTTTGCAGGCATACTGCTATCATGGGCAGACACTGCTGGCAAGTGACAAGTGTGGTGAGGCTATAAGATCTCTCCAGGAAGCAGAAAAGTGTACGTATGTTAAAACATGCTTTTGTCCCTTATTGGTGCTATATTGACAAAAGACACAGTTGTGTTAGGACACACAGACAAAGCAAAACAACTAATGTAGTTACAGTGAAGATGTTAATCTGGTTAATTGAACACAAGTTAATTGTTGTGTTGTATAAAAGATGTTCTGTAATGATTAAATGCATAAATATTTTAATAAATAATAATAGCAGTGACAATGGGACATGGTGATGATGTGGGTTTTGTGCAGATAAAAACTGTATGTATACAATCAGCAGTCAAACTTGATAAAAAACAAAAATAAAAATTGTAGATTATTGCCCCAAAATAGGGTTTAAAACCTTTTTCCTATGTGTGCACAAGGTTTCACTTGCATCAGTGCAAACATTATGTTTTGTTTAATATTTTTCCTATTCGGGTGTTATAAAGCAGATGACTGGCTTATTGTAGGGAGGGGCGGGACATGTGTCACACGTCTCAGTGGATGATAATAACAACCAGAGCCACATATATAATTAATCTATCAATGAACAATAACAATATTAATACTATTATTATCATCACCACTGCAATTATAACAGTGGCAACAGTAACAATAATGTTGACATTATGATGATGTTGATAGCATTAACTAACATCAATAATATCAATAACAATGTTGATAATTGTAGGTAGAGTGACAATAATAACATAGTAATAACCTACAAATAATAATAATAACACCAGCTCCTCTTCCTTTGTTTTTTCCCTTATATACATGTATGTGTGCGTCCAGGTGCAGTGAAAATAGTTGATAGTAGATATTAGTGCAGATGCAAATACATTTTGATAATTAGTAGTAGAAAAATAACAAGTTCCAATAGAATCACAACTGTATGAAATGAATGAAAGATGACCTGACTGGTTGGAGCTGCTGTTTTTTAACTACATACCACAGCCAGTGATTCAGCTTTAAGCTCTGGTTAACTGTGGTTTTGTCCATTTAACTACAACAACGAACACATAATACTGACATTAATACACTCATTGTGTGTGGTCACGGAAAGCACGAGTCAATCATATGACAGAAGTGTGTTAGTTATATTATGCACAGTTATTATGAATGCATTTATTGTTACGTTCACTTTGTCTTCTGCAAAATAGCTTAAATCAGTATGCATCTAATTAGTCTGTGGACAAGAGCAGCGAGTATAAAGGGTTAGAGTTGACAGGGTGCAGTGATGTTTAAATGCTATGCTCTCTTGGGTTCAGTAACATGTTGCTGAAGCACATTACTTGAACAGAGGTCATGATGCAGATGTTTCCTCTGTGTTTGTTTCCTGTGTGTTGCTGTAGAGTTGTGTTTTTATTTTTTTCTTGCTTCCCTAGATTTTGTTGTGTGTTAACATGAAGACGTTTCTGTTTAGGTTACTCCCGTGCTGAGGCGCTGTGTAAAGAGTATCGTCAGACCAAAGGCCCGGGCACCACAGCCAAACCATCAGAGCAGCTGTTCTTCCTCAAACTGGGCGGCGTCATTAAAAACACACTGGAGAAGTGCCAGAGAGAAAATGGCTTCATGTGAGTGAGTCAGGGCAGACACGCACACATGCACGCAGACTCACATATTGTATCTGTATCTCTGACAAAATGGCAAACACAGTCATATGTTAGTGGAAGTATTTATGTGTTTACACAGTTTCAGATGTACAAGAAAATCTACAGTAATGTTAATTTAGTAGCGTTGATGGCGACATCTTTCGTAGATATATTTGGTCATTTTCTTTTTGTATGAGATCTGATCATTTTACTCCCTTTCATGATTGATTTTGTTTAGTGAAGAATATCAGCTTCTCTGAAAATCCTGACCCCAGCATTGTTTCCAAAAGTCTCAATGTTATGGGCTCGAAAACTCTGGAGTAGTGTGGACATCAGGTGTGAACGTAGCAAAAGAGATGCATTTTAAAACTAAAACTTAGTAGTGTGGTTGTACCCTAAACAAAACATGCATACTCATCCCCAGTTGTAAAATATTTGGTTGCTAAATAAATCTACACTAAAGCCTCTGTGATTTAAGTGGCAGAGATCGACATTATCAAAACTCCAGAAAATCTGCTCTTCAACACAACATTTTTCCCAATTCTTCTCCTTCTAAATTGCAACTCTGGACATATTTCCTCAGATACTTCCACAAGGTCCCAGCTGAGGCACCCCAGCTGGAGTTGAAGGCGAGCTACGGCCTGGCTGAGCCAATCCTGTTCGAGCTGCCGTCTCTCAGCGAGCAGTGCACTGCTGAAGTCTACGCCACCTTTGACCTGACCAAGGGAGCCAAAAATGACAAGGTACTGCAGCTCACCCCAGAGTATATGTCAACATAGGCTGGATGACACTACACACCAACACAAAACTCTCAAACAAAAGTAAACTGATTACGTTTAATAGTTAAATTGTGATTCTGAGATTTGTTGTTTCATATGTGTGTTGTTGTTGCTTTAACTTCAGGCCAAACCCAAGGAGGAGGAGGTGAAACCAGTGAAGGAGCCAGATTTGAAGCCTCAGAAGGACACAGGCTGTATCGTCTCCTAAACCTTCCTCAGACTTCATTTTCAGCCTCACGCTTCAGTACCATCGATTATAATGATGGCGTCTATATTTCCTCCCATTCCCTCCACCATAGCAAAATGTATATTTTTTTGTGACATTAATCCATGGTGTTTTACATTTATGCTGAAACATGTGTATTGTATTTGGGTATAACAACCATTATCATTGCACTTAAGCCAGAGCCAGTTAAACATAATAGAATGTGGCAACATCCTCAAAACAGCTATTCTATGACATTAAACACAAACAGCATGTCTATAAAATAAACCTGAAACAGTTCTTTCAGGTCAGTAATTAGGTTCTTATCTTGAAGAAGCCTTATGGTCAATGTAGTTCCATTAATGGTGCCTTTGGCTGCAGGGTAAACCTTTTCACTGTGTTTTACACAAGTGTCTGGGTTTTGGCACTGGCCTCATGATAGATGATTCAAACAATGGAAATTGGTCTGTTAAACATACTGAATGACCTCAGGACAAAGATCCAAACAAAATACAGGGACTGGTTTTTATACTGAATATCTACCACTACATAGACTATGATGAAATGATCTGAAAAATCTGAGTAATTATAGGAAGTGCAGTCACATAATCGACCTGTAAACTAAAATACTTTTAGATGAATAGAATAAATTTCCAGCTGAGATTTGTTCAGAACTACATTGTAAAAAAACAAGACTGCATGTGTTATTGCTTGGTGCAGGTTTGTTTTTAGCTGTAGCAGTTTACAATCAATATTTAATTTAGCTCACATGACGTATGTACTGTAGTTCTTTTTGTACATGACATAGCTGTTTTCTACTTTGACTTCTCATGGATAAGGCTGAATCATTCTTTAACATGGTGTTTACCATTTTGGGGATATTATCCCTGATAGGTTTTAATTTATTTCTTTTCGTCTGTAGTGATAGTTTAGTTGACGACTTACAACACTTATGACAGTATACAGCTTTATGAAACTCGAATCATGTTTTTGGTGATTTTATTATGTTTCAGTGGATACATCAGAGTAGCTACTGATATATATATATATATATAAACAATGCTTACTCCTGTAAACTGTTGCTGAGAGTTCTGTTGTCAGTAGTTGACACAATGTATGTGCTTATGTACATGTACTGATTGTTATATTCTCCCTTAAAGACAAAAATCTGGGAAGTGTGAACACACGGGGGGGCTGCTCCAACTGCTTCACAGAAGTTGCTCACATTGTCAAAACTCACCCACTTAATGTAGTCGCATCAGATGAAGGATAACTATCAATTGCTGGAAACTTGTATAAACTGTAATATACAACTCACGTGTATTCATACTCTTCATATCCCCACACATCATTATTATCTTACCTGAGCTGGACTAGTCGTGAAAGAGCAGACAAGCGTACCTTCTTACTAAACTTCTATATTGCACATAGTATTCAGTTGTGCAGGGAGCTCTGTTGGTTAAGACACTTCGTCTTCTTGTGGTCTGGTTTGGTTCTAACTGACATACTGGTTTATGACACTTTGAGCGTTGAATTGAGTATAGAGGCATAAATCAGAGCAAGTTCTTTTTTCCTTTTAAGACAACTGTTTATTAAAAGGGTGTGTTGAGTCATCACTCCAGTGTACACTCTTGTTGCTCATTATTTGCCCTCTAATGGTGTCTGTCATGTAAAGTGTATTTCAGATGGTATTAAATCATTCACAAAACTCAATTGCTTCATGTCTTATGTTTGTATGTGAAAACATGATTGTTCAGTCATATAATTATTAAGATGTAAGCCATGAGGTGTGGACGTCGGTATGATCAGTAATGTGGGTGCATGTGCGCATGAATGGTATGTATGAAGTGTGAGCTGTTGTCTGCATGAACACAAATGCAGAATGAGCCGAGAGAGGGCCCAAAGACAGCAAGAAGAGGCAGCCTCTAACAGGGCTGAAACACTTGGCCCAGGTGCTTTGAACTAGGTGATCTAGGTGTAGCTCCGCCCTCCAGACACCTGTGGCACAAATTGGAAAAAAGAACAATAACTTAAATAGAAGTCAGAATGATGGGCCAGGGATCCTTCACATTCACTGTACTATGACTTTTTTTTTTATGTTTTTATGCCTTATCATACTACAACATTTTTTGCCGATTTTATGCCGTATTACAGTATGACGTTTTATGCCTTAATATACTAAGACGTTTTTTGGCGTTTTTATGCCTTAACATAGAATGACGTTTTTTTTATGGTTTTATGCCATACTATACTATGACATTTTTATGCCTTAATATACTATGACGTCATATGCGTTGCTATAGTATGACGTTTTTTTGACATTTTTATGCAATTCTATACTATGACGTTTTTATGCTTTAATATAGTATGACGTAATATGCCTTGCTATTGTATGACATTTTTTGACGCTTTTTATATCTTTATGACGTTTTTATGACATACTGTACTATGACGTTATTTGACCTTTTTATGCCATACTATACTATGACGTTTTTATACCTTAATATACTATGATGTTTTTTTGACGTTTTCATGCCATACTATACTATGACGTTTTTTGACCTTTGTATGACATAGTATACTATGACGTTTTTATGCCTTGCTATAGTATGACATTCTTTTAGATTTTCATGCCTTACTCTACTAAGATCTTCTTCAATAATATCCTAGTAAATTTCATGGTACAGTGGTTAGCACAGTTACCTTGCGATGGGACGTGTCTTAGTTCGATTCCAAGTCTTCCTGGCAATGATTATCTTCTAATTTTGCTTCATCCCACAGTCCATCCTTACTATGATGTGACGTTTTTTTTTTAAAACGTTTTTATGTCTTAAAATACTATGATGTTTTTATACCTTGCTATATAATGACGTTTATTTTATGTTTTCATGCCTTGATATACCATGTCGTTTTTTCACTTTTTATGCCTTTTTATACTATATCGTTTTTACTTACTTTTTAGGCCTTACTATACTATGACATCTTTTTACCTTACTATATTATGACATTTTTTGATGTTTTTATGCTTTCAAATACCATATAGTTTTTTCACGTTTTTTTTCCATACTATACAATGTCATTTTTTCACTTTTTATGCCTTATTACACTGTCATTTTTTCACTTTTTTACACCTTACTATACTATGATGTCTTCATACCTTACTATACTATGACGTTTTTTGATGTTTTTATGCCTCCTTATACCATAATGTTTTTTCACTTTTTTTTGCCATACTACACTATGTCATTTTTTTTCACTATTTATGCCTTACTATACTATGACATTTATTCACTTTTTATGCCTTATTACACTGTCATTTTTTCACTTTTTTTTGCCATACTACACTATGTCATTTTTTTCACTATTTATGCCTTACTATACTATGACGTCTTTATACCTTACTATACTATGACATTTTTTCACTTTTTATGCCTTATTACACTGTCATTTTTTCACTTTTTTACACCTTACTATACTAGGACGTCTTTATACCTTACTATACTATGACATTTTTTGATGTTTTTATGCTTTATTATACAATGTCGTTTTTTCACTTTTTGCCAAAGTGGCCAAAGTGCCAAAGTGCCAAAGTGAAAAAATGACATGGTATAACCATGTCATTTTTTCACTTTTTGCCATGCTATACTGTCGTTTTTTCAGTTTTTATGCCTTTTTTTACTATGTCGTTTTTACTTACTTTTTAGGCCTTACTATACTATGACGTCTTTATACCTTACTATACTATGACATTTTTTGATGTTTTTATGCTTATTATACCATGTCATTTTTTCACTTTTTGCCATGCTATACTATGTCGTTTTTTCAGTTTTTATGCCTTTTTTTACTATGTCGTTTTTACTTACTTTTTAGGCCTTACTATACTATGACATCTTTATACCTTACTATACTATGACATTTTTTGATGTTTTTATGCTTTATTATACCATGTCGTTTTTTCACTTTTTGCCATAGTATACTATGTCGTTTTTTCACTTTTTTTTGCCATACTATACTATGTAGTTTTTTTTCACATTTTAGGCCTTACTATACTATGACGTCTTTATACCTTACTATACTATGACATTTTTTATTGTTTTTATGCTTTATTATACCATGTCGTTTTTTCACTTTTTGCCATAGTATACTATGCCGTTTTTTCAGTTTTTATGCCTTTTTTACTATGTCATTTTTACTTACTTTTTAGGCCTTACTATACTATGACATCTTTATACCTTACTATACTATGACATTTTTTGATGTTTTTATGCTTTATTATACCATGCCATTTTTTCAATTTTTGCCATAGTATACTATGTCGTTTTTTCCCCTTTTTTTTGCCATACTATACTATATAGTTTTTTTCACATTTTAGGCCTTACTATACTATGACGTCTTTATACCTTACTATACTATGACATTTTTTGATGTTTTTATGCTTTATTATACCATGTTGTTTTTTCACTTTTTGCCATAGTATACTATGTCGTGTTTTTCACTTTTTTTGCCATACCATACTATGTAGTTTTTTTTCACATTTTAGGCCTTACTATACTATGCCGTCTTTATACCTTACTATACTATGACATTTTTTGATGTTTTTATGCTTTATTATACCATGCCATTTTTTCACTTTTTGCCATAGTATACTATGTAGTTTTTTTTCACTTTTTTTTGCCATACTATACTATATAGTTTTTTTCACATTTTAGGCCTTACTATACTATGCCGTCTTTATACCTTACTATACTATGACATTTTTTGATGTTTTTATGCTTTATTATACCATGCCATTTTTTCACTTTTTGCCATAGTATACTATGTAGTTTTTTTTCACTTTTTTTTGCCATACTATACTATATAGTTTTTTTCACATTTTAGGCCTTACTATACTATGCCGTCTTTATACCTTACTATACTATGACATTTTTTGATGTTTTTATGCTTTATTATACCATGCCATTTTTTCACTTTTTGCCATAGTATACTATGTAGTTTTTTTTCACTTTTTTTTGCCATACTATACTATATAGTTTTTTTCACATTTTAGGCCTTACTATACTATGCCGTCTTTATACCTTACTATACTATGACATTTTTTGATGTTTTTATGCTTTATTATACCATGCCATTTTTTCACTTTTTGCCATAGTATACTATGTAGTTTTTTTTCACTTTTTTTTGCCATACTATACTATATAGTTTTTTTCACATTTTAGGCCTTACTATACTATGCCGTCTTTATACCTTACTATACTATGACATTTTTTGATGTTTTTATGCTTTATTATACCATGCCATTTTTTCACTTTTTGCCATAGTATACTATGTAGTTTTTTTTCACTTTTTTTTGCCATACTATACTATATAGTTTTTTTCACATTTTAGGCCTTACTATACTATGCCGTCTTTATACCTTACTATACTATGACATTTTTTGATGTTTTTATGCTTTATTATACCATGCCATTTTTTCACTTTTTGCCATAGTATACTATGTAGTTTTTTTTCACTTTTTTTTGCCATACTATACTATATAGTTTTTTTCACATTTTAGGCCTTACTATACTATGCCGTCTTTATACCTTACTATACTATGACATTTTTTGATGTTTTTATGCTTTATTATACCATGCCATTTTTTCACTTTTTGCCATAGTATACTATGTAGTTTTTTTTCACTTTTTTTTGCCATACTATACTATATAGTTTTTTTCACATTTTAGGCCTTACTATACTATGCCGTCTTTATACCTTACTATACTATGACATTTTTTGATGTTTTTATGCTTTATTATACCATGCCATTTTTTCACTTTTTGCCATAGTATACTATGTAGTTTTTTTTCACTTTTTTTTGCCATACTATACTATATAGTTTTTTTCACATTTTAGGCCTTACTATACTATGCCGTCTTTATACCTTACTATACTATGACATTTTTTGATGTTTTTATGCTTTATTATACCATGCCATTTTTTCACTTTTTGCCATAGTATACTATGTAGTTTTTTTTCACTTTTTTTTGCCATACTATACTATATAGTTTTTTTCACATTTTAGGCCTTACTATACTATGCCGTCTTTATACCTTACTATACTATGACATTTTTTGATGTTTTTATGCTTTATTATACCATGCCATTTTTTCACTTTTTGCCATAGTATACTATGTAGTTTTTTTTCACTTTTTTTTGCCATACTATACTATATAGTTTTTTTCACATTTTAGGCCTTACTATACTATGCCGTCTTTATACCTTACTATACTATGACATTTTTTGATGTTTTTATGCTTTATTATACCATGCCATTTTTTCACTTTTTGCCATAGTATACTATGTAGTTTTTTTTCACTTTTTTTTGCCATACTATACTATATAGTTTTTTTCACATTTTAGGCCTTACTATACTATGCCGTCTTTATACCTTACTATACTATGACATTTTTTGATGTTTTTATGCTTTATTATACCATGCCATTTTTTCACTTTTTGCCATAGTATACTATGTAGTTTTTTTTCACTTTTTTTTGCCATACTATACTATATAGTTTTTTTCACATTTTAGGCCTTACTATACTATGCCGTCTTTATACCTTACTATACTATGACATTTTTTGATGTTTTTATGCTTTATTATACCATGCCATTTTTTCACTTTTTGCCATAGTATACTATGTAGTTTTTTTTCACTTTTTTTTGCCATACTATACTATATAGTTTTTTTCACATTTTAGGCCTTACTATACTATGCCGTCTTTATACCTTACTATACTATGACATTTTTTGATGTTTTTATGCTTTATTATACCATGCCATTTTTTCACTTTTTGCCATAGTATACTATGTAGTTTTTTTTCACTTTTTTTTGCCATACTATACTATATAGTTTTTTTTCACATTTTAGGCCTTACTATACTATGAAGTCTTTATACCATACTGTACTATGACATTTTTTGACGTTTTTATGCTTTATTATACCATGCCATTTTTTCACTTTTTGCCATAGTATACTATGTAGTTTTTTTTCACATTTTAGGCCTTACTATACTATGAAGTCTTTATACCATACTGTACTATGACATTTTTTGACGTTTTTATGCTTTATTATACCATGCCATTTTTTCACTTTTTGCCATAGTATACTATGTAGTTTTTTTTCACATTTTAGGCCTTACTATACTATGAAGTCTTTATACCATACTGTACTATGACATTTTTTGACGTTTTTATGCTTTATTATACCATGCCATTTTTTCACTTTTTGCCATAGTATACTATGTAGTTTTTTTTCACATTTTAGGCCTTACTATACTATGAAGTCTTTATACCATACTGTACTATGACATTTTTTGACGTTTTTATGCTTTATTATACCATGCCATTTTTTCACTTTTTGCCATAGTATACTATGTAGTTTTTTTTCACATTTTAGGCCTTACTATACTATGAAGTCTTTATACCATACTGTACTATGACATTTTTTGACGTTTTTATGCTTTATTATACCATGCCATTTTTTCACTTTTTGCCATAGTATACTATGTAGTTTTTTTTCACATTTTAGGCCTTACTATACTATGAAGTCTTTATACCATACTGTACTATGACATTTTTTGACGTTTTTATGCTTTATTATACCATGCCATTTTTTCACTTTTTGCCATAGTATACTATGTAGTTTTTTTTCACATTTTAGGCCTTACTATACTATGAAGTCTTTATACCATACTGTACTATGACATTTTTTGACGTTTTTATGCTTTATTATACCATGCCATTTTTTCACTTTTTGCCATAGTATACTATGTAGTTTTTTTTCACATTTTAGGCCTTACTATACTATGAAGTCTTTATACCATACTGTACTATGACATTTTTTGACGTTTTTATGCTTTATTATACCATGCCATTTTTTCACTTTTTGCCATAGTATACTATGTAGTTTTTTTTCACATTTTAGGCCTTACTATACTATGAAGTCTTTATACCATACTGTACTATGACATTTTTTGACGTTTTTATGCTTTATTATACCATGCCATTTTTTCACTTTTTGCCATAGTATACTATGTAGTTTTTTTTCACATTTTAGGCCTTACTATACTATGAAGTCTTTATACCATACTGTACTATGACATTTTTTGACGTTTTTATGCTTTATTATACCATGCCATTTTTTCACTTTTTGCCATAGTATACTATGTAGTTTTTTTTCACATTTTAGGCCTTACTATACTATGACATCTTTATACCTTACTATACTATGACATTTTTTGATGTTTTTATGCTTTTATGCTTTATTATACCATGTCGTTTTTTCACTTTTTTTGCCACACGATACTTTTTTTTTTCACATTTTAGGCCTTACTGTAGTATGATGTCTACTATACTATGTCATTTTTTGATGTTTTTATGCTTTTATGCTTTATTATACCATGTTTATTTTCCACTTTTTTTGCCATAGTATACTATGTCGTTTCTTTCACATTTTAGTATATTATGACATCTTTATACTTTACTATACTATGACATTTTTTTGATGTTTTTACAATTTCTTACACCATGTTGTTTTTTAACTTTTTTTTATCCTGTTTTTTTTTTTTTCACTTTTTATGTCTTACTATACTATGATGTCTTCATACCTTACTATACTATGACGTTTTTTGATGTTTTTATGCCATACTAAACTATGACATTTGATGCCTTACTATACTGTGACGTTTGCATGACTTTTTCTGCCTTACCATAACTATGACGTTTTCTGCCTTACCATTCTTTGAGTTTTTTATGTCTTGGTACATTATAACATTTTTATGACTTACCATCACAACCCAGCTCTGAGGCAATGAAAAAAAGCAAGGGAATGAAGTTTTGACAAACAACAATGCATTTATTAACAACAAAATTATGTCAGTATGATTAGTAATGTGGGTGCATGTGTGCATGAATAGGACATATTAAGTATGAGGTGTTGACTGCATGAACACAAACGCAGAATATGCAGAGGAGCGAAGAGAGAGCCCAAAGACAGCATGAAGAGGCGACCTCTTACAGGGCAGAAACACTAGGCCCAGGTGCTTCGAACTAGGTGATCTAGGTATAGCTCCTCCCTCCAGACACCTGCGGCATAAATGGGAAAACAGAACAATAACTGAAACAGAAATTACAATGATAGGTCAGGGATCTGTCAGACTTTCTATACCATGAGTTTTTTGCCTTACTACATAATGACGTTTTATGCCTTATTGTACTATGACACTTTTATGACTTTTTATGCCCTATGACACTATGACGTTTTGATGACATTTTATGCGTAAGTATACCATGATGTTTTTATGATTTTTATGACTTACTATACTATGATTTTTCATGGGGCAGCATGGTGGTGCATTGGTTAAAACTGTCGCCTTACTCTGAGAAGGTTCTGAGTTCAAACCTCAAGCCTAGGGCCTTTCTGTGTGGAGTTTGCATATTCTCCTTCTCCGGCTCCTCCTGTAGTCCAAAGATATGCACATTAGGTTAATTGGTGACTTTAATACCTTACTGTACTATGACTTCTTTTTTTATATATTTCTTTTTAAATTTAAACATACATGTCTATCTTTTATAATAATTTGTACATGTAATGACAGGATTTGTGATGGATATATATTTATCTAACATATGTCTATAATATAAACAGACATACTAAAATACATGTTTCTATTAGCTAGACATATATGTCAGTATATGATGAAGATATTGTTCCAATTTCCTAACAGGTTTCATATGTAATTTTTACATATATAGGTTATTTTAAATACATATATGATTTTACTTCATCTGTACATATATTTCATATATGGAAATTCAACACAGGTGCAAACATTATATTTGCGTACGGGCATTCCCGAATGTAAATTCAGATCTTTCATGTTAATAAAAAAAAGCAATTCTCTTTGTTTTGGCGGTGTGGCAGTGTTCCTACCAATGTTGAGACCAAACCTACACCCTTGGTTGCATCACAGTGACAGCGCTCTAACCACTTGCCTGTGATAAGGTTTGCACTGCTGTATTTGCAGTTTCAGGTTTCACGACTAATCCTGATTCCTGTAGTTGTTTTTCTCCACACAGCAGAGTGTGGATGGGCATAAAGTACAACTGTGACATGACAGAGAGAACCTACAGTGCTGCGTTGGAACGCCAAAGAAAGACTTAAAATACCTGCAGAATGAACAACCAGGAAGTAAGTGCTGTAATAATGAGATAGACAAACAGAGATGTTAGCTTAGGCTGTGTGCAGTAACACGCCAGCAAAGGTGTACATTGACTTTCAACAGGTGTTTGTGACCAGTCACTGGTAAATCTTCGCTCTAGAGTCTAATATAGTTGGTATATAAAAACGCAACGTGCTGGACATAGTTAATGAGCAATAAAGTTAACATGTCAGGTAACATATTAAAGAAAATCATAATAAAAGTTTATGTAAAAACCGGTCCAATCTGTCAGGTAATAGACACCCAGGAGACAGACTTTTCCGGTCCTCTACCATCCAAACAGAAGAAGATAATTCACTTCTCCAGCGGCGAAACTCTGGAAGAGGAAGACAGTGAGGAGGAAGAGGAGCCTGCATCAAACAGACCTCCCTTCAGAGAACCTACAGAGAGGGTGAGAAACGTTTTAAGGGAGAAGATTCATGTTAAGATGTTAAGCATCAGACATATCACGTCTGTTTTATCTGTTCCTTCTTTCTTAGACTAGGTTTTCATTCAAGAATGTGGCCATTCTAGTTGGGAGGATTTCACTGCTGAGTATGTAATGTTACAATTAAATACATTCAAACCATAATTAATAACTAATTCTAGCTATTTAAGAGTTTCACTGAGTTTCCATGTCATTTGTTTTCAAAATTAGCTTGTGATTTCCGTGGAGAGAGACTAGCTGGTGCACTTGGACTGAATGCAGCCAAATACCAGTACGCCATAGATCAATATCGGCATGATCACAAGGTAATGTAAAATTTAACAGCAACTAAAAAGTACTCTGTCAAAACGTTTTCTATTCTGTGTTATCGTAGAGGCTTGTTGTTAAATAAAAGTGTGATCTGCCAGGGCTAAAAGGGGATGAAATTGCTGTTAACAAGTCACTTTTTGGCAAATAAGTGGTTAGTTCCTTGTGTTTCACTCCCTGTATTTCCTCTGTCTCGCTCAGAAAACAAGCAGCCAAACCACAGATGGCCTCATGGAGGGACAGGCAGAGACAATCCAGCTCTCTCCTGGACATAATGATGAGAGTCATTATGGAGCTACTGGAGGTGCAAGACACCCTGCTGATCCCCTGGATGAGAAACATATGAACAGAAAAGAAGGATACCACAACAGAAGCTACCAAGCAGATGAGGATTGTTTGAAATAAAACTTGAAGAAAAGAAAGAGAGTTGTGATTTGATGTGCAAGTCCACTGTGAAACAGAAATAATGCATGTTGCTTTCTTTGTATAGTGTGGTAATGTTACAACAGAAGTATGTGAAGAAAAAAACATCACACTTGACAAACCGAAGATTTCAGTGTGTGGCTGATGGTCCAATTTGGATTATGTAATTCCCCAAGACAAAATGGAGTACTCTATCATGAAATCATAAACATCTGGTTTGTCAAATTAATCAGAGAAACGGCTGAGTTTTATACAATTAGGTCTTAAATAAAATATGTACATCCCCAGAAAACACCGCGTTTTGCCCAGCTTTATCTTTGGCAATATAAATAAAAATACACATTGCCGACGAGGATGGGATTCGAACCCACGCGTGCAGAGCACAATGGATTAGCAGTCCATCGCCTTAACCACTCGGCCACCTCGTCTGCGTACTAAGACTTTTAAATTACAACCTATATGTATTACATAAGTGTATCCGTTGAAATGATGTTTACTGTCGTTTCAAACGGCTGAGCTTAGCCACTTTTCAAAATGCTTATCTTATGTTACCTAACTTATGCTATGGGAGGAATGTACTTTGCTGGTAGACCGTGTTACTTTGCTAACAAGCCAAGCTAACGCTAGCTACGGCTAACATTTGGAAAGTAGTGGTTAACATTTGTGCCCCTTCCATTACCCTTTCTTCTATACACAATAACTAAACACAACACATATGCATGGTGGACCTTAGCGTAGATTTTCAGAAGTTGGCGTTATCTTACGTTACGCTTTCCACAACACCGCTAATGTTAACAAGAAGTTGTTGTGCTAACTAATATGCCACACTTTGTTCAAAGATTAAACGCTTTAAACGCATCACATTTCCTTCAGTACCTTTACTGAGGTCTGTGTGTTATCATAACTAACACAACATGACTAACACAACACCTCTGCTTTTAACTGTGTCTTTGAGTCATCTTTTATACCACTGCAGTTTGCAGATTCGCAATATCATAAATATAAACTATTTAACATGTTCAGAGTTTCTGTTTTCAGTGTTTTAATTGTAGAACCCTTTACAAAACTCAGTTTACACTTATTTTTAAGAGCACTAAATAACGTATTACGTTTGTGCAGTAAAAAAAAACTCAGAAAAAAGCCAAAACAACACAGCTTGTCGCCTATGTATGACGTCTGCCTTACCTGTGTGTATTCTGTGCATCCATGTGTGTGCGTGGCCAGTCAAACAGGCTGAAGCTACTGGTGCATAAAGGAGGTTTACTGGCAACCTGCTGTCTGTAAGCTGAGGGACAATAGTCTGTATGGGGGGGGGGTTTGTCTCTGCTGCCCATCACAAGTTATTGGACACAGTTTACGCTCCGTTAGTTTGAGAAATATGACCAAACATGACACTTAACTAGAGTATGGCATAGGAAGCTGCGGATCCAAAGGTCGCCGGTTCGGTTCCCGACTGGAACATGTTGCTACCCGAAATTACCAAGCATTGTAAATCTATCAAATATCACTTAAGTGATACAAATTGGATGGGGACTTCTTGTGAATGCCATACAACCAAATAGCAGTTCATTATGTTGTTTAGTGTTTACATAATGTCAAAATTTTATTATTAATAATGAAATAATAATAAACTTTATATAGCAATGTAAGAAATATTTGTAAAAATCACCACACCTAGACACATACATTTTGAATTTACTTTTGGATAGAATATATTTTATATTAATTTTTAAATTTCTGACCAATGAATACAATAAGTATTGAAAGCACTGCAACAATGTCATTCTGACTGATTAGTTTGCATGCTTTCATGCAATGTGGAACTGTTTGAAATACTATTCTGTTCCTTTGTTGTATTTTCATTATATGCTAGTGTTTGAATAAGTGAAAGATACTTCTGTAGAAATATAGCAAATTTATTACAAATTTCACACCTTAATTCTTCCCCACACACAGACACACACCTATAATTGTAGCACACATACTAAGAAATAAATGAAGTGTATGAAATAAAATAAATAAAATATAATAAATGAACTAGAAATAGAAGATAAATAAGGCTAGGAAACTATTAGAATAAGACTAAAATATAACAACATCATTTTTTTTCTTTTAAAACTATTTACATCATGTACACATAGAGACAAAGAATGTCACAAAGCAATTTTTTATCTGCCCTTTTCCTCTGCATCTCCTCCATCCACTGATCAACTGGCATGTTGGCTTTTTGGGGACAGTATATGTGTCCATAATACTGACTGACCAGTTTCTTTATTGCGGGGCTGCTGGCACTGACCACATTTATTCTTTTCAACTGTCTGGGTGTAAGCCCTGCGGGCAGGTGGTGGGGAGGGAAGCAGGCCAGAAGGAGCGATCTGTTGGGCTCCAGGTACTTGTGGGGTTAAAAATATAAATGGAGCGATGACAGGGCTGGGGTTGGGGACAACAGGCAATGCGGCAGATGTAGGTGGAGGTGCCGGCTGAGGGAACAACTGCCTCTGAGCTGCAGACTTCCTCTTGACCACTGCCTGTCCTGCTGTACTGTGGGGCAAGTGGTACTGATGCTGGGGGCCAGGGCGTGGGGGTGCAGCTGCGGGGCGCACCTGTACAGGTGGGAGAGTGCGCAGCGAGCAACTGGAATAGAGACAGGGCAAGTTTTGACCCCTTGAAGCAGAAATACCTCACTTACTGTCCCTGCCTCTTCAGTCTCGTCTGTTGCTTCACCATATGAAACCCAAGTGTTGGTTTAGACTGATGCTCCAAAACAATCTGCAAGAGTATGCTCTGCATTACTGTGCCATTACCCAGGACCACGCTGGCCGCATCTTCTTCTGTAGTCCGTGACCGACTCAGTCCATTCTCTGTCAGTGCGCCGTAACTTGCCCTGTTTTTTGGGCGCTCTTTTGCAATGTTACCGGTGCCAGCGCAGCATAACCGCTCGCTCGCTGCGTCATATTGCCAAAGTTCTGCCTCAGGGCTATCATTGTACCTGGCTGTTGGTTGCCTGGAGTGTTTGGCCAGCTTACTCTCAGCCTCCACCAAGTAACTCTGCCAGGCCGTCCCACTCCGGTCCAGCACCTGGCAGATTACCGCGCTCCATCGACGGCCTGGAACAACTATCAAGACGTACATCAAGACATTCGAAAGATCACGAGCAAAAGTAACACATCTGTCCCACACGCTCTAGACTTGTTCACAAATATGACTTACCAACTGTTGCTCCAGGTGCTGCTGGCGGTCATGGCAGGTTCTTCGCACAGAGGACCAGCATGTTTGAGTGCGAGAGTAATGCGTAGGATGGTGACTGTATGGGATGGGGCGGAGGCCTGTGCTGGATGACAGCTCTCTGGCCACGACGGAGCGTGTTGTCGCGCTCATACAATACAGAACAAAAAATAAATACATATATAATATCTTACTATCTCTATAATTATACTCTCTCTGTTTTCGTACCTTATATGTCTCTAAAACCCAATGTAAGTACCCTCCCTAGTCTTTGTGTCCGTACGGTGCACGCTATTATCTCTCTTCGAAGTATATCCGTATATTTCTATCTTCTTCCAGGCTGCCTTCTCGGGTGGATGGTTGATGACCCAGCAGCACGCTGCGTGAGCAGCAGCAGTAAAGTGCGGTCTGTCGCGTCGCGTCGCACGACTCGTATGTGTGGTGTGGGGCGAAGGAGGGACAGTGAGGCGAAGCTGCTGGTCGAGGACCTTCTTTTGCGAGTCACAAATTGAAAGCCTTGAAACAAACAATACAATTGGAAATAAAAACTTGCACGACTGCTATACCACAAATAAAACAGAGTTTGATATGTCAGCATTAATAAAACACTATCACTGTTCATTGTAGGGAGCAAGGGTGATGGGTGAGTTGAAGAATAGGACAAGCAGTCTGCAGCAGGATCGTAGGTTAGCTGGAGGAAGGCCGGTGGGAGTTGGGAGGACAGGTGCAGAGCCGGTAGGGAGGGCTGATGGGCCAGAGTGACTATCTGTGCTCTCATGCACAATCTGTAAAATGTAATACTCTTTTAAAAACCAATTCTTATAAAACTGCATTTAACTAGAGTTTTATCATTGCCTTTTATCTACGTTTCTATTTCTTGATGGCGTTATGTTGTTTTTCTATGTAGTTCTTTGTTAACTTGTTTATGAAAAGTGCTATACAAATAAAGTTTAATATTATCATTATTATTATTATTATTACTATAATGCAATAAAATCAAAAATCATAAGAAAATACAGACATAGTACAATAAAAACATGTCGAGAATTATTACCAGTTGTTGCTCTGGTGATGCTGGAGCAATAGCAGATGCAGGACCAGCAGAGGCCTGAAGAGAGGTGGGAGTTGGAACGTGGGCTGAGCTGGTGGTGACAGATGAAGGTTCAGAGGACAGGTCCAGTACTTCAATGGTTGGGTCTAAACCAGTATCTTCAAAGCCCTCATCTTCCAGCTCCTCCTCGGTGCCGACATCCTCCAGCATCTGATCGGTCTCCTCTGAGTCAGGACGTACATCCTGCAAGGCCTTTCCAGTCTGACGGAATAGGTCATCTATACCTATTAGCTCCCCTGGGACACACAAGACAATACTAGAGAGAGGAAAATAAGCTTTCGCAAAATTCATAAAAAAAGATTATTCTATTTAATGGATACAACAAATAGCTTCACCATGATTGAAAGCTAAAACTAACCAGTGTAAACAGCAGGTGGCTGAAAAGAGGGGACAAGCTTCCTTCCAAGCACCCTGACACTGTGTGCGTTCACGCAATGAACAAGGTCTCCTGAGTAGCTGAGCAGGGAGGGAGGGTTGACTGCCAGGGATGCAGCTTCACGGTCCTGGTTCCATCTATTGAGTCCTTCCTTTGTACATCCAGTTGCCGCATGAAGTGGTAGATGTCAAGCTTGACAACCAGGTCTGGCCACCCACCAAATCTTTCTTTCAATTTGGTCTGTCCTCTGCCCTCTCGACAACAGTCACAGTCTACATAAAGTAGCCGAGGAGGAGCCACACCAGCATTGCTGTATCTGCGGACGAGGTCAGTTGCCACGATGTCCGAGGCAGGACCCTCCTGAGCAGTCAGGACACTGATAAGGATTTGGCCTTTCTCATTGCTCACAGATGTAAGCCACAAGGCCGTCCCCTTGGCAATGCCCTATAGCTTCTTGGTGATCTGTAATGGCACAGAAAAGACAGTGAATGATTAAACAATTTATTTAATTTAAATGTGAGCGCTCGTATAATAGTACTATGTTTCATTTCTAAAGCCAGCATCCACCTGTGTGAAGGAATATCTATTGGCTCAGGTGGTTCATGGAACTTGACAGTGAGCAGGCTTGGCCGGGCAGCAAAGTCCGAGCGTGCCCCGAGGTATCGGCAGAGGCGCTTAAGCCACTCCTCACTGTGGTTTTCCCTCAGCTGTCTGACCAGGCGAGTGGGACTGTTACCGAGGGCCCTCTCCCTCAGAAAGCGAATCACAAGCGTATCTGTATTAAGTGATGCCATCGTGTTTGGCTGTCAGCAAAGATGGGAAAAGATGGAAATGGTGAGCCGTGATTGGTCCGCTGCGGTAAATTTTGGAAATGGGCCACAGGGATTGGCTGTGAGCAAAGATGGAGAAAGTTGGAAATAAGGAGAGGTGATCGGACGACATTATACAGTCTTTCGGTCCTCAGGTACCGCTACTCGACGCTCCATTTACAACATTTTTAGCAGGGAAACAGTCAATGTCCAGTCTTTACACTGCGCAATCGTGAATCCAATTTAAGAAAATAATTAAAACAAAAGAAAAAAGAACTGTGCGGTAAATTAACAATGATTCAGTTACCGTCTTTGTCATTTTTAAATATATATATACTTTTTCAGCCGCAGCCATTGTCCACGACCTTCTCAGCAGGAAACAGCAGACAGACACGGTCCGAGAGCAGCTGGTGAACATAGTGGAGCATTGAGATGCTAAAGAGACAGATTTCCCTCAGGAGCTGGTGAAGACCAAACACAGAGCTAAAAGAGAGGGAACACTGGACTGAGATCATCATGAGACATCAAGTGACACCAACACCACTCCAAATGCAACAAATGAAATATAATAATTATAAGGAATTTCAATTAAAAGTTATGAATGAAGATAGAAAAAGTTTTCCTCCTGTCTTCTCTTCATCTCTTCCCTCCACAGTCTTTCCACCAACAGTCACACAGTGTGACACACCTGCAATGTGAGTGAGGTCAGTGTCAAACCTTCTGGGTTGGATACACTTGCTGCGGACGTATGATGTTGGCTGCCGGCCGTAGGCTCCGGTCCTGGGTACAAGTGGTCCAGGCAGAGGAGGTGGCCGAACAGAAGCGGGGAGCGGCGCTGGAGTGAGGGGGGGGCCAACAGCACTGGATGAGGGGCCGTGCTGTTCATTGTCTGGAGGAGGAGGAGGCAGACCCTTGCTGGAGGGCCCAGGCTGCTCTTCCAGGACACTGAAGTTAAAGGGCTGTCCTTGTCCCACCTGTACCAATGAGTCTGGCCAGCACCTGGAACACAAACACAAACAGACTGTTTTATATAAATAAAAGATAGATAAATCACAGAACAGATTACCACACACCAACAGCTTTATGACAAACTCTTACCACTGAGTCAATTCAAAGAGCTGACCACCGAGTCCTCACGGTCGCTCTGGACCACGTGGCCACTGGGTGAAGACGGCAGAGCTGGTTGCAAATGGCCTCCATCAGGCAGCTGAAGACAGCCGAAAGATAAGATCTGAGAGCAGTGTGTGTTAATATGGATCTGATATTCGTTAGAGGAAACTGTGATATTTGAAGTGAATCTCACCTCTAGAGACTCTCCTTCCCTGGACAGGAGGTGTTCTTCCCCGTCGCTGCCTTGAACTGTCACCTGGGCTGCCTCTCCTGGTATCTGGGAGGGAAGACAACTCGCTATTCCTCCTGCTCTGTCTGGCAGGTGTTGCCAGGAGCTTGGAAGTACTTGGCACTGGCTTGAGGAAAAAGGTTTTGGACCAAAAGTGAAATTTATGTTTGAATGAAATGATAATACACAATATACATGATCACAAGCTATGAGACACACGCATGTACCTGGGGTGAACTGGTTATGGTGGAAGCCAGAAGGTTGACTCCGCCCTTTGTCAGGTGTCGCCTGTGTCTCCATATGTAGATCCAGATGCAGAGATAATCCAGCAAGCGTCCTGTGCTTCCCCTCCAGCTAGGACTGCTACGCCCCAATGAGACGGCAGGCAATCCAGCAGCCGTCCTGGAAAGCCAACACACCAACATTGGTAACCCAGGCAGCTGTTTCAGGAGCAGCACCAGCGAGCTTCTTTGTGACCTGGAGAGAGAGCCAAGGAAAGGTTTCAAATGTTAATGTTACTATTTGTGTGTGAAATTAATACACACACAGCAGTGGTGTGAAAGCAGCTGTAAAAGCAGCTGTAAGAACATAAACTCTGCCTAAATTACACCTCATCCTAGAGAAACTCCCTGGTGGGAAGCACCTGTTGGGAAAGAATACTAGAGATGTCTGTTGGACAGATCAATCAGTTAGACATACAGTGCATTTAGGTTCTATAAGCTGTACCCGCACACGTAATGTGCGGCTAATTCTGATGATCAGTGCTAATGGAAATGCTAGCCCACCATTTTTTAATTGAAATCTATTGGTAGCTGCTAATGCTAATGCTAGCAAGCTTGCGCCCACCCCCTGTGTTCTGCTTGTCCATGTTTATTTCACCAATAAAGAATAAGAAAAAAAAATGCTAACGCTATTGCTAATGCTATTGCTAACAAGCTTGCGCCCACCCCCTGTGTTCTGCTTGTCCAGGTTTTTTAAATCAATAAAGATTAAGAAAAGAAAGAATGCTAATGCTATCTGCTAATGCTAGCAAGCTAGAGCCCCCCCCCCTGTGTTCTGCTTGTCCAGGTTTTTTAAATCAATAAAGATTAAGAAAAGAAAGAATGCTAATGCTATCTGCTAATGCTAGCAAGCTAGAGCCCCCCCCCCTGTGTTCTGCTTGTCCAGGTTTTTTAAATCAATAAAGATTAAGAAAAGAAAGAATGCTAATGCTATCTGCTAATGCTAGCAAGCTAGCGCCCACCCCCCCTGTGTTCTGCTTGTCCATGTTTTTTAAATCAATAAAGATTAAGAAAAGAAAAAATGCTAATGCTATCTGCTAATGCTAGCAAGCTAGAGCCCACCCCCCTGTGTTCTGCTTGTCCATGTTTTTTTCACCAATAAAAAAAAAAATGCTAATGCTAATGCTAATTATCTGCTAATGCTAATGCTAATGGCTAATGCTATTGTCTACGCTTTAGCTAACAGAAACGGCCGGGCTAGCTCCGCCCCCCCAGCACGAGGCATTGCGCCAGCAAGCCGAGGGCTAGGCTCTCCGCCGGTGGCTAGCTCGCGACCCCCCCAGCACCAAGGCATTGCGCCCAGCAAGCAAGCTGGCCGCCCGGTCGTGCTAGCTTCGCGCCCCGCCCAGCACAGGCATTGCGCCCAGCAAGCAGAGCTGGCCGCCGCGGCGGCTAGCTCGCGCCCCCCCAGCCACAGGCATTGCGCCCAGGCAAGCGAGCTATGCCGCCCGGCGGCTAGCTCGCGCCCCCCCCAGCACAGGCATTGCGCCCAGCAAGCAAGCTGAGCCGCCAGGCGGCTAGCTCGCGCCCCCCCCAGCACAGGCATTGCGCCCAGCAAGCAGAGCTGGCCGCCCGGCGGCTAGAGCTCGCCCCCCCCCAGCACAGGCATTGCCGCCAGCAAAGCAGAGCTAGCGCCCGGCTAGCTCGCGCCCCACCCCAGCACAGGCATTGCGCCCCAGCACAAGCAGAGCTGGCGCCCGGCGGCTAGCTCGCGCCCCCCCCAGCACAGGCATTGCGCCCAGCAAGCAGAGCTGGCCGCTCGGCGGCTAGCTCGCGCCGCCCCCAGCCAGGCATTGCGCCCAGCAAGCAGAGCTGGCCGCCCGGCGGCTAGCTCGCCCGCCCCCCAGCACAGGCATTCGCGCCCAGCAAGCAGAGCGTGGCCGCCAGCGGCTAAGCCTTCGCCGCACCCCCCAGCACAGGCATTTACCTGAATGGACGACTTAAGCCCCCACTTAAGCCCCCGACTTAGCCCCCGACTTAGCCCCCGACTTAGCCCCCGACTTAGCCCCCGGTTCAAATTAGGCTCAAAATGATTTTGAGCTTATAAAGTCATGTTTACAAATAATTCCAATATTTGGAGCTGGAAATCAAATTTTGTAAACCTGGAAAATAAATCTACATGACAAATTCAAGTTTGCGCATGTGAAAGAAAATTGTGCTTGTGGCAAAGAGATTTCCATTTCTTTAAAGTCTCAATCAAAACTGAAATAATGATCAGTGGTGAGGTTCAACAAAGACACAGGGAAAGAAGAAATGCTTTTGTGGACATCTGTGTACAGAGATAAAGAGCAGAAAACTAAAACTCAGTCAGCAACATTCCCAGTGTGTGACACTGACAAGTACAAATTTTTATCTTTGTCACACTGTGGGAACTTGACCAGAGTTTTACAGTTTTCTTCTCTGTATCACGACACAGATGTTGACAAATCCATTTCTTCTGTTACAGTGTCTTTGTTCAACCTCAACACTGATCATTTGTGGAGTTGATTCAGACTTTTAACAAATACAATTCTCTTTGACACAAGTGCAATTGTTTCACATACACAAACTTGCATTTCTCAAGCAGATTTATTTTACAGGTTTACAAAGTTTGATTTACAACTACAAACACTGGAATTATTTGTGAACATCACTTTACAAGCTCAAAATCATTTTGACCCTAATTTGAGCCTAGGTACATGTATAGTTACAGCCAACAGTTTTGTTTTTAAAAACATCTGCTAATTAATACACATCTCAGCATAAAGCACGCTATGTTACACCTTACATTTACATGGTAGTTTACTGTTTGTAGAGCTTTGGTCAGTGAAGTGATAAACAGTTGTTACTGAGTAGTTCCTCATTACTCCATCACTATATCACAATAAGTTCCTTAACAAATCAGACACAGCAAGTTTCAAACCAACTATTTTAATTGTAATATTCAAACCAAATATTAATCACATTCACGCTGTTTTCTGATGCATTCGATATGACAACAACTTAAATGTAATAAACAATATATCATTTTAACTCGTCTTAAACATTTAACTATGATCTGTGTGGAAATGCAATTACACAAAATACAAACTGCTTTTAACAGACTTACCTTTTCTGGCCCGAGGTGGATTCTGCCATCCCTATGAAAACACAAATAAGGACATATCAAGCTTTTCACTATCAAATGTTTTTGAAGGATTCTAAGGACTTCAGAACATAAAAGATGTATCAAACAACAATTTAAACTTTATTTAGCATATACTGTAATAAAAACAAGACCAAATCTGAACAAATGATACATGTGAAGAAGTTGTAGAAGAGATTCATATATATATATATAAAAACAAACAGTGGTGAGGCAACTCAAAGACACTGGAAAAGGAACAGCTTCTCAGTCACATGCAAAGCACAAAACTAAAACTTGGTGCTCAAAATTCCTGCAAGTGTGTGACACTGAGGTTACAAGTACAATTTAAATTGGAGGTGTGAAAACAGGATCAAAATACTTGTAACCTTCATACACTTGCAGATTTATCACAGCAAGGGGATACAGCATGGCAAATGTATGGGCCTTGGCAGGCTATAGCAGCATGAGGAAGGGACGACAACATGACAAAGGCAGACTCAGAAAATAAGGTTTATTGCCAGGTAGGTTTTCACTTAAAAGATATGTGACTTGGTGTAGTATCCAATTCACGTATTCATAGGAAATAAAAATTAAATTCTGCGACAGTCAAAATATCCATATATAAAAACAATACCACACAACTATGTACAAAGGTGTTTTACACAAAACTCCTGCTGGGCAAGATGTGCAAAAGGTATTGATTAGGGAATGTGCAGAACATCACAGTATAGACAATATCTGTCATGTGCAGGGATAATACCTCAAGGTGTTGATGTAATGTGGTTGATTGCTGAGGCCAGATGCAGAAGAAAAGGCTGGTGCTGGTCCATCATTGGTGATGATTAGACTGGACTTCTGGTCCTGATACAGACAAACATGTGATAGGACAATTCCTTTAGATCATACAAGTTCTTTATATTCAAACATGTTAGATCTGTTGTGTGAGTATAATAAATTGTGAGCAGAGATATGAATATGCAAGAAAATAAAGACAGTATGAATATTCTGATATATACAATGTGAACACTAGTAACAGTATGAATATTATGAAATGTAAATGAAGGGTAAACAGCTAGAGGTATGATAAGAATTCAATGTACACACACTATATAACCAACATATTCAGTAGTACAAATATGGATATACTGTAAAATACATAACCAATATAGTCAGTGGTATATTCATTATTAAGAATCAACCGTATGGACGTGTATACACTGGGAGTCTGATTTAATCAGTGGTATAAACAAGTCTTACTTTTAAGTGAATGATAGCATGTTATTCACCTAGACGCTCCTCACTGTCTGGACTCTGCCGTTGGTGAGACAGGCGGTATTGCATCTGTACTGGCTCAGGTCCTGATAAAGACAGGTATGCTGAAATCTCCGGAGTAACAGTAATGTAAAGTGGTTACAACATGTTGAACCGATCGACGTGTATTCAGTCGGTCTACTGGTCCATACAATCTCAATTTACAGTCATCAGTTACAACCTCTTGTAACCGCTAAAACGTCTGTCGACAACGTCAATATCACCACCTGAAATGTTTTTGTCGGTACGGTTTGTGAGTCGTTGCACCGATTATACTTTTAGCTAAAGAGCCAACCGTGATACTACTCACCTGGCTAACAGGAAAGTTGCGAGCTCGGCATCGAACCGCATCTCTTTACTCTCAGGAGCCGTCTCCAGCGGTGGAAAGCCACGACGAGATTTACTCGTGTCGCTTCCTTTCTTTGCTGTTAAACGTGGTTTCTTGTCGGGAGCGGTCCTGCGGGATATAGATGAATATTACCTTTTAGGAGGTTCAGCCATTCCTGCGTTTCTGTGATTCTGACTTCAAGCTCCGCCGGAAGTTGTTCTTCTTCGTGGGACTGAGGGCAGACTTGACGCGCCACTGACTCACACAGCCTCTAGTGTCACAAAGTGGTATTACAACACAGGAAAGGTCGGTGCTGGCTGGTTACCGTGCTCATTTCAGTAGATAACTGAAAAAGAACAGATGGAGGTCTTGATCATGACATCGTCACTGTGGCTGCTTCACACACTGTTGATATTGTTAATTCATTTTTGAACTTTTTAAACTAATGTTCTGGACCATTCTTATATTGCACCTTTAGGCAGCACAACCACCAAAGATGACATTTAAAAAGTAAAGCTCAACATGTTCTTTGCCCACATTGCATCTAACTTTAGTTTTGACACTTTAAGTTAAAAGCAAAGACATTGAGCTTTAAACTTGACTTGATATTGACACATTTGATGCATACAAACATTTTTGAGATTTGCTTTGAGACAGTTATATAAAATCTATTGCTTGGAATACAAAATACAATCATTGCTTTTTCGCTTTATACTTTTTACATTCAATTTTGTGATGTAGAAAACATTTGTATTTTTTGCCCATTTTTTTGCATTCCAAGGCCAGTTAGATGTGGCACTGTTTTTACATGAAGCAGTTCAAGATATAAAACCTTTTGTAGGAAACCACTTTGCTGAGAACAGGAAAACCTTCCGACACTGTGGGACTTACATTCCAGTTATCAAGGCAGTTGATTTTGTGGCAAGAAAAGAGATAAAACAGCCCGGAACATTTTTTACTTACGGAGTAAATTTCACTTACTACTGGCTCACAGAGCCAGGTTCAAGTTTCAGCAGCGTCGCAATATAAAAGTAAGTCATGGCACAACGTCTTCCAGTCTTTAGGTTCTATGGTCCCCAACAATCACTACCAGGCATGCCTAAAAACCAAAATTCACATATTACACAAACTCAAATGTTCACAAACGTGGTAGAGGCGAGCTGCCTATCATTTGTCAGCCGCCACTAATGATGTGCAGCCAGGCTCTTAAACTCTTCTTCCGCTGATGCTTAAAACGGCCGCAGCTGTGGTGATGACTCGGCAGGATTTCATTGCCGCACCAATAGAGATAGTCCGGCTTGTGGAGTTGGAGGCTCTCTCTATTCCTTCCGACAATCCGCAGTACGAGTTCGTGCAGGCTGATTAGCCATAGACATAACACAACTTTAAAAATCCCAGACTGAAACATATTTTTATATCAATGTGCAGAAAGTTAAACAAGAAGCAGAACTGATGACATAATTATGGGAAGATTGCGCGGCGGTATAGAAGAGAAACATTAAGAGCATATCATGCTCGGAAGCAGTTACTCCTGGGAATTTGATGTACGCTGCTGCTGCGTGCATCAGTACTTCATTCCTCGACAGTTTCAATCTGTACAAAAATAGCGTTACTTTCAGTTTTATTCATGTCTAGAGACTTATCCTGACGCGCTGACTCTTGGTCACTGCGGATGTCCGCTCAAAAAAGCTTTTGAAGCCTGTCACGACTGGCCACAATAACCTCACACTGATGTTTCAAACACAAATTTGTCCAACCATAGCAAGACATGTATACACACACGTACATGCATTACAAAGTTGATCTGCAATAAAGCTATACCACTATATCTCCCATATAGATGATAGCTGAGTCATTCTGTGAAGCAGGTGCATTTGGGTCTGCAACATTAGATGAGATGCACTATGGCACAAAAATGTGCAAAAGTGTGGTTTCCAAATCTTAAAAACCTATTAAGTCAAGTACTCTTGCCATGATGTTTAGAGGAGAATATACTACCTTACAAAGACTAACATACCATTTTTTAGCCATTTCTTCTTTCTTAGAACATGGCAATTTTCACATGTCCATATGAAACAACTTTGACATTTGTATCTAAAATATCAGCAATAAATGTAATGTTTCTTATCAAATCCTTTATTATTCAGTCAGGATTATATGTGTGTCCCTATTTACATGAGATATTTATTTTTAATCAAAAAAATACTTTTTTGTAATAAATGAATTTACCCGCCCTGTCACACTAAACATACTAACATATTTTGTCTATAAACAATATACTGTTGCTTTTAACTGACATCACGAAGAGGAAGTGACATCAAATGTCTAAACAGCTGGTCTGTCCTCTCATCAGAGGAAGCTGAACTGGAAGTGGTTTTTCTGAGAATTCTGATTTGAGAACTAAGGATGTCCGTGCAGTCTCCTTTGTCCTACATGAGGTCCTCCTTCTGTGGGCACCAGTCATTCAGTTTTCAGTGTGGATTCCGTCTGAATGACAGTAAAAGACAAACACTTTAGTTCACACATGGTGGATCACAGTTAATCACACACATATACCAGCTGTGAGGACAGGTGCATGAATACCTGCTTCAGTTGAGGACTCCTGTGTATGAATTTACAGTATTAATGACAAACCCCCACAAGATAATGTTCTAGTATACATTTGTGTGTTGTACTCAATAGATACCAGCGAGAAGAGGAGACAGAAAATAAGTTAATGAGATAAACCTGAATGTTTTGCTGCATGTAGGAAAATTCTATCAGCGACTGACTTTTTCTAATAACATGAGAGTGAGATAAGTTAAACTATATTTATCCTTGTCTGCAAATGTTTACATGTTTGGGACCAGGTACGGTTAGCATAACAAACACTAAGCTACCCGCTAGCTAGCTAGCTAGGTTAGCAAAGTGTTAACTGTCTCCGTTCTCCGGTCAAAGCACGTAGGGAAAAAACGACTAGCTTTTTTTTACTAGCATCATACACATTAAACTGTAGGACGTTCAGAAAACAAACATTTACTTACCGAAAAAACTGTATATCATCATCATCTCTCAAGTTTGTTAGTGACGAAGAATGAGCCATAATTACTGTGAACTGAAAACTCATTAAAACTAAATAACTAACAGCAAAACTGTCAGTGCTAAATTATTCTTCCACGGACAAATATTGAGAAAAAATAATATTCATCACAACTAATTCAATACGAAACGCTCACGACCCAAGCTCTCCTCCGGTGACTGATCCTCCGGTGATCGACCTCCCGGCCTGCCGCGTCATCTGATCAATCATTGCAGACCAGGTATATCAATCAAACAGCCACGCCCCCAAAAAATACCTGTTTTTAAGGCTAATATTTAATTTTGGCTACCCATCTACTGGTTGAAGTGGGTCATTGGAAAAACCAAAGTGACAGACTTTATCCTCACTTCACTTTTAACAACAGACTTGTCAGAACCAGTACTTTCATACGAAAGTATTGGTTCTGGGAGGGAGAGACCACATTTTTATTTTTGCTTTCTTTTACTTCGTATTTGTATTGCTTTTGCTATGGCTGTTATGGTTTTGATTTGTTTTTGTCTATTTGTTGTTGTAACAAGGAGTCCAGCTGAAAGTTCAGCAGTACTTCTGGCTGGGAGTACCGTGGTTTAGAATTAGTTTAAAATTATTATTATGTACTTTGTTTTTTCTATTTTGTATTTTGTGAGTTAATAAAATAATGATATTAAAAAAAAATTCAATAAGGGTTCCTGTCAGATGTTATAATAAAATTGGATAATAAGCCAGATAACAGACACAGGTGATGTAAAAAAAAAAAGAAAAGTGCTGCTACACATGCACAAACCACCCACCAATCAGTAACAATTCTCAGTCAAAGTCCTTCAGTCACTCTTTATGGCTGGCATAAACTTCAGAACCAAAGTTCATATCTGGTCAATATGCATATTTAAACAAAACAGCAACGTTTGCTTTGTGACATTCAGCATGATGATGGAGAGGGTGCTGTTATTGTTTGGACTAGTGGCTCTGGCCACTTCATACACTGTAAGTATTTATTTAATTTTAATGAATTAACTATAGTAAGCATTATTCTTCCATTAACTGTGTGATAACTTTCACTGATTTTGTTTCATGCAGTTACCAGTTTCCTCTGTGGTACATGGTATGTCAAATAAATTACCTTTAATAGAAGAAATAAAAGTTCTTAGATGTGAAAAGACTCTGAACCGTGTCTGTGTTTGTTTTACAGAGGTGTATGAGAATGGTGAGGATGAGAACCCCATCTTAAACCTGGGTGAGTGACAATGTTTCACTGTTGATCCCTGGCCATAACCCAGGGATCCCAAGTCCCAACTGGGACCCAAGTCAATACAAGCGATGCTGTGTTTAAAAATAATATGTATAATTTTGAGAAAAAATGGGTATTTAGTTACTGATGATATTTAAATAAAATGTGTCTGTGCCTGTGCTGTAGGTTCAGATGCCAACCTGTTTGAAGGGGACATTTTGGTTCCAGTGAGTTAAATTTTTACAGAAATGTTTTCTTAATTCTTTTTTTTTTTTTTTTTTAAGAGAAATGCTGTTTCTTCATTGTTGTTGTTGCTTAATCGTTGCTGATCATTCACATCATCACATGCGTGGCTGTTGGGACAGCTTGTCTCAGCTGGTTATTGTTGTGTGTCTTTATTAGCCACGATTAGGTTTAAGATCACAAGTAAAGTGCTTTTTAAACACCTTTGTTTCTGCAACAGGAAGGAAGGAATGCCCTGATTGACAAAAGATACAGATGGAAATTTCCAATCCCTTACATTCTGGGTGATGACTTAGGTGAGTGTTTTTAGTTGTATTAATATTTATTTATTTTGAGAATTGCTAAGTCTCACTGTTGTACGTGTGACCCAGCGTTACAATACAGTGATGTTAAGGCTGCATTTTCAACTTCTAACTGATGCACTCATCTTAAGCAATTTACACTGTTGGAATTCCTAATATTGATTACCCCCATCAGGAGTCAGTGTCTTGCCACACTTGGAATTTAAGCAAAAATGCTTTTATTTTGAAAGAAGGAATGTGATGTTTTGTCACAGAACACATTCACACTTTCCTGTTTGTTTCTCTCACTCCTCAGATCTGAATGCCAAGGGCTGCGTCCACCAGGCTTTTGAAATGTATCGGCTTAAGTCCTGTGTCGACTTCAAGCCTTATGAAGGAGAGAAGACCTATATCAAGTTTGAAAAGAGAGGGGGGTATGGCTCCAGCTTTGTTATTCTTTCTTCTTTCTTCTAGTTTTTCTGTTTGGAACCACATCTCCAGCGCCATTGATTAAAATTCTCCCCAGTGTGCATAACTTTGCTAAAACTAGAACTGAAAATCAACATTTTATTTGTAAGAGCAAGGATGTGGCATTTCTTCTCTCAAAAGTGACATATTGTTACTTTAAAAGTCTCAGTGTAATCAAAAACAAAGATCTAAGACATGCCTTAAATTATGACTTGGGTCATGGAATTTAAAAGGTGTGCGCTTTTGCCAGGTCAGGTGCATCTAACAAAAATATGCTATTTGTTGCATTATGGGAAATGTAAGATCCAGGCCTTTTGGGAGTTGAACCAATACTCAGGACTAAAAATCCAGAAAACATGGCCTCTGCTTCTTCAATTTTGACTACTTTTGCATTTTAAATTGTCTCTCATGAGTCCCAAACTTTGTGGAAGCGCAATACTGAATCACTGGAGTGTTCCTTTAAAAATTCAATTTGTTTTCCATTTTATTCGGTTTGTCGTAGGTGTTTCTCCAGCGTTGGTGATCAGCAGAATGGTCAGATTCTGTCTTTGGGGTCAGGATGTGACCACAAGGCGGTGATTGAGCATGAGCTACTCCATGCTCTGGGATTTTACCACGAACAGTCCCGCACAGACAGGGATGACTATGTCGACATCTGGCTGGATCAGGTTTCACCAGGTACATCTAGGATCCTCATCGTCCCTAATTTCCTTTTCTTTTGTCATTCATGTTCTATAAAAACAATGTTTTATTATTGGGAGTAACACCATTTTGTGCGATAGGAATAATTAAAACAACATGGTATTTCCTGCAGGACTTGAACACAACTTCAACAAATACAATGATGACTACATAACTGATCAAAACACGGCCTATGACTACGAGTCCGTCATGCATTACAGGCCCTTCTCCTTCAATAAGAACGAATCCATTCCCACCATCACCACCAAAATCCCAGAGTTCTACAACATCATTGGCCAGTACCTCGACTTCAGCAAGATGGACACCTTCAGGCTCAACCGCATGTACAACTGCTGTATGTATATTTCATATATGACGGAGTGAATTTCCTCTGTGTTTTTCTTAGTTTAGTCATTAGAAAGTATGATCCTGACAAATCCTCATCCTCCTCCACCTCAGCTGGCCCTCTCACCCTGCTGGATCAGTGTGCCTTTGAGTACGCCAGTATCTGCGGGATGATCCAGGCCACCTCTGATGATGCTGACTGGGTTCATACAAAGAGCAGAGTTGGTGCAGAGGATCACACACTCCTGGGAAAATGCAGAGGTCGGAAATGTACTACTTTATTCTCATGAAAGAAAATGAGAAAAAATTAATCTGCGTGCCATAAGAGCTTGTTTTATTTTGTCTGATTCGTCCAGATGCTGGTTACTTCATGCACTTTAACACAATGGCCGGGAAGCCTCAGGAGTCTGCTCTGCTGGAATCCCGAACCCTCTACCCCAAGAGGAAGCTTCAGTGTCTGCAGTTCTTCTACAAGATGACTGGCAGCACCAAGGACAGGCTGGTGATCTGGTCCAAGATAGATGACGGCACAGGCACCATTCGTAAAATGAAGAAAATACAGACCTTTTATGGTATTTATTTATGTTTGTTGCAGGTTTCCTGCAGCTTCTTAGGAATCCAAAATGTCAAACTATTCCTTAACAACATGTACTGAATAATCTTAAACAAACCCTCACTCCCTCACCGTCCCATTACTTCATATATGAATATTGCCACATAGTAAGATTTATCACCGTGTCCCTGTCCCTGTTATCCAGCTGATGCTGACCACACATGGAAGATCGCCCACGTCCCGATGAACATGGGGGAGAAGTTCCGCTATGCTTTCCAAGCTGTGCGCGGCGACCCCTCCGCGTCCGCCGGTGGCATCTACATCGACGACATCAGCCTGACTGAGACACGCTGCCCCAACGCCGTGTGGAGAATCCAGAACTTCACACAGATCATGGAAACGGCTGATAGAAACACAGTAATCGACAGCCCTCGCTTCTACAGCCCTGAAGGCTACGGTTACGGTGTCCGCGTCATGCCTCTGTCGAGTTACACTGATTACACCGGGAACTACACTGGGCTGTTCTTCCACCTGACCAGCGGGGAGAATGACGTGGTGATGCAGTGGCCAGCGATAAACAGACAGGCCACCTTGGTGGTGATGGACCAAGACCCCGACATTAAGCTGAGGATGTCCACAGCTCGCAGCCTCACTACTGATATGAGGCCGAGTAAGTTCTCCTTATCTGTTATCCCCAGAGGGATTTAGACAAAAGCAGGGTGTTATCATGACATCACACATAAAAACAGGCAGAACAATAGTGTACATTTGAAAATCTGCACATTAAATGCACATCAATTTTAATCTCAACTGATCCTGTGAAGAAAACAAAATCAACAAGCGCCAAAACCACTGTCAAGGTGTTAACAATCCCACAAGAGGTGGGATGTCTGTAAATGTCTGTGACTCCTCATCACTTATCGTCAGTTAGAACTGAAGAAGCCTTTTGGATGAGAAGTGAAAACGTGTTCAAGTACCTCAAACAAGTTAATTTGCCTTTGTATAGCTCTTAGAAATACCATGACCTGGGTGACTGACAATCTTCACGGGCTTTTTGTGTCTTCTAGTGTCAGATGGAAAGCTGTTTTGGGACAATCCCTCCAAGGTGGGGAGGTATGACCCTTCCTGTGATTGCTACAGAGGTCAATCATGGGGCTGGAGCAACTTCGTCAAGCACTTTGACCTCCGGCGGCGTAATTACCTCAAGAACGATGACCTCATCATCTTTATCGACTTTGAGGGTTTGTGATCTGTGTTTAACATTTGCATGTGGCATTGCTTCATATAATACTGTTCCTCATGTGTGATGTTGTGAAGCGTGTGAGGAAGCAGACATAACAAGTATCTTCGTCCACAGACATAACGTCACTGATCAAAACAGAAGTTCCCATTAAGCCAAAGGAGTAAGGTCATGCAGGCATTTATATCATGAGGACGTGGAGGTAAGACACTAGACACTATTTCAATTTCACCTGTGAGGATTTCATCACACCTGTATGTACTGAAGCTAATGTGATTTTTATTTTTTCAACATATGCAGCTGCATGAGAAGAAAAACCTTTGAAGATGAAGTGAAGATGGAAGATTACTGCTGCGAGACAATGTCAGAATTACACACATGATGCATAAAATGTTAAAGTTATATGTGGTATATAATTTGTATGTAAAAGTTGTGTATCATCATTTTAAACAACACATTTCTTTCTCATTAAACTGTTGTCTTAATAAAAAGCAAACTAAGAACAAGCCTGTGGTGTTTCGTTTGGTTTGTGGTGCATTTATGAAAATACCCAGTGACCATTCCAGTCCCTGAAATTCTACTTCAAATTTTAAATTGCCAACCTTGTATTTATTTATATTTGTTTTTCATTTGTCAAAAAAAACAGAACAATGAAAAACGTAGATGTAATACAATAAATGTCTATGTGCAAAGGGGTAAGTTGAGTTGAGTTAACAAGAGTATTCTGGAGTGCAGCACTAGTACCAAGGAAACCCTTTATTATTATTTAAAAGTGCAGGTCTTTTGAATTAAAGTAAACTGAGTTATTTTTATTGTTGATTAGAAGTTTTGTAAAGTGTGGTAGTCTCGTTAGAAATAATGAAATATCATACCACTGTGTGCATGTTCTCTTTTTTGTTCCATCACTATATAATGACCAACAGAGTCTGACACCCTCTCACATCTTAAGACAATGTGTCATAAGTCACAGACTTATGACTTTTCGCTCTTTGAAATTCTAAATCCTCAACATTATTATGATTATTATTATTATCATATAAAGTTAGGAACATGATCTGCCCCTAAAATTACTGATAGGACTTTGTATTTTTCCTGTTTGCTGCTGGAGAAGTTGACAATGTTCACATCACTGAACGTCACTATTTTCATGAGCCAATAAGGCCCAAAAAACAACAACCTACGATTACAGACAAAAAATTGGCAAATCATTTTTTTCCCCCAGATATTTTACAAATTCCCACAAAAGTTCAGTTTTGTGTACTCGGGTCTCTCTTGCAAAAGACATCTTAATCTCAATTACATTACCTAATCAAACTAAAGTTATACTGAAAACTGCCGCTCATCTGATGTTAACAGTTGTACCATGTCTGGAGGAACCTTGTCAAGTCTGAGAAACCAAAACTCGGAGGATGTCGTCAGTTTTATCTCGGCTTGAGCTCGGAGACGACAGATTTATGACAGAAAGCATGCTTTACAAGCCCAAGGCTCGTGGGCATTATAACAAAAATATAACAAAATCAAGCCACCAGGTGCAGGATACAGGACTTAGAGACTTAGAACAACACTAGGAGCTAAAAGTCAGGACACCTCGGCCTCTTGTAAGTCCCTGAACTTTATACATGTGCAATAATAAATAGCTAAAGTGATCCTTTAATATCAACTAAATCAGCTGTGTGGACATCTGATACATAACAGCGCAGTATTTCAAAGATAAGTGCAAAGTAATATAGACCCTTATCAAACATTAGAGATATCACGGCATGACGGACTGAACTATCAGCACTTTATTAAAATCTTCACTCTCTAGCCAAGAACAGTCTTGAAGGCATCATCACGGTTATAAAACATCACTACAGGTGGATTGAAGTTACTCTACAAGTTTAGCACCATGAGGATATGACTCTGACTCAAGCTGCCATAACCCATAAACAGCATTATTGCCTGTTTTATTGTACTCTAGCTCAGCTCTTACGAAGCTGTTGTTGCATCTGTACAGGGTGAACTGTTTACTGCTGTCATTACCTGTGCGCGCCAGAGAACACCTGACAGCATGTCAGCGGTGAGAGAGACGGCCAAGACACGTGCGAAATGTTTGTTACTGATTGAACACAATAATCCTGATCAAAGTTCCTCTGCAGCCGCTGTCTTCATGGACATGTTGACAGTGGCACTGAGGAAACACGCCGCTCTTGGAATAACGACATGGGCTCTGGAGACGGTCTGAGGATGATCGCTGTGCTGGTTGGAGTCTTTGCGGTTTTGACGGTAGGGAGTATTTGAAATTTCATTTGAAATCACAATCACAGCAATTGAAAAATTGTCTCTGTGGATGGTTTAGAGTAAGAAATATCTCTTTTTGTGTGTTAGGTGCAAGCTGTTCCGACATTTACCGGTTGGTTCCTATTAACTTTACTGAGCACACACACATAAAATGAGCTCTTTGTTTGTTACTCATCAGTTTTAACAAAAAAATAATTGTGTTTCCTCCAGGTGATAATGCAGATGCAGGTGAACTGAGGGACGACATACTTGACATCAACAGAGGTACACTTTTTAAAACTCTCTGATCACATACTTTGCTGACTGATATTCATTTATTCTGAATTTCTGGTTTCTGATACTGATTTTCCACATTTTCAGACTTAAAACACCTGTTTGAGGGAGACATCGCTGGTAATGTAAGTATACAGCCTGTGTGGAGATTATGTTTGTCAGGAACATGAGAGTATTTATTCTGTGAATTCTCAACGTGTCTTGCAGCCCAGCAGAAATGCAATCCTCGATGAAACAAGAAGATGGAAGTTTCCCATCCCCTACATCCTGACTGATTCTTTAGGTACGCCGCGGAGAACATTTCTATCAAGACGAAATTTGATGAATGGGTAAAACATTTACTGATTGGGAAATTCCTTTCTATTACTGCAGATCTGAATGCTAAAGGTGTGATCCTCCAGGCTTTTGAGGAGTACCGTTTGAGATCCTGCGTGGACTTCAAGCCGTACGAGGGAGAGAGCAGCCACATCTCCTTCACCAAGCTCTCTGGGTGAGCTGCAGTGTGCCAGATTGACTCAGAAATCTTGGTTGTTGCACAACTTTTATGGGTCATACTGTCAAGTCATCAAACTCAAGGAATTAAGAACCAAAGATTAGGAACTGCTGGTTTGATGAAATGTCATTTAAAGGTCATTACACAGTAACAGTGCCTTAGGTTTACTGTTGAATTTTGCCATTTTATCAATTCAGATGCTGGTCATATGTTGGAGATGATAAAACCGGGCAGAATGTGTCCATTGGGGCCAGGTGTGACACTAAGGCCATTGTGGAGCACGAGCTCCTCCACGCTCTGGGCTTTTACCACGAACAGTCTCGCTCAGACAGAGACGACTATGTGAAGATCTGGTGGGACCAGATTGAAGAAGGTGGGTCAATATTATTTCATCTTTGTTTCATTCAGGGACACAGTTTTAGACACACTGAGGTCCCGAACCAGCAACCAACCGAACTCTGTTACATTTTTTTGAGTATGTAACATAAGAAGAAAATTTCCCGTTTGATATTAATGGATCTGAAATTATTGTTAACCAAGACAGTCTCACCATATGGACCAGTCGGTAGCTTCCTCTGGACCTTTCTTTTGTAGGTCCAACAAAACACCTACACCTGGTCAGTGACAAAGCTACTCTCTCCTCACAGGGAGGGAGCACAACTTCAATAAGTACGAGGACGACTTTGTCACTGATCTGAACACGCCGTATGACTACGAGTCCATCATGCACTACAGGCCGCTGTCTTTCAACAAGAACGAGAGCATCCCCACAATCACCACCACCATACCGTATTTTAATGAGGTCATTGGCCAGCGGCTGGACTTCAGTGCTGTTGACCTCATCAGGCTCAACCGCATGTACGACTGTGGTGAGTGTCTCGCTGTCGAGCCGATGAACATAGGGAAGAGCCAGATATATCTCTCAGGAGTTTTTGGACATGAAAACAGAGTTAAAAACAAGTGCTTATTTGACAAACATTCATGAAGTGGCCAAAAATACACCCGTAAATAAATGCTAATTTTGCTCTGTGTCAGCTGGGTGCATTGTCCGTATGTGTTTCAAGTAAGAAACAAGTGCTATAGCTTTGTGTTCAAACTGAAAGTAATACTGTGTCATTGTGTAGACTGACAGCTGCTGTGTGTGATCACCTAGTATTTGCATTTAAGCAAAAAATCTAACCAGTGTTATAATATAACAGACAGGGTTCACAGCTATTTACATAGTGGCACTAAACAGATCAGTTGTCTCTCACTTTGCCAGGATCACTGTTATAATAGCCACAGCGGCTGATCAGAATATGTCAGTCTTTTTTCCTTCATCATGTGTTAATATTATATGCTATTAAAACAAAAGTTGCATGGTCATTCAAAAATGTGATGTGCAACATTTCTTCATTGAAAACAAAGTGCACAGTGAAGATAGCTCGACTGACTAACACCATGTCCTGGGCGTCCTTTAAGTATTATTTGGTATAAAGTGACTAATTGTGTATTTCTCACTATTATAGCCAATGTAGCCACATTGACTGACTCAAATAATAATAGCAATATCACTAATAATCCACTTTTTATACTGGACAATAAGCTCCTGGAAGCTATTTGTCAGCTTAGCTATTCCTAATTAGCCAACGTTAGCATTAACGTTAGCTGTTTACTTTTTTACTTCTCAAGAACTTCAGCCATTGTTGCGTTTACATGACAACAGTTTATAATACGTCCTGTGAGCAGTACTACTTCTTCAGGGCAGACTGGATACTACAGTGACTCGGTATCGGAAATTGGTGAGATGGGCCAGGGCTAGCTGGTTAGCATGCTAACTTAAGTAAAAAAGTAATGAAGTGAAAGGAATGAAGTTTGATTCTGAACTCACAATTTTTCTTCTAGACTGGTAAGTAAACAGCTGTAAACGCTAACGTTGGCTATGTTGAAATAGCTCCTTTAACATGTTCTGACATGAACTATTGCAGGTAACACTGGAACCATAAATGGAGGTTAGGGAAGCCAGGCCTTATTTACATTATTGTCTTAGCTGAAGTCATATTTTTACAGGCAGGTGGTGATTTCAGCTTTGTAGATTGACTGTTGATAACTGTCCTATTGCAGCCAGTACACACACTCTCCTGGACCAGTGCTCATTTGAGCTGATCAACATCTGTGGGATGATCCAGAACGAGCAAGACAACGCAGACTGGGTCCAGACGTTGAGCAGTCCAGCTGATACTGATCACACCCTGGTGGGGCGCTGCAGAGGTACTGAGCACATTTTCTAGGTCATAAACAAAGGTATAGCAACAGTAAAGCTCAATTCAATCCTAGAAGAAAACATATCCATATGGAGGTTAAAATACTTGTATTTATTTAATGCAAAATATTTCTTTACAGGGCAGACACTCTGACTTAGCAAGAAAAGCTGCTAAATAGTGGAAAAGTACAGCTAATTACATTAATAATGGCTCTGTTCTATTCAAGTGTCCCAGTAAGGCATGACAGTGTGATAGTGAGTCAGCATGAACAATACCAGGACACTGAAACTGAAACAGCTGAATAAAATTCAAACCACCTCTGGATAATTGTATTATTCACACCAGCGCTTTTCCTCCTGTGACCAGACTGTGAAAAGGCTCATTACCAAAATATGCACCGATCACTGCTTCTGTTTTCAGATGCTGGCTACTTCATGAAGTTTGACACGTCCTCTGGTGCAGTTGGCAGCAGTGCCTTGCTGGAGTCACGTATCCTCTACCCTAAAAGAGACGAACAGTGCCTGCAGTTCTTCTACAAGATGACCGGAGAAGCTGGGGACAAACTGGTGATATGGATCAGGACTGATGATGGCACAGGGAACGTGCGCAGCGTCAGGAAAATCCACACCATCACTGGTACTTTGTCATCAATGAGTTAACACTTCCATACACTGAGCATTGGACTGCTGGAAAGCTTATTTTTCAGGGTTTATTTTATTTTTTTTAAAGGTCCCATATTGTATAAAGGTAGATCTCTATGTCTTTTCTTGTTACAAAGCAGGTCTAGCTTCTATATTAATACTGTGAAAGTATCAAAGCCTCAGTCCACAGAGAAATGAACACAGCTTGTATTCAGAAACTGAGCCTTAAAACCAGCCATCAGGACTTCTGTAACCTTGTGATGTCACAACAGAGCAGTCAATGTTATTAGTCATGCCCCAAGCCCCGCCCACCTGGACACGGCGTCCAACCTTGCAAGATTTGGTTTCTCTGAGTGTTTTCCTGAAATCTGCTATATTTTTATTAGATCACTCAGTAAACAGTCAGCCAATCTCAAGAGAGGCTCAGAGCCTCCTCTGTTCTGATTGGCTCACTGACCTGTTATTACTAGAGAGAAGCCTGAGAGAGGAGATGTAAAACTGCATTAGTTTACATACAAATATATGTTCTTATGGATATTGAAACATCAAATAAAATACCTGAAAAGTTAAAAATATGGGACCTTTAAATATTTCATTCTTTCCATGTAGTGGTTGGGTTGGGTTCCATGATTGTAAGACTCATTTAAAACACAAACTGCAGTACTGAGTAGGTAACAGATTCCCCTGCCTTTTGTCTCTCAGGTGATGGAGATGACTCCTGGAAAATAGCCCACGTGACTCTCAAGGTGACAGAGAAGTTTCGCTATTTCTTCCAAGGCATCAGAGGTTCATCCAACTCCTCGGGCGCCATCTTAATCGATGACATCACTCTTACAGAGACTAGTTGCCCCAGTGCTGTCTGGCAAATCCACAACTTCACCAGCCTCCTCGACACCACTCCTGCTGGCAGTCCAGTGAAAAGCAAGTGCTTCTACAACTCGGAGGGCTACTCATTCGGCATCAGTGTTTACCCGAATGGACGAGACAGTGTCTACCCAGAGTACGTCGGCATGAGCTTGCATCTCTGCAGTGGGGAAAATGACGCAGTGATGCAGTGGCCAGCTGAAAACAGGCAGGCGACCATCGTTGCCGTGGATCAGGACCCTGATGTGAAACTGAGGATGTCCTCTACAAGAAGCTTCACCACAGGTAGACCGTTGAAGAAACTCAAACTTTACTAGCAGGATGAAAGGGGTTGGTTCACCTTAATTATAAAAACATTAACTGAAATTTGATACCTCTTAAGAAATAAACCGACAAAGACGAAAACACACAATACAGTTTCAGCTAGCTATGGATTTTTTTTTTCATATAAAACCTTGTTAATATATTAAAGATATTTTTTCACATCTAGTTTTCGTTATTTAGCTTGTTTTAGTTGATAATAATAACCTTGATTCCAACATATCGTACTACGCCTCTGACACCTTTCTGTTTGTTCTGACCAAACCTGTTAAGTTTGAACAATCCATCTCTGCGTTATCTGTCACCATGACATGTTGTTTCAAGCACAAGTATATGACATAAAGTAACAGCACCGCTCAGGTGCAGTTTTCTCGTACTGAACAAAGACAAACTGATAACGTGCTGAGTGTATTTCTTGCCTGTTTTCCCCCTCAGGCACTCACGCCCGCTGGAACAAGCCAACAGCTACTTCAGGGGCAGTGTTTGATGAGAGCTGCAAGTGTTACCGCGGCGACGACTTTGGCTGGAGCACATTCATGTCTCACAAGCATCTGCACAGAAGGAGCTTCCTCAAGAACAATGACCTCATCATCACTGCTGAATTCAATGGTGAGAAGTGGAAATTATTCTATTACGCAAAAATCAAATTCTTTTTCTTACATACTGAAGTCTTGTTTTGTTAGATTTGACCCACCTGATCAAGACTGAGGTGCCTGTCAAACCTGCTGCACTGATTGATGACATCACAGATGAGGAGGAGCCAATCAGTGAGGTGGAAGTGAGGCCGGAGGCTCCAAAACACAGAGAAGCACGAGCTGCCAACCCCTGTTATCCCAACCCTTGTTTTAATGGAGGCGTGTGTGTGGAGAGTGAAGGGGAAGCATCATGCAGGTGTGTGTTTGTGCTTTTGAAAGAGTGGATATCCAACAAATTTTGTTCCTGTGGTCACTTGGAGAAGGTCTAAATTACATTAGACAGAGGCTGTATTCAGATGTTCCCATTTTTCAGAAATACACTTATTCACTTTCTTGCCAGCAGTTAAATGAGAAGCTCAATACTCATAACTCTAGTATAGAGCTAGAGCCAGGAATCGATTAGCTTAGCTTAGAATAAAGTTGAAAAATAAGCCTAGGAGCACAGCTAACGCTAAGCTCAGTAATTAACACGATTTCTCAGCATTACTTTGACCATTATGGATATATTCTAACAAATCTAGACATGATTAAAAATAAAACATTAAGGTATTTCTCAACTCACGCCTCGAAAAAAGGGGTTAGCAAAGCTTAGCATGAAGAAATGGAATCAAGGGGAAACAACCAGCCTGCCTCTGTCCAAATTCAAAAACTTACGCCTACAAGCACATTTAAAGCTGACTAATTAAAATGTTGAAACTCATTTGTTTAATTTATCCACAAACAGAAACGTAACATTCACAATTTGTGGTTTTATGGGGCGAATTTATTGAGTAACTATTTGTTGACGACAGCACCTGCAGTGGCGACTTTCCAGATTCTCGTCGTCACGATCAGTTACATCACATGACTTCCTGTAAAACCACACACAGTCTCTTTTACACATTTCTGTTTTTGTGTTGATTAAACAAATGAAATGCACTGTGTTAATGGGTGAGCTTATTCCTCCTTCCTGTCAGGTGACACAGTACATGTGGATAAAAATAATGAAATAATTAAAGGTTTCAAGATGCGTATTTATTTGAAAGCAATTTAGCTTGCATTATGAAATTATATTTCACAATAAAAATGAATGTGTGTGTGCTGCTGCTTTTCAGGTGTGCAACAACCCAGACCACCTACTACAGTGGCAAAACATGTGAGCGACTGAACATGGACAGAAGCATTCTGGGAGCTCTGGTTGGTGGCGCAGCCGGGATGGTGGTTCTTACACTGGCCATCTTCACCGTCATTAGGAGAGCCCAGTGAAACGGACTATTGTGTCCTCTACGTTCTTACAGCAGTGAAATCACAGCAAAAGTAGTGCCAATACCAGAGGGAAATATGCAAATGGATCCTGGGCTGATCGCTGGTACACATTAAAAGATTTGTAGTTTTCTGTTTGAGAAAGAGCCTAAAGGTAAGGCTTTTCAAATCTGGACCTCCCCCCAAAAATGCAAATTAATACAGGGCTGACTTTTAAAATTTAGCTGCACTAACCTTAAGCTTTAAAATGAGGAACTTGGAGCGTCCTGTGAAGTTATACTTTAGCATAGGTTTCACAAATAAGGAGATACGTCATCTTTTGGCACATCAGCATCACAACATCATCTGCATCAGGACGTTGAAAAGATTACTTGTAATTTTCCTAAAAATGTTTTTTTTCTCTCTAAATTATGACTTTACTCTTGTAATATTATAAATAATATAAATATTATAAATGATGTCTCCCAAGCTAACAACATTATGCAGGAGGACAGCATCAGTAGCTCTGTGTACCATAGTGGTTTATTTGTATGTTAAAAGTAATCACATGTAGTCTGCTAAATTAACTGTATTATGAAAAATGTACGTTTGGATTCAAATATATAAATCGCATGTGTGAAGAACAATAAAAGACTTTCTATTCCTTGTCTTTATTTCACTGCGTATTTTGAGATACATATAGTGGTTATAGTGGCACACATAGTATACAGGTTATGGTTCAGGTCAAATAGCGTACATTCACAGACTCTCTTTTCGAAATAAAATTGTCAAACCAAGTCAGACACATTAAGAAATATGTTTTTTGTTCTATATATAGTCAGCGCTTGAAGTCAGCTACAATGCATAACATATTAAAAACATCAGTGTTCTATTCAATAAGCTTTAGTTCATAATCAATCTTTTGCTACGACCACCTTCACCTTAGTAACAGTCTAGGAACTGTATTCTAACACAAAGTAAACTCTAAGTCATGTTCTCTTGTTGTCGGCTGCATGTGGAGCTGCATACATGTACATGTAAGCTGCTGTTTCTGTCTGCACAATCTGAAATGTAGAGACGACGCATTATGTAGAACATTTATAAACTGGATTCACAAACACACACACACCAAAAAAACCTGATAAGATGCTGGTTGCTATGGTTATTGCAGCAGCATCTGCCATTGGACCTTGCCGCACAACATGTGTTATAGTCACAAAAGCACAAAACGTATCCAGTGAAACATCTCAAAAACACTTGGATGGATTGACACTAGTTTTTGTACAGACATTTATCATTCTCAGAAGATGAATCCTGATGACTTTCGTGATTCCTGGCGCCACCGTGACGTTGGCACTTGTAGTTTTGAGTGAGCGCTCCTGGTTCAAGAAGTGCAAATTCCAATTCATGTTTCCCATAGACAATGTGTAACATCATAGTTGCAGCACTTCTATTTCTTGGATCAATATTAAACTCATCTGACTGAATCCTCAGTATTAGATATTATAAACCTCTTAGGAGATATCTGGTTCTTTGACAAAAAGTCGAAGGTGCAAACCTGTGAACATAAAAACTTTGGTGGGGAAGTTAACTACGACTCCCAAGGTGCAGTGCGGCACCAGTGGCAGGTAGAAGCTTAAGATTTGGGTGCTGAAAAAACTGAAAAATTTGCAGTTTAAATCAATTAAGCTCAACCTGCAACAACAAACTGCTCTGATTCACACCTCTGACTGACTTCTTCCCCATGGCAACGGTGGTGGGTAGAAAACTATTGACATTCCCATAAGCCTCTACGTCAGGAGAGGTAATCCATGCTTGGGGCCCACCAGTGGAAAAGGGGCCCCTGATGGCCCCTCATATTACCACACTGCAATGCTAACTATACACCCCCTTAAACCTCCCATAAAGACAGTATACATTGCACCGTTGTTGCCCCACAACCTCCTGAATGGGGCTCCTGATGGTGTGGGCTGTTTCTACCTATTCCTACACTGTGTGTCTACACTGCTTTGTGAATGACAGACGCTTCATACAAATGCTAGAGCACCAACCCAACCAGCAGCCCTCCAGCCTGAATCCATCTCCAGGCCTGAAACGTAACAGTATGTGTTAGGGAAGATGCACAAGTAAATAGGAATACAATATAATAAGACTGACCTTTGTTCAGCCCCTCATTTTTCTTTTGTGTATGTGGTTGAATTCAAATTCCTCGTGCTGTCACTCTTTCCTTTTGATTTTGCCTGAGGGTAGAAACAAACAGAGTCATGATGCATATTTTCATCGTACTGTGGTGTAAATTCTGAATAGACCTGACAGGTGAACTCACCATTATGATCTTGAACAGTTCGTCTCGAACCTGTTAAATAATAAAACAAAAGATTTATTATTTATTATTGTTGTTTATCAATTGGGCAGAAAGGAACATTTTGTTGGGCCCCCAGGCATCAAACCACGGCACAGGACTTCCAGGAAGAATTTCAGCACAAAGGCATTAATACAGTGTTGTAGTCTTGGTGCACTATCCTGCATAATTCTGTTGCTGTTTGAAAACTGTTTGAAATCAATGGACATATTGACATTGATAAAACTTATCTCCCCATTGATAAAAATGACAAACCTACCTTTTGTTCTGCAATACACCCTGTTACCAAAATGAAAAGGCCCTGCAAGAGAAGACATCAGCGTCACCGACCTCAAACTGTGTTTTTATGCTCTGCTTTTTATATTTGGTTTGAAAAACTGACACAGTGCGAGGTGTGAGGTTGTAGAGGTTGGGGTTATAGATTGAGGTTTAAAAATGTGCCACCAACGATGTTTTTCAGAAATATCTATAGATTTAACCATCATCTGATCTTTCCCTTCCTTTCTGTGTTTAAGTTTAAAGTTTTCTTACACATTCACGTCAACTATAAAGGACCTACATGGGGATCACCCATTTTGAATTTTTATGTTGAATTAAAATTTTGAGCAGTCAGCTTTTGTATGTACGATACCAGTTTCAAACTAGTTTTAAAAATAGGATCAAAATCTACAGATGGGGCTACACTTCCACAACAACCTGCTCCAGTTCTCTCAGCTTTGATTGGTGCGTTGTCCTAACTGTGAGTTTCAGCTCTTTCCATAGATGTTCAGTTTGATCAACGTCAGGACTTACAGCAGTCCAATGTTTTTCTTCTCATTCACTCTTCTGCTTTCAGATTTATGTTTAGATGGATGTATGTGGATGAATGACCTGCGGCTGAGACTGACATTGTTGATATCAACATTAACCTTGAGTGTGTGGGTTGCTTTCAAATTACCTGGAAGGAATTGAGGATGGTGAAACTGTAGTTGGCAACATGAAACATGGGATCGTCACCATCTAATATGAGTAGGAAGAAGCCGATGACCCATGTCACTCCGAAGACAGGTGTTAGAAAGACCACCACTTTAATGATGCTTTTGATCGTCTCCTTCTCATCTGACTTGCCGTCGGGGACCGAGGACTTCATCAGAGTAACAATGACAACCACCATGGAGAAGACATTTGTCAAAATAACAGTTCCCACAGGGAGGAGGAACGCATGCACAGAACCCTCCAAGACTCTTTCAAAAATCAGCCAGCACGTGTCCTTATTGTGGTAGGGTTTGTCGGTGTATTTGGAATACAAATAGCTGCATCCCACTATCAGAATCGGGCAAAGATAACCGACAATGCTGGAGAGGAACATGAAGACCCTTTTCCTCAGTGGGCTGAAGACAAAGATGAGTTGGTGGACAAGCATTACGCTCATGCACAGCATCCAGCTGAACATGGCCAAGAAAAACAGGTGTTTGCATATGGTGAGAACCAGGCAGGTGGACTCAGAGATCGTCTCAGGAAAGGAGGAAGCCAAAAAGCAGCAGTCAGCGAGCAAGAGGAAAACGGCAATGTTCACTATCGCTGTGTGGCGAAAGTGTGAAAGGTTGGTCTTCACCACAGCGGACCACACCAGAGACTCGATGATGAGGAAGATCAGCAAGGAGCAGACGGACACACCCAGGCCCACGTAGGTAATCATATCCAGGATTTCAGTAGATATGTCGCTCTTGGCCATGAGGACAGAGAATGACGTCAGGTGGTTGCACTCACAGCGCGTACGGTTACCGTCACTGCTTTTAACGACGCATCCTTCACCTGACCATTCCCTGTCTTCGATTTTCCAGAAAACACACAAAGGTATTGTTGATTTCATCTTCTCGATGGGGAAGTCCAGTGTGATTTCTAAAGCCGTGTCGTTGCTGTCCTGCAGTGTGGCTGATAGTAGGAGGCTGGTGGTTCTCGTCCTGTGGAAGTTGTTTCTCAATTTATCCATAAGATTTTTCACAGCAACAGTTTTCATTATTCCTGAGGACTTGTTTAAATTCACGCTGATGTCAAACGCGGACACGTTACAGCTACCGCCTGAGCAGAATTTCAGGTCTAAGTTTTGACGAGGGATTGTACCGGGACTTTTCACTTTGATATTTTTCACCAGACCCTCCACAGACTGAAGGTAATCTGATGACATGTTATGAGTAGTAGACGAGTTGACCCCATCCCAGCTCTTGTTCAACATATTGCTCGCTGCATCAACAAAATCCTGAAAGAGAATAAAAATTATTATTTAAAAAAAAAAAAATCAGAAGCTGAAGCACATTTTTCTTGCTTCTCCAAAATGTTTGTTTCTTAGAATCGATATATCAGAATCACTTTAAACCTAGAAAATAAATAAATAAATAAAATTCTCAGCACAAGGTCTAACTAACGTCTGCAGCTTTCAACCACATTTTGTGAACTTGTCATGAAGATGGTTCAGTTGTTATGACCTTAGTATGGAAATGTGGTCATAAATCTGTATCCCCTGTCTCTGTTCAAAGATGGTCTTTGGATGTGAATGGCCCCCCTTCATCTTGCTCCAGCTATCCACTCAATCCTGGTCGATGACCTTTGACTGTGTTCACAGACAGCTGATGATGTCTGTTTCTGGGGTTCATTCAGTCACTTGTCCCTAACCGTGCAGTGGTTCTCATATCTGTCACACTGTGAGGTCACATCACAGTTTTCCCCTGTGGGGGTCGTCCCCTCTTTTCGATGCACCAGCAGAGATGTTGGATGTTTTGTGACAGGAAATTAGTTGGCAGTGTCTGGCCTAGAGTGGACCCCAAGAGTGACCCTGACCAAGGTGTTATCATCTGTATAGGATCCTGGGTTGCCATAAAAAAAACCATATGATCATAGGACCATACGATCCTTTCCCTTTTCCTATTCGCATGTGAACTTGACGCTGTGAACCCCGTACGACCACCTGCTATCACATGACCGAAATTTCATACTGAGGTGACGTGATAACAACTAGAGCATCTCCATGACAACTGAGCAGCTCCATCTAGTCCTGAGTAGGACTTTGTGTTGAGAATATTTTGGAGCTCAAAACTCCACATGTATAACAGTTAAAATAATAATAATAATCATTGGGGGCTCACAGGAAAGACCTCCTCTTGCAAGTCAACATTTTCTGATCCAACGGCCATCACACTCAGGATGTTGATGGAAGCGCCAATGTCAGCCATAGAGTCATCGGAACCAGAATCATATGTAGAGCTGTTCTTAAGTCCTTTAAATATATTCATGGCCACCTCCTGAGTAGCCCCTAGTCCCATAGTGAATTTCTAGAAAGAAAAAGTAAGCAAGATAAGAAAAAGCAAAATATCTCCATCTAACAGTGTACAACAGAACACAACTTACATCCCCACACATAATAGTTCTCAGCCGACACAAACCCACGGGACATGGCGCCAGAGTTACCATCAAAACACTAAACGGTCCAGCAATTAACTCGCTAGACACCTGGGTTCATGTAAGATTCCTACATGTTAAAATGTCGGCCTTTATTGAAATAATATCTGAAGTTGTCACAGAAACTCGAGCTGCTTGTGATAAGATAAAACTTTGTCAGAACTTTATTGAGCAACATTTTAATGATTAGCGCAAAGAGGTGATAAGCTAAAGAAACAGAGCTTCATTGGTCCTCCTGTGTACTTTCATTGATTAGTGCTTTGCATGTAGAACTTCATAGAACCAAGTTGTGGGCCCCAAATTTCACGGTCAGGGCCATTAATGTACACAAATCAAAATAACAGATATAAAATGTTTATTACATCAAATATTGGCATTGGTAAAATAACTCATTTTAGACAAAAAAATATCAGATTGAACTTTATGATTTTAGCGCTATGAGTTATAAAGCCACACTCACGGCTGCTTCATCGTGAACTTTGTTCAACTCTTCGCTGACACAGGAGGAGAACACTGGCTGCCAGGTAGTGCCGTCACAAGTGCGAGACTTAAAGCCAACCCTCCCCTCTGGACACGTTCGATTGATCACTGTATCTCCACTTGGGGCTTTCGGCCAAATCTGGCCATTTACTTCCTCCTCGCTGCAAAATTTTTCACCCTCTTGAAGAAAAATGTAGCATATCATTGGACGATGCAAGAGAAAACAATGCAAATAATTGTAATTATAAACAAAACAAATTGACAAAATACTAACTAACTTTAAATTAAAGAACATTAAAATCAATTAAAACCATTTTACGCTTTTATTTAAAGAATCAGGTACCATAAATTACTGGGATGTCCACTCGTGCGCTTTTGTTTTGTTGTAATTTGTTTTCAAAAGTGACATTAACATATTGTGCTTCCATCGTTTTCTGGCACGAAATAGAAGCCTTGAAGGTATAGATTAGGGAATCATTCAAAGCTGCAACGAGAGATGGATATTAGTTTCATGGTTAGGTTTGTGGTTGTGAATTTTACATGCATTTTATCATAATATTGTGAATTTATATTTGTGCTGATATTATCAGTGAACGTAGTGTTTTCTGTGCAGCAACTAACAGAGGTAAAGAAAAAGGACAGATAGATTGGAGAGGTTTGTCTTACATGTGTTGTGTACTTCACTTTGCTTTATCCCCTTGAGGCTCCACCAAACCTTAAAGTTCTCTGGGCTGTTTAAGATGGTGGCAGTGACGACAACGTCTTTCTGAGAGCTCTCGGAACAGTCCAAAGTGAGAGGATTGATTTTCAAGGTGATCGAATCGGGCAGGAGAGCCACACTCAAATTTGTCTTGGCTATGTGCCTCACGGACCCCTTCATGAATCCACACTCATATGTTCCTGCAGGAAACATGTAGGTAATTAAATGCTACAGCTGAAAGGGGCTGAATAGGACTTTTTTTTTTCTCTCACTGATGACTGAAGTCAACACAGTTAAAGTCAAATTTAAATTTTTGTATAAGAAAAAGCCGGCATTGCTACAGAAATGGGCTGTCAAGTTCTGTGGTTCGCTGACCGGAACAACTGTATATCCTACAGACACTAATACAATATGTTCCCCTTTTTTTAAACAAGCCCTAATACTAATAGTCATTATGTATTATTACAGGTTAAGACTCTCATGTTAAAATGCCCAACTTCACAGCACAGTCTCTATAGCTAATATACAATATAAATTAATAAAGCTTTCATTTCCTCTTTTTGGTAATTATAACATTCACTAAATAAGTACATAAGTTAAAACAGACACAGGCCATATTTTATATTTCATTTCAGTTCAACTTCAGTCATTGTGACACCTCTGTACTTGCCTTCATATATGCCTATCACCTTCTGGAGTGTAACTGCAACACAGGACTTGTATTCCTCTGTGGCACACTTGTAATTCAGTTTCACCACAGTGCCGTTGTTGAGCTCAAAGCGCTCATGTGGCCTGCTCATGTTCCAGCCAGCACTGTCCGTCGCCTCCTCAAATGTGCAATTCAACAGTGAGTCAGCGTGGTACTCCACTATAGTCCCCGAGGTTTTTATGGTGACCATGCCTATGTGCAGAAGGACAGATGAATGCACAGCAGCACAGTAATTATGATTAGGCAAGGAGAGGGAGGTAAGCCTCCCAATGGAAGAAAATCCACTAGTTTGTGAGAATCGAGTCATGCTTCCAAATATGAATCTGGGGGTAAGGGAGAAATCTGATCACTGACCTGCTGCATGTATACACAGATTGACAGTAAGCAGGTTAGTACAGTGCACGTAAACACATTCTCAGATTACTCATGTAACGGGTTTTCTCTGAGTAACCTGGTTTCTTGAGTGCATTAAAATGAACTCAATGTGTTTAAAGATAATCACTTTTGTTTTGTACCTAAAAAAGAGACACCATTTTATCAAAGAGGTGATCCATCTGAGCTTATTACCACCAAGATGTTACATTCACACACAAGCAGTTGTGGCCAGTAGCAAGAAGATGACGATCACTTCATTTTACAGCAAAACCAGATCTTCTTGCATTGAACACAGGTGAGGAAATACAAAAGTGAAGAGAAAAATTGAGAGAAAATTTAAACCAGATGCACTGACTGTGTTGTCAGCATTGTTTTTTTGACACAATATTTACCCAAAGATCTGTATTTCAGGTTAATTCATCATTGTTTTTAATATCAAGTGGAAGCACACAGAACAATTAAAAGAAAAAAAAAGAAAACCAAATTCTGATGCATTATGGCCACATTTTATAATCAGAGTGTATGCATGAATAGCTAGCCAGCATTACGCCTAAAAAAAATAATTAAAATCATCATGGTCCAAATGAATGACGATGAACCGTACAAGACTTTTACTGACCTAGAGTGTCGACCAGAACTACGGCAGTGAGCTGATATTCCACGTTAGTCACAACTTCTTGAAGACGATAGGTCGGAAACTTGACACTGACGGCTGCCTCAAAGTCAGCGCCGTTGGTCCTTTAAGATTTGGAGAAGATCAATAAAGATAACTTGTTGATGACAAAGAAAGGATCCATGTGGTTAATGACATGAAAAATAATTCGTATTCTCTGTGTTTTTTTGTTCTTTTTTTAAAATCACAGTGAAAACATTCTTGATGTGTTTCTTGGTCAGTGGGATTCCTAAAAACTGAATTTATATTCTAGTAATCTGCAACAGCAAATACACTTTGAAAGAAATGTAATGGATTTTTTTTCTGAAGCCTTTTTAATGATATTTTACATTATCCATTCAGAGCACGATTAATGCATTTATGGTTATTTTTAGACAACACGCTTAGCTAGGGGTAGGGAAAGATTGTTGTTTGAGTTAGATACTGAAAAAAATCAACGCTAAAAGTTTACTTTTCCAGTTTCTAACCGAAACCACAATCCTTTCCTAACCTTGACGGTGTCTTCCTATCCTGAACTTAACTACTTGCATGACGCAGCGTGTGCACCCTGGTCTCAGGTGTCAATGTAATACTCGTTGTGTGCTCACCATCTACCTCATGCATCTCCTCAGGGCTAATATACTGTACCAAAATCAGCCTCAGCTGTATGTTGGAACTGGCACTTATTAGAAAATATTAGCACGCTAACTACGACGGTGAACATGGTAAACATTTTACCTGCTAAACACCAGCATGTTAGCTTGCTGATATTAGTGTTTAACTTAAAGCACTGCTGTGCCTGAGTGCCGAACAAACCTTTAGGCTAATCTCTGCAGTGCTTTGAGTTTTAGTCTGGTTATCAATTTTTTTCAGTTCTTCTTTCTACGATGAGACCAGATCATCTCTTTATCAATTGTCCATTTCTAAGGTTTTTTAAACAACAACAACAACAACAACAACAACAACAACAACAACAACAACAACAACAAACACAATACCTGTTATCAGTGAAGTTTATGTATTGTAAGCCATTCAGCTTTTTAAACTCTTCTTCAACCTTTGAAAAGAGAGAGCATTCAATCATTATATTTGACTTAGCCTTATGGGTTACAGTGGAAAACGTCCTCCAGAGATATACAAGTGTAATTTTGTCATGAGAGCAAATGGACCTTTGAAACTTCGTAGCTATCCCAGGTGCCTGCCGTACTCAGTGTCACTGATCCATTGATCTTAACTGTTAATTACAAACAATATCATTAGTTTCAGTTCTGATTTCTACATGAATATTTGTCCATATGGGAAAAAAGTACAGAATGTGAAAAAAATCTAACAACACAATAGTAACCACACCAGTGGCGTGCGGGCAGGGCAAGAAAGGCAAGCAGCGTTTGCCTAGTTAAAGCTAAGAATAGACATCCAATTGAACAATACTGGTGTGGAAGTGATATCTGTTTATCTGATACCTATCTGCATTCATCATGTAACTTACTTCCCACTTGTGGCGGAAGCAGGGTATCGTTTCTGAAAGCTAGCCTGTCTTATCAGTAAATAAATGCTGCAGCTCCCTAAATCCAAGTTCCCCTCCCCCCTACGTCTCCGCTCTGCTTCTCAACTACAGTCCGGACTATGAGCCGGGAAAGGTTAACAACACTGAGGCTGGAAATTGTCAGTGGCTCTGCTCGTCTCTGCTTCCTTTTGTGTAAAAGTCACTGCAGGAAACTGAAGCACAAATACTTCAAGATTATAGGAAGCCTTATTCCATTGTGCCAGAATAATTTACAAAATACAATAAATAAATAAACAAATACTTGTACAACTAAATAAAAAAAAGGGAAAAGGGAAATTTGTCACATATCACGACTGTTACCTTTGACTTTGGAGATGCAGAGCGGTGCGATGTGGGACACATTTTGTTTGCAAGTAGTTTCTCTGCAACAGCCGCTAGTGTAGCACACTTCATTGCTCCAAACGAACCCCACAGAGCAGGTGCAAGTGGTTTTATCTTCAATGATCAGGCAGTCTACAAAAGTGAAGCACAGTGGTCAGATCTTTAAATATAATGATTAAATATTTACCAAAGTTCTGAAAAACAACAAGCTCCCTCTCACCTCACCACCTTATTTTAATTCCAATGTTAATAAACTAACTAAGAAATTAATGAGGAGACCCGTTATCCAGGATTGCCAGTGTTGTGTTTGGTGAAGCCAAATACCTCAAAATGAGTCTTACTAATTCAAATATGTTTGGTCAGACAGCCACCACTTTGTAAACATGCAAAATAAATCTAATTAACAAATGGGGAATTAAACAGCTGTGTACTTTCACTTTTCACGATACCTGCTGCCACTTCGCTTTGCAAGATGGTCACTGTGTGGGAGTTTCCACTGCTATCGGTCACTTGGAGGTCAGTCGTCTCATTCAAAACTGACAGGAGAGTCTCGGATCCCAGTGTGACATTGCTCTCCACCATCAGCTCAGCAATGTAGACATTTTCTACCTCTAATAACAGAAAAATAAGTGAAAGTAACCAAAAAATAAAGAAAACAACCATAAAGGTGGTCAGCCTTATGGGCCCCTGTTAGTGGATTGTATTTATATATGTATTCTCAGACATTTCTAAAATACAGCTAATCTCTCAGTGGAAAAGCAACAATGGGTTTTCACACCTACAGATATTATCTAATGACTCAGCTGTAAATGATTTATGATGATGTTAACATGCTCATCACTGCATCATCTAAATTTAATTTCAGTGCGTAGTAGGACTTCCAGTGTAAAGACCGTGTCACATCAGCAAAAACAAAAAACATATCTGCTAAATATTTTGTTTCTGCAACCTTGGTGATGTCATGATTTATAGGAATTTATAGCATTATTAAAAAGGTGTGTTTTGCATATTTAGGTTTCTGCTTGCAAGCTCTGTTTTGCAGGTTTGCACATTCAGCTTCAGGCTTGCAACTGAACTTTCACAAACATTGAGGAACAGAAAACATGATTTTACAAGTTAATCTCTTGATTATGCTCATAAATCACTATTACATTTTATGCATTTAGTTTTAATGTTTAACCCATTAAATCACAAATTTTTTATACAAATCAGATGTCATTAGTAATCTTTAAATAACCAATTATTATTTGTTTTCAATTTTTCTATGGAAAAGTAGGTGAAAATGTGTATTTTATGGTTGGTCATAATTGCAACCAATTTGTAGACTGAATTAATGTATTTCTCCTATGCAGTCATCACAATTCTTATATCTCCAAGCCCAGAAATTAAAACATGTAAAACTTATCTAGTACCCATCATTAACACTAGAATAATGCTATCAAATTCTAATCTAAAAATATTCCTTGACCTTACCGTTAAGCCTGTTTTGGAGTTTTGGAGATAAAGGGACCTGCAATGGCAAGAACAGCTGAACTGAAATAGTTTTTCTGTCATGGGTGTAATTCATCATCTTTTTAGTGCATCAAATAAACATGGATATACATACAAATATAAATATATATATATATATATATAAATATATATATATACACACACTCTTTACAACTTTGATTTTTACTCAGTGAATACGAGTTTTTATATATATTTAAGACTCTAAATTGTGTGCGCTAAAACAGAATATTAGCATATAAAGATAAGTCACTTGGTCGTGGTCATGTACATAAATATATAACACAGACTCACATGCACTTTTTGTTGACAGTAGATGTACACAGCTCCTGTCAGAAATATTAACACCCTGGACCACATTGTTACTCTGGGGGAAAAAAACACGTCACATAAACTAATAGTAGAACCAATTATGGAACAAGGAGACTGGTAACGCACACATCACTAATACACATACACACTCACGAGCACTTTGTTTGGAACACCTGTACACCTGCTTATTCATGCAATTATCCAATCAGCCAATCACGTGGCAGCAGTGAAATGTATAAAATCCTGCAGATAGATTTCTGATGAGGCAGCAGATGAATCCACGGACCCAACCTGCCTTGTGTCAACAGTCCAGGTTGGGGGTGGTGGTGTAACGGTGTTGAGGATATTTTCTTGTCACTCTTTGGGCTCCTTAATCAATCATGGTCTGAATGTCACAGTCAATCTTAGTATTGTCACTGACCATGTTCATCCCTTTATGGCCTCATTTTACCATATTCTAAAGGTGAGTGACCCCCAGTTGACAGACCTGAATCCAGTAGAACACCTTTGGGATGTGGTTGTGGGTTTTAAACATACCTTTGTTCATCCTTTATTAAGAAAACACCCAATCCGGATTCTACATCCTTAAATAATTATAGACCCATGTCCAAATTGTGTTTTTTATCCAAGGTCACAGTATCTTCCTACATTGTCTAGAGACATGGGTAGGCATTATTATCATTTCTATGGCAATGACACCCAGTTATATATTCCTCTAAGGCCCAATTATATTAAGGACATTAAGGAATCTAAGGGTAATATTTGATGCCAACATAAGCTTTGATAATCAAGTCACGTGAATCAGTCTTGTTTTTACCAGCTCAGGATCACTTCTAAAATCAGATCATTTCAATCAATCACTGACCTACAAAGGTCAAAGTTGTACATACTGTACATTTATTTAGATTTCAGAATGATTTTATTGCTGACTTTTAAGGCCTTTAATGGCTCAGCCCACAATTACATCTCTGATTTGTTCTGGTCACCCCAAGGTCAAGGCTTGTGACTAATTCTCTTCTCAAGATGCATTTCTTTCCAGATCTTTTTATTTATGTATTTTTTTTTAAATTTATGCTCAGGTACTTTGGAGTTTTCTTTTATTTTGTCAAGCACTTTCGTAACTTTGCTAAGAAGAGTGCTAAATAAATAAAGTTATTATTATTATTACAATTATCATTTTGTCAAATAAAATTGAGCTTAAACAATCAAACAACAGAAACTTAAGTCACACAGTATGACATTTTAACATTTTAAAAGTATGTGACTTTCTGTCACATACTTTTATTTGACATGCTGTGTCAACACGATCCATTATTGGTGCATTTACAGTATTATAAATCATGAATAGCTTTTATGACAACCTTATGCGCAGCTAGCTGTAAAGATCATATTTTAGGATGTTGTACTTGTTTGCATCACTTTGCATTCGAACTATGAACACAAACAAGCAGGTGTTAGTTTTCAGTTTCTCCTAACAGTGCACAACATGTTGTGCCATATACCAAGTATAGTCAATGATGTGGTTCAGTTCATGCCCACCTCATTTTCTTGTTGAGGTCAGATATGGTTTCCTTTTAGCCATTGTTATACTGTGGTTATGTAACACTGAACAGCGCAGCCGGTCTCTTTAACTAACAGCACATGAATGGCACAAACAGTGGGGCACAAAAGTCTGAGACCATTCTCCCATTCACTTGAATGGGATGCACAAATATGCAGATGTTCATTAACAGACAGGCAGATATGAGTCATGAATACACACTTGCTCGCTGAAATACCCCACTGATAATAATGAGTATTATGATTCTTTTTGAAGGTTACAATGTCCATTATTGTTAGAGATTTTGGTACGGTGACCTGTTTACCTCCTATTAGTTTGTTTGACGAAACACAAGGTTTCAAGCAGAAATTAAACATCACAAGCTTCCTAAATTAAAATTCCTAAATAGGAAAAGCCAATACAAATTTACACTGAATAGAAATTTCATTTTGATTGACTACAAATTTGAAGTTTTCTTATGCAATAACATCATAATATCACACCATGTGTTTTTCAAGGTGCCAGTTACATTAGTATCTCAATATTAGGGATACAACTGTCTATAGTACAGTTAAGTAGATCGTATGTAGTAAGCTCCCTTCTCTGTTCAGATCACATCTCATTGACAAAGATTAAAATTCGCTCATAAAAAGCTCTTACCTTGGCTTTACACAGTCGAGCGACCTGTCTTTGGTGCAGTTAGCAAACAGAAATCCAACTGTACTCCATATCTGTCAGGCACACATCAGAGTTACAATCAAAGTAAGTCAGAGCATCTATCAGAAAGACTGGGTTAGACTAGACAGGGTGTGTGTGTGTGTGTGTGTGTGTGTGTGTGTGTGTGTGTGTGTGTGTGTGTGTGTACGTGTTGGGTGTGTGTGGAGGGTTTGAGACATTGCAATGTCCTGGCTTTGTGCTAAAAGACCATTTGCATCAATGGCATGTCTCCACAACAGCTGGTCTGGTCAGCATGCCTTTTAGTTTTCCATATATTATTATATTTGTCTACCAAATCAAGCACTCTCCTTCCAGAGGTCACACAACAGATGCCTGTCTCATGAAACCAATTCTGCTCTTTGAGTCAGCTGTCCTCCTAAAACTTAACACTGAGGAGCCTCGGTTATTATAGAGCAGGTACTGGCTCTATAAACGAGATGATGATTGCTTGAAAGAAGTAGGGTCACCAATAAATAACCAATTACCTGCAACAGAGACAGATCCAGATCAGACTCAGGATCAGTGGCGGAAAATAATTAAGTACATTTACTAATGTACGGAACTTGAAGATCATTTTAAAGGTACTTAAACTTGGTCAAGATCAGACAGAGGAAAGTGTGTGGAGGGCAGTGATGCAGACAGAGAAACCATCAGCTGCCTCTTGCCCACTTTCCATATTTCTTTTCTTCACTTTAGGTTAACAAGCTAACACACGTTGGGTAGCATTTGCATAGCAGCAAAGACGATGTAATGATCCTTGTAGACTTTGGGCTCTGCTACAGGCAGATAGGTAGGTCTATACTTTTTTTTTCATTTATTAGCCATGCTGACTACCCTTTGTTAGGGTCGTGAGAGGGGCTGGAGGCAGTCCCAGCTGACAGTGGGCGAGGCACACCCTGGAAAGGTCCCCAGTCTATCGCACAGCTGCCACCTATTCACACCTACAGGTAATTTAGAGTCATGCTGAAGATGGAGCATCTGGAAGAAACACGCAGACATGAGGAGAACTTGAAAAAGTCCAGACAGAGAGACTGTGAGAATTGTGATTGTGAAAAGTACTGAGAAAAGTGATAATGACTTGAAAATTATATAATGATAAAACAAGTGGTTTTGGTAGGTTTTTTTTGTCCAGGTTAAACAAACAAAATAGGTATTATGTGTTAATCAGTGAGCTTCCTTATACGATGCCAAGCTAACCATCTGCTTGCTGTAGGAGAAGCAGGAGATTATTAGTTTAGGTTAGCATAAAGATCGGAAGCTAGCCTGGCCTTCAAAAATACACCTACCAGCACCTTTAAAGCTTATTTATTTAACAAGTTCTAACTTGTTCTACAGGGTATTGTGTGCTGTTCCTCTCTGGGAACTGTAGACTTCCTGGACTCTTAGAAATCCAGAAAGTAACTGCATCCAGCTGCTAGTGCAGTAGGATATAATGTCCTGCATTGTTGACCCACTAGCACTGTTGGGAAAGAGCACAATGTCAGGCAATGCAAATAATTCTACATAAAGACAGCAACACAAAAATAGCCACGACTACAGTCATTATATTGTCATGGACTTTGCTAAATGGTGCTTTTGTTTGGATAGAAAAAATCGAGGCTGAACGTGTTAATCTATTGGAGTGAGTCAAGTTGTGCCTTGTTTAAGGTCCTGTATTTTGTCTAACAAATAGAGTATGTGTAATATTCATGTTTATGTCTTTATTTAAACTCGAAGATCACTGAGGGTAAAACCCTCATTTACAATGATGTGGAACAGATAAAAAAATACAAGTAAAAAAGGATATGAAATTAAAACAAACATTGGTGCCACTTTTAGTGGTGATGATGAGGCTGTGGAGAAAAGTATAAATTGAGATTTGTCTGCATTTAAAACTAATTTATAGTCATTGAGAGCAACTTCTCTAGACTGTACAGTATCCACAATGCATAAAGATGATAAAGATGGATATTACAACCAGTTGCAGAAGAAACAACATCATTTATATATAGAATAAAAAGAACAGGTCCAAGGATATGTAATGGAGTTACATAGGCAGTCTACCAAACCGTGGGAACTGTGCCAGACCAAATTGAAAGGTCAAAAATATATGTTTTGTAGTTTACTACAATTGGTTCAGCAAGCTTTAAAAGACTTCTGGTTAAGAGAATTCACTGCCTTCCAGAATTTGATGGATTAGAATATGAACTGGAAATTAAAAGCAAATAATAATTGGTTTTAACCTTCCTTATCTTTGACAAATAGATAAATATCATAATATAAGTGCAACAAGTATTATACAAAAAAAGGAGAACAAAATGAAGATGTTAAATTTTTTGTGCAATAACTTCAGGTCTGTTTGACATTTACTAGTGTGTGTTAGCTTGTAAGGAGTGACTGCGACATAAGTGCGGGTGTCAGCCTGAGGCTCTGTGGAAGACTTATTTTACATACATTCACATGCAAGATATAAAAACAAACTAAATAACTTTCATCTAAAAAAAAGATGCAGCACCTTAAACACCAAACACTGGCCTTACTTCTTATTACGTCTTACATTTCAGTTTTGAGAATTCAACTCTTTTGTGAAACACAAATGAAGGCATGTTGACAGTGTGATGGAACTTTAATAAAATGAGCAGCCTGTCAACAATTTTGTGCACAGCTGTGAAAGCAGTGTAGTCGTGACTTGCACGCACGCACGCGCACACACACGCGCGCACACCCACACACACACACACACACAGGTCCTCACAAAGATAGCAATATACTGATTGTGAGAGATTTCTTCCTGCTATATTATATATAGTATACTAAAAAGAGCTTATGTTTTCTCTGAGTACTTCCTGGTGCTCACTTTACCTTGTTTGGAATTATATTTGACTGATGGTCCTGTCCAAGACAATTTGTCATTGTGATGTCACCCCTTGAATAAACAAGTTCACTGATCTGTGCAAGACAGCCTCGCCTTGTGTAACTGATTTGATTGGCAAACCAAAACAACAGCTGTTTTGCATCTACTTTGTAGTTGAATACTTGCACACACACACACACACACGCACACACACACACACACACACACACACACACACACTCCATGGCTTAACCATAACCTTATCCTAACCATAAAACACGTCCTCACCTCAAATTGAATTATTTACATTATTGTCCTCATAAGGAAGATAAGTTCCCATAAGGCGAGTGTGTAAACTGATTAAGGTCCCCACAACATGAGGAGTACCTGGAACACACACTCACACACACACACACACACACACACACACACACACACACACACACACACACACACACACACACACACAATCTTTTACAGACACAATTAACAGTTTGTAAACTTTCAAATTATATTCACTTTTACAAGACATCAGATATTAAATAACAATTGTCAAAATCAATCACAATCTGCTGGTATGGTTTGCTTGGCTGGTTGTAATACCGACTGACCGACCGTCTGCAAAGATCATCAGGTGTTGAAGGATTGAGATACGCCGGAGTCATTAGATGACATATTGTAACCATCTGGAAAAACAGCAAAAAAAAAAAAACACGATTAAGTTTGAGGCAAAACAATGTGATAGACAGAAAAACAAGGCTGTACAGTGGTGCCTTTAGCTAAATGCTAAAGTCGGCATGCGAACACGCAGAATGGCCAGAGCAGGACAAGCAGTCATTATTATTTGGAGAGTTCTCGCATTATTCCAAGATGGTTGCCCACACTGCTATCTCTGTACGCAGAGAAAACGCCATACACATTCTTTTGTTGTGTTGCTGTTTGTGGTGGTTTGTTGACAAGTGGAACCACATATAAACAAGAAATCAGTTCAATCACTTGTATTCAGGTAATCACAATTGTGACCACCAAAACTTTTCTACTAAAAGTATAAGGTGTCTTATTCCAATTAACACATCATCTCCTACAAAGCTTGAGTCTGAACAAAGCCCTTAAATTAAGTTTTATTAATATCAGATAATTGTTTATTAAAGCCTTACTGATAAATCATTTGATTCTTCAACATTGTCTCAATATGATTGGTTTATGTGAAACATTAACCTGATGTGCCAGAAGGTTGGCAATTGTTTGGAAAAGAAAGAAACAAAAAAAAAAACTTGGCAGGTGATTGGATGAACCGTCTGTCTATCATGTGATGTAGGAGGAGCGCACCGAGGAAACAGAGGAAACACTGCTCTGAAAGTTAGTCAGCATGTTGGTAGATTATTTTTGCCATAGTTCTAAGGAAAATATGCAAAAAAAAAAAGAGGCACAAAAACCAAAACAGTCGCTTCTCCATAGTTGTTCCTCGCAGAAGTTCCTCCCTCATAAGAGGCTGATTGGTTCAAACCACTGTGGTTTTGCCACAAGCCAGTCGCTTGAGGCCTGGCAAAATGTATTCTCACTTACCAGAGGTCATTAAATCATTAATGAAGAAGCCTGTTTGTCTGCTGTGAAAAGTTGGATGTCACATAACTTCCTCCTGATTGTGGCTTCTTACTTTCAGATTCTTCCCCTTGTCTAAAGTATTAAACAAATGGAAATCTGACTAGGTGGTAATAGATTAAAAGTTGAGGGAAAACCCATTTATCATAAACATTACGATATTCTGGGGAACATGAATGTCTCTACCAAAATGTTGTGCCAATCCATCAAGTAAGTGTTGAGATATTTCCCAAGATACTGTAAGGTGAAAACCTGCTGGATGGCAGATGAAAGGTCAGGGATGACCAGAGTCATTAGGATTCATCCCAAAACTTCACAGCAATCCATTCAATAGTTGTTTAAATATTTCAGCCTAAATCAAAGTACTGCACCGACCCACTACACTAGCATTTTGAAATGTATCTTTCTTTCTTATTGAACTGTTGCTATACCTCTTCCTCTTCTCCAGTTCCGTAAAAGGCCCAATCCACTTGTTGATGATATTCCAGCGCTGGTGCTCTAAAACAAGAATATAAGAAAAACCATGACTCACCACAATATTTTAAAAAGGGACTGATGAGCTGCGACCAAAAAAATAAAATAAAGAAAGACATGATTTAGAAAACTGTTCTTACCCTTGTGCCACCGCTGGATGTTTGCGACTTGATTGCTATTTCTGACCGCACCTGAAAAGTTAATTCTCAAAAATTAGCACACTGCTTTAAAACTAAAACAAGTTAATTTCAAATAGAATATGTGTTTTTAAAAGATCAACAAGTCAGAATTTATGAAGTTCAGTGAGGCGGAGGGTGTTACCAGTGTTCTGGATTTCAACCAGCTACTAGCTCAGGGAGGGACGGCTAAGGAGCTAATATGCTCAATGCTAACTTCTGACAACAGTTGTATTACTGCAGTGTTTATTTTACTCATGTTATTATTGTTACAGACAATCACGACTAAGAAGTGAAAGTTTGACTTGAGTAGGAGAATTTCTGTATTGTTGCAGTTCACACTGGTTTGTCAGTAGGGGTCTAATCGAATGGCTAATGATCAGTTAGCGAATCAAGTCCTTAATAAAGATTGAATGAATGAATTGTATTTCCTTATGGATTCTGCATTTCATTAGGTGAGATGTTTTTTTGATTATTGAGTCATACCTACCTTTTTGTCCAACAATGTTCCAAACACCAATATGAAGAAACCCTTTATAAAGACAAACAGAGTAGCTTTAGCTAAGAGGACTTCAATTAAAAAAAGGCAAACCACTATTGAGAATATACAGAATAACTAATAACATATCATTAGCAACTACTGTATTTGTACCTGCAGTGAATTGAAGAAGGCAAATGAAATATGGATTCCTCTATTTTCTGGGTTTGTCATAGTTCCAACTCCCAGAGCCCAAGTTAATCCAAAAAATGGTGTTAGGACAGCCAAACTCCTTGCAATAACCACTAGGATATGCCTCTCAGCAGCTTGTGCAGCATCCCTCACTGCCCTTCTCCTCAACATTTTATATATCACCACAATCAGGATGAACAGGTTTATCACCACTATCGTCAGTGCAGGGATAACAAATGCCAGCAGAGCCATGGACTCGTACCAGTTGAGCCAGCAGACCCCATTTTGTCGAATGTACTCTTTGCTGGGTGCAGTTACAGCTATGGTTATGACTGCGATGATGAGCGGTGCCCCATAGCCTAGGGTGAATCCTATAGCCAACAAAGACCTTTTAGACAAACCCCCATCGAAGACACTGATTGTGCGATAGAGCAACAGCAGGGCTGAGGCAAACATCCAGAAAAACAGGGATAGGTAGAAAAAATGGATGAAAAAGGTGGCCGCAGAGCATGCTGGTGGGTTTTCCTCTTTTGGATCTGAGATGGCTGCCCCAATAATAAACCAAATGTTTGCAATCAGGAGAGAGACAGCAATGTTAACAATGGAAACATGACGCAAGTACGATGTGTTGTTCTTTCGTATTTTTCTCCATATGACAGCCTCAATGATGAGGCATATAACCAAGGAAGCCATGGATATGCCGACTCCAATGTAGGTTATAAAATCCAACACAGGGTCATCTGGACTGAAGGGTGACATAAGGATAGAGAACGAGGTCAGATGGTTGCAGTTGCATGTGATGGTTTCGTTTCCGTCGACTACCAACTCGCAGCCCTCGCCGTCCCATCCTCCGAGACCATCGAAGAGGCTGAAGTTCCAGAAAACACACTGCGGGTTCCCCAGCGTGACGTTTATAATGTCAAATGTAAAGGAAATATTATTGACGCTGCCGCTGGACTGAACAAGCACGACTCTCCCATTGATGACGTTGGAGGTTGAATTGACTTCGTCTCTGGCCGGGAGTACGTTATCCATTGAGGAAAAAGTTATCACGGTGATTGACTTATTCCCTCTGTCAGCCTCTGGTATTTCTATCTCCACTGAAGAATTAAAGTCCCCACTGAAACTGTCTGTGAATCTAGTTTTGTTCAAGAGAATGAAATCTGTCACAATGTCAAAAGACTCATTGTTGAGGTTACGTGTTATATTCTCAACAGACAGCAAAAATGATGAGCTGGCACTTTGAGCTTCAGGGATGCTTCTTGTTACTGAGCTGTTTCCAGAGAATCTGTTGTTCAGAGTGTTCCATGAATCCCTTGCCCCGTCTGTGGTGAGGATACCTGCAGTTACTAGGAGATCCTGAATTCAAAGGAAAGTAGATATTAGATCATGTGAAATGTAGTATATATACTGTATATATGGGCATTATTTAGGACGGACTGATCCACGTACCTCCATTACAGTTTCAGATATTACGATATTTAAAGATGATGTCGCATTTGCTACATTGCTGAGTATTATAACAATGGCGTTAATGTTGGCAGGAGATTCAACCACTTGCTGACTGAAGTTAGTGGTGATATTGCTGAGTTGGTCCAAGAAGGCTGGCAGTGAATTGTTATTCAAGAACTGTGAGATTTAAAAGAAAAAAGATGAGGGTAATGTTCAAATTAAAGTCACTATGTGTATTGTATGTATGTGACAAGTCACCTGAGACTGGTCAAACAGCTCCTGAATCACTTGTAGGACACAATTGTCTACTACGTCTTCCCAGTTGCCATTTTCCTTACAAACTGCTGTCTTTTCTCCCACCTCGTCTGGTTCGCAGGAAGCTACACCCTTGTCACCAACATTTCCAGCGCCAAAGCCATCATCATCTATACATCTAAATTCTAGAGAGAAAGAAGCGAGTTTTAACATCAGTATTTGTAGCTACAGGAAAAATATCTTCACCTGAATGGTACAGAGACACACTGATGACATATTTTAGTTTAGCATCACACTGCTTCTCTTGATAAAAAGCCAATTAGATTTTAACATTGGGTTTTGGATTACTGCAGAAAACAAACAAAAAGTTTATGATACCTACACGTCTTGTTCAGCACAACAATCTTTACAAATGAATGCCACTTTTATAATTTCTTAAGCTTAAATACAATCACCAGAAGTAAAAAGGTAATTTAAGCTATAAACAAACTACACCACGATCGCATCTCTTCAATGTCACCACTACTAAACTTGTACTTTGATCTAGCTGTTACCTCCTCTACAAAACCTTTCCTCTAACCTCTAAAGTTATTAACAGTCTGTTGAAGTGTGAGTACAAACACATCGAGGTGGACTGGTGAGTAGATCGGTTTTCATTTTCGCCGTGATGACATTCAACGTCCTTGACAAGCTCTGTAGACTCATTTAGCCACTTGTTAGCAACTGGCCCTTTTTTAAATGACATAAAAGCTAAAGAAATCACAACTTGGGTATTTACTGATGTATTTTATGTGGCAGAATAAAACCCATAGACTTCGGGATGAGGGAATGGGAAGTACTAAAATGCTAACTACTTTCCCAGTTTTAGGACTCATTCTTGCAGCACTCTATTGAATGCTCTGCAATGTCTGGGTTAACACTTACCATCAGTGGATAGCTCCAGTATTATTTCTTTTTTGAATTCCTTGAGTTCTACCACTTGACAAGTAAACTTCTCTTCCCTGTTTGCACAGTCTTCAGGAAGTCGAAACACGTGGTTGATCACTTTACCTGGTACTAAATATACAAAAAAACAACACTTAAATGTAGAGTATAGTAGTGGGGTATCAACATTCACTTATGAAAAGTAATACGTTATCTCAAATAGCTGTCTATGAACTGCATTTATATGTAGATGATTTTCCTAATAGCTTATTTGCTTTTTGGTGTTTGTTCAGTTTTACCTGCAGAAGCTATGTCTGGAAACTCAACAGTGTAGGGGCTGTTGACTGAGCACTCCAGTTGCACTTCCTTTCCAACCTCACACTTGACCTTGTTTCTTACCGGTCTTACTTGGATCGAGGGTATCACTTTGGAAGAGATTGATCCATTCGATTGCTGTCTGAAAACGTTTCTGTCTCTCAGACTACATTCATAAAGTCCTGAAATTAAAGGTGGACATCAGTTCAAGGTCAAATCAATGTGAGGCCAGTGTTTTACCGATATAAAAATATGTGAGGTAACAGCTCCATCCAGTGGCAAGGCAACAAAGCAACAACCCAAATCAGTGTCATGATTGTCTCCTGTTCTTTCCTTCAGACCTCCTGCCTCCGGTACAGTCACCTGACCTTCCCCACCCATCTACACACCTGTTTTCACTCTGTCAATCATCCAGCACGGACTGCCTGTCTGTTCCTGCCTATTTGGCTCCAGTTGATGTTCTCACCTGTTTTCCTGTTTACCTGCATTCTTGCCTGCACTGCGTGTTACTCTGAGGTATAACTATTAAATCACTTGATTGTTCCTGTCAGAATTCTGCATTTGTGCACAGCACCTCCATTGCAAACATGTATGATTTGAAAATGCCACCTAAGACAGAAATACAAATCACGTATTGACCACACCATTGGATCTATTTCTTACCGTTGTTAGTGAAAAAGAATTTCGACACAGTTAAAGTTGACGTTTCCGCGTCTCTTGTAAAGGTGTGTTCACTATCTGGACGTATCAACTCGCCGTCACGTGTCCACTCTGCAGTCCAGCTGTCACTAAAGCCAAGAATCGATGGAGGAGGACCACACGTCAGGGTCACACTTTCCCCAGAAAAAGGTTGAACAAAATTAAAGGTTGTCGGATCTTTAAAGAAAATGGACACAAATGTCAGACAATTATTATAAAATCATCTGTACACAACAATCAGATATTTCTGAAATGACAAAAAAACATTTTTTTTCATGTCTGTCAGAAATTTTTCAAACTGACTTACTGTCAAATATCATAGGGTATGTTCCTGCCAGGTCTGTAAATATCCCTGTATTAAAGTTAGCAATTTCATTTTCTCGAAAAGAAGTTGCTCTGATAGTGTAATCAGCGATGGTGCTTCCACTCCTGTAATACAGAATGGAATCCCAGTGAAAATCCACCACATCTATCACCATCACAAGATGGTATAATACAGTCCATTTAGAACCACACTAAACCTGCTCTGGAATTTATGGTTCGGTTTAATCAGTGTAAATAATCACAATGACAATGCTAACATGCTGATAGCAAGCAGGCGTTAATACTACATTTAAATATTAAATTTAAAAAATGAATTACCCACTTTGCAAATATATTATGTTTCAAAGGCATAAGAACAATCAAACTGTCGGTAGAAAAATATATCAAAACTAATTTAAGAATCAAATTTGACTTACCTGAAACTTACTAACTGTGATGATATTAGGCTTGAGAAGAACTTCTGACTTTGTCTTTCAATCTGTGAGATAGTGGCATGGACTGCTTGTTATTAATTCTATAATCAATTCAGGATCAGATATAACAATGTATCAATATTGTGACAAAACAAGGACAGCGTATTTAAGGCCTTTGTGGGTTAAAAAAACAAAAAAAACAAAAGGGGCAGGGGGTAAAATTCCTAGAAAATTTCTGAGATTACAGTCGTAAAATTATGAGAAAAAAAACTGGATGTTAGATTTATTAGAAAAGATTAAAGTGTCTAAATTTGTGACTTTAATCATGAAAATTTAGAGTTTTTTGTCGGAATATTACCCCCATCCCCTGGCTTCATTATAATTATTGTTGTTTTCTTTATTTCACCTAATGACACAGGCAGAGGAAACATGAAGACTTACAGCAGCACTGATGTTTTGATGAACTCCATTGCTTGGCTCATTGTACGCTACATTAAAGTCTATGTCCAGGGTATTCGAGAAGTTCCTCTCTACAACAGAACCAGTTATTATCACAAAGAAGCAATTTCATGAGATACACACAACTTCATTCTTAATATCTAATGTGTAATACCGATTATTGTTGGTGCCACTGTTGTTGTTGTCATCACTGGTGTTGTCGACGGCGACGTTGTTGTCATCTCCGTTGTTGTCATCTCCGTTGTTGTTGTCATCTCCGTTGTTGTTGTCATCTCCGTTGTTGTCGTTGTCACTGTAAATAAAATGCAAATCAACAAGACGTAGCATCAGTAAATGATCTTTGAGATCAATGCATTTTTTTTTTTCCAGCAAGTGTTTTCATCCACTGTAAGAAATTCTTGAACTTCCATGCAAAACACAGCAAAATGTTTCTCATACCAGGAGGTGGTGTTGGACATCGAGTGATATCTGTGGAGCAACATTAGAGATGAGATCATTTCACCACATTTTTCTGCCCCAAAAACATCACGCCTTCAATTCTAATTAACATCAGATCATTTTAGACATTAACTGATATTCACCAGATTAAACACAACCCTGACCGTGTTTGTGTCAACACATGTAACACAGTCTCCTCCTTGCTTATTGCATCACTTTTATTGTAACAACTCCAAAATAGCAGGTCTTACTTGTGATTGGTTCACAGAACTCTCCATCAGTAGGAAGTCCATTTATGCAGTCACAGGTTTGTGTGGTGGCGTCACTGCACGCACCGTATTTGACACACTTGTCACATGACCAAGCAAAGTTCTCCTCACACTGACACCGCAGACCTCCAGTTGAGTTTGGGTAGCATCCTTTTAAAGAAATTTAAAAAAAAAAACATCAAGTCACTGTATAAAAAACATACCCTATTGATAAAAGAGCTCCAAATCAACTGCACAAATTATGTAAAGAAACAAACAAGTTCTTACCTGTGGTGAAATTTAAGCCTGTTACATTTAAAGTCTCAGTGATGACAAAGGGGAATTGGATAGATCTCAGAAAGTGTCTAAATAGGTCAGTGAAATTTGATGGATCGCTGGAGATTGGGATGTTCAAGTCAAGGACTAAATCAATGTCCAGCAGCTCTGTGGTGAAGAACAGGAGAAAATCCATCACATAAGTCATAACATCATATCTCTGGGAGCTTTACGAAGGCAACTGGACTTGTTTGAGGTTCTTGAAGACGTGTCACCTCTCATCCGAAAAGCTATCATGTGAGTCATTAGTGACACCTAAATCAGTTTAGAATCTAAATCTGTTTAATGATGATCGTTCCATGTGCCATGTGCTTGCAAAGCGATTGTTTGATTCCCTAACGTACAGGTATGTGCTTTCTTCACTGCATTTAACTGCATACCTAACATTTCTCTGCTTATGCCTGGATGTATTTTCCTTAGTGTCGACAAGCTTCTGCCTTAGTGTGTTATTGGGCTTGAAGTGCACAGGGATTTGGTGCTTGCTAAAGATCCTCCAGAGTTTCTCAGATACTCATAAGGAATGACAATGTTTTTCTGTTTATTGTTCTTTTCTTCTCTGTCTGTTCTATGTCTTTTTGTGGTTTTGATGAAGGCCCAGTCTGGGTAACCGCAGTTTCTAAGTACTTCCCTGATGTTTTTGTCTCCTCTCCTTCCTCTCTGTCCTTGTGGGCCCCTGTCCTAGATTTCTGATGTTCTCCAGCTTGTGTCAGGCAGAGGTTAAGCAGGGCACCTATTACCACTAGGATAACTGCCTTCCTGTTGTATACCTCTGCCAAACAGCTAAGTTACAGGAAATATGGTCACAATCTTCCCTTCCTGAGTTACAGCATTTACTAATACCCGGAAGTTTTTGCAGAACACTGCGATGTCACAGTAAATTTGACCATTGATCATTTGGATATAAAATGTCATGACTTCATCATTTTAACCTGTTAGACATTTGTTTTTAATTGTGTCATAATTAGCATGCGAATTCCTGAGTTATGGCTAAAATTGTGTTTTGTGAGGTCACAGTGATCTTTAACCTTTCAGCATCAAAATCTAATTAGTTCTTCTTTGAGTTCAAGTGAATGTTTGTACCAAATGTGAAGAAATTCCCTCAATGTGTCCTTGAGATATTACATTCAAGAGGCCGATAATGAGTTTTGTGAGTTCACAGTGAATTTAACCTTTGACCTTTGCCCAACAAAATTTGACCATCCTTGAGTGCAAGTGAATGTTTGAGCAAAACCCTCAAAGTCTTACTGAGATGTCGTATTTACCAGAATGGGACGGACGCATGTACGTACATATGGATGGACAACCTGAGAACACAATGCATTGAGCCCTGGCACGGAGGCATAACGAGGTGTTAATGACCCAACAAGAAGTTAAAAGACTGGAACTGGCCACTAACCAGCGAGAACTTAAGAAGCCTTTCGGATTACAGGTGAAAAGTCTTCAAGAACCTCAAGCGGGTCCAGTTGCCTTCATAAAGCTCTTAGAGATACTGTGACCTGGATGACTGAGAATCTTCACACTCATCTATCACCATCATAGAGAACAATATACACAACATTTTTCACTACTGTATGTGCAGTCATCATGACATGAATCACATGTATCAAAGTTTTTTGCCGATGTTTAGTGTCTGTCAAATTTGTTAGCTAACTTTTCTTAATAATATTTTCTACTAGCAACATAGCATCCATTAAACTTCATCCATGCAAAACAAAACAAAATGTTTCTCGTACCAAGAGTTGGGGTTGGACATGGAGGGATATCTGTGGAGCAACATTAGAGATTAAATAATTTTCCTGCCCCAAAAACATCACACCATCAATTATGATTAACATCAGATCATTTTTTAAATTAATTGAGAATCAGATAATTAAACACAATCCTAACCATGTTTATGTCAACACATGTAGCACAGTTGATAGCATCACTTTTATTGTAACAACTCTAAAAATAGTAGGTCTTACTTGTGATTGGTTCACAGATCTGTCCATCAATAGGAAGTCCATTTATGCAGTCACAGGTTTGTGTGGTGGCGTTACTGCACGCACCGTATATGACACACTTGTCACATGACCAAGCAAAGTTCTCCTCACACTGACACTGCAGACCTCCAGCTGAGTTTGGGTAGCATCCTTTTAAAGAAATTAAAAAAAACAAAACATCAAGTCACTGTATAAAAAACATACCCTATTGATAAAAGAGCTCCAAATCAACTGCACAAATTATGTACAGAAATAAGCAAGTTCTTACCTGTGGTGAAATTTACACCTGTTACATTTAAAGTCTCAGAGATGGCAAGGGGGAATTGGATAGATCTCAGAAAGTCCCTCACTACGTCAGTGAAATTTGATGGATCGCTGGAGATTGGGATGTTCAAGTCAAGGACTAAATCAATGTCCAGCAGCTCTGTGGTGAAGAACAGGAGAAAATCCATCACACAAGTATATCAACATCAAACAGGACAATATACAGGAGACTGAGGATGTTTGCAAAACTTGCCTTTCTCTCAGTTACTCAGAGACTATTTGGACTAGACCAACCAAACTTTTTTATATTAAACTTAGATATATCTGCCAAATACCCAAACCATTTAAAGATGATTGCTTATGACATATCATTCACAGTATTTATTTGAATGCAAGAATTCAGATGAGTGATGGTTGCAACATTTAAAAAAAATACATGAAATTTTTACGAACTAACTTTTTCTTTTTGTCTTAATAAGCATTGTATTCTGAAAATATGCACTTCTTTACATTAATATTATAGTGTTATTTATTTATTTAGTAATATTTATGAAAGAACGCTTATTGAGTGTTGTTTTGTGTAGAACATAGAACCTACCTTGAGTCAAAATAGGCACAATTTATTTATCTTATTGCTCTTGATAAATACAACAGACAAATATATTATAAGACCATGAGAGGCTGACAAAATAATTCCCAAAATAACTTGTTTGTTTTCTCTTATGTGTTAAAATGAGCAATTATTGTTGCATCTGTTGTGCTATGGGACAAAATTAGCTGCACATATATTTTGCCTATTTTGAACTAATACTGTTGAAAAACACTGTTGTGTGGTCTGTCTTGATTTGGCTGCTTAGCTTGGGGACAGTTAAAATAACTTGTTGCAACCTTCCCCATCCTATCAGAACTTTATGTGCTATGTAGACACACGGACCCTGACACATGCTAAGCATGTGACTCAGAAGTCAACAACACAATGATTCAAACTATTAATTCAAACTGATCAAAATGTTTCTCGTACCAAGAGTTGGGGGTGGACATCGAGTGATACCTGCGGAGCAACAATAGAGATGAAATCATTTCACCACATTTTTCCGCTCCAAAAACATCACACCATCAATTTTAATTAACATCAGATCACTTTAGAAATGAACTGATATTCACCAGATATTTAAACACAATCCTAACCATGTTTATGTCAACACATGTAGCACAGTCAGAAAGACACAGTAGATATTATCACCTTTTTCTTGATAGCATCACTTTTATTGTAACAACTCCAAAATAGCAGGTCTTACTTGTGATTGGTTCACAGATCTGTCCATCAATAGGAAGTCCATTTATGCAGTCACAGGTTTGTGTGGTGGCGTCACTGCACGCACCGTATATGACACACTTGTCACATGACCAAGCAAAGTTCTCCTCACACTGACACTGCAGACCTCCAGCTGAGTTTGGGTAGCATCCTTTTAAAGAAATTAAAAAAAACAAAACATCAAGTCACTGTATAAAAAACATACCCTATTGATAAAAGAGCTCCAAATCAACTGCACAAATTATGTACAGAAATATGCAAGTTCTTACCTGTGGTGAAATTTACACCTGTTACATTTAAAGTCTCAGAGATGGCAAGGGGGAATTGGATAGATCTCAGAAAGTCCCTCAGTACGTCAGTGAAATTTGATGGATCGCTGGAGATTGGGATGTTCAAGTCAAGGACTAAATCAATGTCCAGCAGCTCTGTGGTGAAGAACAGGAGAAAATCCATCACACAAGTATATCAACATCAAACAGGACAATATACAGGAGACTGAGGATGTTTGCAAAACTTGCCTTTCTCTCAGTTACTCAGAGACTATTTGGACTAGACCAACCAAACTTTTTTATATTAAACTTAGATATATCTGCCAAATACCCAAACCATTTAAAGATGATTGCTTATGACATATCATTCACAGTATTTATTTGAATGTAAGAATTCAGATGTTGCAACTGTCCCCAGGTTTGGGGTCAGTTGCAACACAGATGAGTGATGGTTGCAACATATTAAAAATACATGAAATTTTTACGAATTAACTTTTTCTTTTTGTCTTAATAAGCATTGTATTCTGAAAATATGCACTTCTTTACATTAATATTATAGTGTTATTTATTTATTTAGTAATATTTATGAAAGAACACTTATTGAGTGTTGTTTTGTATGGAACATAGAACCTACCTTGAGTCAAAATAGGCACAATTTATTTATCTTATTGCTCTTGATAAATACAACAGACAAATATATTATAAGACCATGAGAGGCTGACAAAATAATTCCCAAAATAACTTGTTTGTTTTCTCTTATGTGTTAAAATGAGCAATTATTGTTGCATCTGTTGTGCTATGGGACAAAATTAGCTGCACATATATTTTGCCTATTTTGAACTAATACTGTTGAAAAACACTGTTGTGTGGTCTGTCTTGATTTGGCTGCTTAGCTTGGGGACAGTTAAAATAACTTGTTGCAACCTTCCCCATCCTATCAGAACTTTATGTGCTATGTAGACACACGGACCCTGACACATGCTAAGCATGTGACTCAGAAGTCAACAACACAATGATTCAAACTATTAATTCAAACTGATCAAAATGTTTCTCGTACCAAGAGTCGGGGGTGGACATCGAGTGATACCTGCGGAGCAACAATAGAGATGAAATCATTTCACCACATTTTTCCGCTCCAAAAACATCACGCCTTCAATTCTAATTAACATCAGATCACTTTAGAAATGAACTGATATTCACCAGATAATTAAACACAATCCTAACCATGTTTATATCAACACATGCAGCACAGTTGATAGCATCACTTTTATTGTAACAACTCCAAAATAGCAGGTCTTACTTGTGATTGGTTCACAGAACTCTCCATCAGTAGGAAGTCCATTTATGCAGTCACAGGTTTGTGTGGTGGCGTCACTGCACGCACCGTATATGACACACTTGTCACATGACCAAGCAAAGTTCTCCTCACACTGACACTGCAGACCTCCAGCTGAGTTTGGGTAGCATCCTTTTAAAGAAATTAAAAAAAAAAAAAAAACATCAAGTCACTGTATAAAAAACATACCCTATTGACAAAAGAGCTCCAAATCAGCTGCACAAATTATGTAAAGAAACAAACAAGTTCTTACCTGTGGTGAAATTTACACCTGTTACATTTAAAGTCTCAGAGATGGCAAGGGGGAATTGGATAGATCTCAGAATGTCCCTCAGTAGGTCAGTGAAATTTGATGGATTGCTGGAGACTGGGATGTTCAAGTCAAGGACTAAATCAATGTCCAGCAGCTCTGTGGTGAAGAACAGAAGAAAATCCATCACAAGTATGTCAACATCAAACAGGACACTTTTCACTGCTGACCTGAATCACATTGATCCAAGTGTTACCCATGAGCAGTGTCTGATAAACTTTTTATGTAACTTTTGTTATGCTTGAATTGAGAGTATACACGGTTTCTATTGTGTGTAAACATATGTATTTCAAAATCACTTAAATAGCTGTATTGCTACAACAGATACTCTAAGAGTTATGCAAGTTTTCATTGATTGTACAGTATCAGTCTTTTGAAACACACACACAGATTGTCATCTTTTACATTTTATGTCTCATACCATTTGGTGGTACAGGTGATTGTATTAAAAATAAAATAAAAAATCACAAAATAAATGTCACATTTGTATTTTTTTTCATAACAAATAAAGAACGTGTTGCGCTTTATCCATGCAAAACAAAATAAAATCTTTCACATACCAAGAGATGGCTCTGATAACATGAAACGGGAACAGTTGTGATCTTTTCCATAAACAATTTTCAATATGTGCAGTCATCATCACATAACTTTACATACATGTTGATCTACTATGTAAACTTTCACTTTGATGAAAGTACTTTATTCATTCAAAGCACAGCAAGAGGTGTTCAGGACATCTCTTCGATCAAAAATGTGGTATGCACTAAACAAGGAAACCCAGTAGACAGCCGGTGTCTGCATGTGACAGATTATTTTCTTCAAGTATGTACTGAAGCCAGCTATCTGATTAAAATTCACTGAGCTAATGCAAAAGAAAATGAGGAAGCATTTTCGTTCTGTTACAAGTGGTTCCTTGTTTCGCAGGAAAGTTACGACTAGAGAGAGCTCCAGAGAGAAGCTTGAGAGAGGAGATGTAAAACTACACTGAAATGGTTTTTGGCTTTTAAAACCACAAATATAGTATCTTCTGATGGGGCCTTTAAAAACAGTCTTACATTCAAAATCTTATGCATGTCAGGTAAGATATATTCAACTCTGGTAAAAACAGTGGGGCAACAACGAAGAAAGGGTAGTACCTGTTGTGGCTTCAATGCTGGTAATGTGAACAGTGTTGTTGATCCGTATAGGAAAAGAGAGTGTGCTCAAAATAGTCCTGAGAAGGTCCACATCAGAGATGTTTATTACAGCTTCGACTACATAGTCAGAGGAATTTAAGGCAGCTGGGACGACATGAAACAGACATACACACACACACGCTCAGTGTCAATAGTCAGTATTGTTTGCTTTAATGAGCACAAAGACATGTCAATAGTTGACAGTAGGGACAGACAGTAGTAGATACTCACCCTCTCTTTTTTCTCTGGCATGAATGTGTGATGCTTTTGTACCCATCAAGTCCTGTAAACATCCATTTCCATCCAATTAGTTCAGCCTTTACAGTTTGTCCACACAGACCAAAAACTGTAATTAAAACTAATTATAAACTATAAAAACACTATTGATCAATTATACTTACACTATACAATTTCAGATTAAGATTGTACATTAAAACACGTATGATAATCTTATAATGTTTTAAGATTAAACTAGTTACTCCAAAACTTTGTGGCTTGTGACGTCTTACAAAAAAGCAGCTGGGGAATCTTGTTACATGCATCAGTGAATGAGTGACTATGAGTTGTTAGCAGTTCCACCAAAGACACATTTCCTGTCGAAATGTTTACAACTGTTCAAGGCTCAAATGATTCAATACTTCACAAAAAGCAAAGATTTTGGAAAAAATAAACACAATTAAGTAAATAAATTAACTTGTGAGATTTATCTTGTGACGCTTTGGATAAGCCAAGCACCCACTGGACTACAACTAGCTCCACCTCAATCAGTTGTAACAGTAAATTTGTACTGATGCCTTGATGCATCAAGATTAATAATTTGATAATGGTCCACTGGGCAATTTTTATGCAGAACAATTACTTTAACTTTTGATGCTTTGGAATGTTTTTACATTGTGGTACTGGTGATTTTACTAGCAGATTACAGGTAAAACCCTCAGAGAAGTCAATTACTGCAAGGTTGGATGGTGGGTCCAGGTGGGCCGGGCTTGGGGCATGGCTGAGGACTGTGACTGTATAGTTGTGACATCATGAAGTTACAGAAGTCCTGATGGCTCGTTGTAAGGCTCAGTTTCTGAATACAGGCTGTGTGCATTTCTGTGTGGACTAAGCGCTTTGATACTTTCACAGTATTAATATAGAACCTAGACCTGCTTTATAATCAAAGAAAACATGGAAATCTACCTCTATACAAAAAAGGGCCTTTAAGTAAGGGATCTGAATACTTCCTGTTCATACTATAATACATTTTTTTGTTTAGTGATGTAGACAACTTAGACTCGTTGCAGTATCTCATGGAAAACAGCTACAATGTTGAGTGTTACTACTTAATTCTTATTAATAATAATAATAATAATAATAATTATTATTATTCTTACCTCTAAAAACACATTCAGAGACTGTCTGTATCCCTGATTCTCCAGACTGTAGAATATAGCCAGAAGAAAAATGATGTATCCTACTGCCTTTGGTAATGCCATCCCAACTAGAGAGAAAACACAGTCAACACAATGATTTCTCATTATTAAGTCAACCTGAAGAAATGTATACATTTATCTCTTGTGAATATAAACTGTGTTAAAGCTTGATGGTAGCACAGTAGCTCAAAACTACAAGGTGTTTTGTAAGGTTGTACTGGTACACAAGTTTTGTGAGAAATACTACCAGGAAGCTAACATTTCAAAAGTAGCGTCCCTGTTTACTGGTATGAATACTTGCGGTTGTTAGACATGTTTGTGTGCATGCTGTGAATGATTATTGTTCAGCATGTAAACATATTATCAAAAGCTAGGAATGTTTTAATACCAAGCGCCAATGCTGATTAAATGTCACGTTGAAAAACTGGATTTTGTTACCTCTAGACAAAGCCAGGCTAGCTGTTTCTCACAGTCCTTACGCTAAGCTAAACTAAACTAACCGTCTCCTGGCTCCATCTTCACAGTTAGCATACAGACATTACTCTTGGCAAGTAAGAGTTGACTTAACTGTAAGTATTTGGGACAATCTTTCTGTCTCCCTCTCTTTCTGTGTGTGTCAACATAACACTCAGGCCAAGACAACAGCAGCCACAGTAAAGCTTGCAGTATGTAAGCAAACATGCAGACATTACTAGCCAAAAATGTATGTTTTACAGAATATATGTCACCTTGACTGAATTGTATATAACTGTCAAAATGTTCCATGTTAGGGTTTTTTTTATTCAAAGTAGCATATGAATCTCTTCCTTATCAAGAAATGTTTTGACAGTGTTTCAGTCACATCACAAAACTGGTTCAGTCATGCTTCCTTTTACCTCTTGATACTGAGATAATTATCCATGCCTTCATTACTTCCTGGTTTGACTGTTACACAATATCTCTCTCTCTTTTAATTTCTCATAATATCAGTCACAAATGAGTAAGCTATGTATATGGAAGCTAATTGATGAGACATTAATATGATGGCTGACTGCTTTTTGTTTGATTAGCTTAGAGACTAACCACAAGTCTGATTTTTTTTCCAGGTTTGAAATTTTCCAAGAATGAAACAAACTACTAAAATGATAAATCTCAAACTACAGTAGCTACTGTCTAGTTGAAATTATTTGTTTTGTTGCGCTCTTGTAGCTGATTTTGGTTATAGGCAGTATCATTTTATTCCATGTGTCTAGCCTGGGTCCAATATGCGTCCAAATTTTATTGCATCATTGATCTATGACATTTAAATCACAGGCACATAGTCAGTATAGCCACAAAGCTTGTGTGTACAGTATAATTTATTTGATGTAGTCAAGGGTTCAGTAGAGGTGATTGCTTGAAGAGAGCTAGATAGATGTTTCTAATTTTTCTGAATATGCATCATCATTTGGAGTGTAATTTGGTTTTCATTCATTATTAGACTACTGTACAAGTGTGTGGCAAACATCATACGTACCATAATAAATAAGAATAAAAAAGGAAAAAGAGAATAAAAGGAAATTGGAAACATAACATGAGGAAAGTGGCATTTCAGTCAAGTAGTATATTATTATTACATGTTAGGTTGGAAGAGGTAGAGAATGACAGTGACAGAGACTTTCAGATTAACTGTACAAATCAAATATTGGATCATTTTGTGCATTCGAGTGTACCACTTGTAAGTTGCTTTGGATAAAAATGTCTGCCAAATGAGCAAATATAAATGTGTGTATGTGTGTGTGTGTCAATTTGGTTTTATTCATATTCTAAGAAACTTCAAAGGAACATATAGTTTTTCCTTCAGGTTCTTAAGATATGTGAAGTTGCTGTAGGAGGCACTTATTAATCAACTATTTTGAAAAGAGTTATGAAAATTATGAGAAAAGATCCCATTATTACACAATACCCATAATAACATGAAAGCCTGAGGGGAAAACTGACAAAAAACTGTCATCGATTGGGTCAAGTTCAAGCTCATAGTTTTCTGTGTTTAATTTGCACACTCAGTTGGGTGGAGGCAGCACTCATTGTATTAAGTGTATTGGCATAGAACAAAGGAAACAAAAGAGGATACTCCGCAGGCAGACTGAAAGGGGAGTTATGATGAGCAGTAAGACACGCACAAACATACCTGCTATTATAGCACTACCTGATTAATGCCCTGATGCCAAACCAGACCATTTTCTTACTGTAAATTCTACCTTGGCATGTGAGAAATAAAACTTTGAACCACTGTGCAATAATATAAAAAAACAAAAAAAACAAAAACTGAAACATAAAATCCAATAACATAATGTTATATAATAAAAATCGCATATCGGAATGTGGACATTACATTTTGGATGTCGCCCAAGCCTGTATGGAAAATTAAGTATAAAAAGCCTATACTATGCAGCTTACATTATAATATCATGTTTTAAAATCTGCTTTAGAAACCTACTTGTAAGGTTTGCACGTTTTGTTCTAACCTGATTTACTCCTTTAGTTTAAATTATATTCTGTTTACTTGCCTTTTTTCATGTGTTCTATGTTTCCTTTATATTCTATAACTATTTTATTACTTTTGTTCCTGTATGTATCTACTTATCAGCATCCTAACAAGTTCTCCATACTAAACAACCATTTAGGTTGATTGTCCTTACCCTTAGGAGCATACCTGCAGCAGGCTTACCAGACCATCATCGCCATAGTAACAATAATGAAGAGTTAACAGTTAAGGTTATGGAACAATTTGTTTAGGTTCACGCACCAAAATTACATAGTCAGGTTTAGGAAAAGATTGTGGTTTGAATTAAAATAAATACTTCTTTAATGTTAGAGTATGTTTGTCGTCATGGTTACAATATTAAACACGCAGTTAAGGATCATGGATTAGTTCCACACGACGTCCAACTGTGGTTTCATGTGCTCTCAAGTCCTGTGTTTTGTCAGTGAACCTCCCCTAACATGTCGTTCTATATACTGCCTTACCTGACCTTCTCCTTTGCTCCCATCATAACTACTACGGCAGCTACAGGTCACCTATTATTACATATGCCGGTGTCAGTGTCTGAATTCATTACACACAAACAAATATATATATATATATATATATATATGTATATACATATTCCTTTTATGAACAGCTTCATGCAAGTACGGTGTGCTTATGCTCTCACGAATGAATAATTTAGTTGGTGATTTTCCTGGGCTCCATTGTCAAGAAGAAAATAATCCAAACTATTCACCTCTATTTGAAAAAGCCCTTTCTTTAAGACAGTTCTAACTTGAAGACCAAAGCCAACTCCTGATTCAACTCCACTAAACTGAATCGAGTCAACACAGCAAAAAGAAGTGAAAGTCTTGTTTTCCCATCACTGAAGAGATACTTACAGACTAAAACTGTTAGGATTATTGTGAAGAATGAAGTTTATTTAAAGGCTGAATTCTACTCACAATGCAAGCATCTGTAGTATTTATGAAGAAAATATTAAAATCAATTAAATTCAATTCCAGTTATTACTGTTAGCTCCCAAATGCTTTCATCTGATCAGTGAAATACATGTCAAGACTGTCTGAGCTACGGCAAAACGTTAGCAATCTCTGTAATACGCAGCATACCACACTACAGTTTGCCTAAAGGTATAACGAGTAATAACCCCCTATATAAGATTAGAGTGAAATGTGAAAATGCTAATTCTTAGTATGGTATTTACCTCTCATTGTCTTCTGGCTTCAAAAATGGCTCTTACCAGGAGGCACAATCATGTTACTGTGTGTCTCCAGATACAGACAAATTATTAAACATGCAAGAAAACACATCGACTTCCTGGAATACTTTGTAACTCTGAGTCACACACCTGTCTGGCAAGTCAAGTGACCTGATGCTTGGCAGAAAGTGTAGATATGTAGGGCAGTGTGAGTGTGATGATTTTCACTGTCTATACAGATTTTCATCTGAAAGGTGGCTGACAGGCAGGAGGGCATTTCAAATGTTTAAATCCTGTTCTTGTATTCATGCTGTGCTGCTCATGATTATGTAAAAAAAATAAATAGCACGTAATGCTGTGTGCTTTATTTATTTGTGTTATATACTCCCATAAACAAACTTGACACATGGTCTCCAAGTTTTATGTAGAAATGTATTTTAATGTTATAAACTCTAAGACAATTATATTTAGATCAATAAGAATTATAAAGATAATGATATATGCTGCTCTGTCTTGTTTGTCTTGTTCCTGTTTTTTTATGCTGAGCCCAAAAAGAGTCCAACAAGTAATAGCTGCTGCTCGAGGCATGGCAGTTTAATAAAGCCCTTAGAAAGCTGCCAAATCATAATAAGGAATTAGTCACAAACAATCTAGGGCTGTGTCATCGTATTACATTGAATTCTACATAAAAGGTCGAAGCAGACAGAAAGCTTTAATGTTTGCACTGAGCCAAGTTATGAAACAAAACACAAAGACACTCTCCTATTCATGCAACAGCTTTAAAGAGGAGCTTGGGATTTTCTCAGCACCTGAGCAGTGAGCATCAGTCAGCCACAGCTGTGACTTATGAATCCAAAAAAAAGGGACCTGTGTTTGTTGTGGCCTGTACAAAAGGTAGATTGACAGGTGAAGAGACAGAGGCCAGAATGAGACAGGAATGGTGGCAGTAGGGACAGTGTTTCCTTGACACCAAGATTACACAGGATTGAACAACTACAGCTCCCAGGAGGTTTTCACACCACATCTATTCCCAAGACATAATCAGAATTTACACTATTTATGCAACAGCTTTGAAGAGGAGCCTGGGATTTGTACAAAGACAAAGACACACCACATGGTGCTAAATGTCATTTAGCTTGTAATTACCTCAATCAAGCTTACAATTGAGGTAATGTTTTCACTCGTGCCTTTTTTTTTTTGGTTTGTTTGTTTGTTTCTCAGCAGGATAACACAAAGAGTAGGAGCAAGGGCCAGAGAAGAACCCATAAAATTTTGATGCCAATCCAGTTAAATGGGCGGATCCAGGAATTTTTAATCACTTTATTGAATATTGTGAGATAGGACATTTTTTGACATTTTAATAAATTTATCAGGGGATAATGTTTGGAACTTGATGTAAAAAAAATCCAACATATTTATGGTGTTGAGATCTGACTTTGTACAAATCCAGATAATAATCTGGAGGAAGAAAATACTGAATCTGCATCACATACAGAGTGTACTCTGTACAATGACAGAATTCAGACATCACAGTTTTGATGTCAGCATTGTACATACATATAGCTGTGGAGTATAAAGATAAAAGACAATGAATAAATAAAGCTATGCTTGAGAACAAAACACAAGAGGTATGTGCTCTTCTAGAAATCAACAACATTCGTTATTTGTTTCCTTTGCTACCAGACATGTCACATTTTGATCTGTCTGTACACATGATATTGCTTAAAAGATTGAGACTAAAGCTGCTTGTTCCAGGCAGAAAGTCCAAAAGTGTTCACATCAGCTGATGATCCATGTGGAAAAATGGAAGCAAAAAAGAAGCCATGTTCTAGTGTTCTTGTCTTGTGCAATAATGTAGTATTGTGCATATCATAAGAAAATAATTAAGATAAGGCAGCTGTTTCATTCTAGCATAACCCTGTTTGACTGCATAGTTTACATACCTGTCACTTGTTTGCATACTTTACTTTTTCTTTCACTTCTAATGTTACAACAGGAGAGGCCTTCAGGATGAGGACTGACTACAAACATAAAGCTATCTCAGTGAATGTTGGCTGGTTTTTCTATAGTGCAAACTGCAAATCCAATAAAGAGCAAGTCAGAGCTGCTGACATTACCCTACACTCTGATCACTGTATGAATGGACAGTCAAAGTTTGAATGAGGGGGTTTGCAAATGGTTAATTCACTTCCAACTCCACATTCACTTCCAACTCCACATTTAATAAGTGCATTTCGATCCATGTGCTTTTATGCTCTTTTGCAACTTTAACCTGAACAATCCTGAGTGCAAAAGTTTTTATGCTTAGCATAGGTGGAAAAATTGTAAGCAAATGCAATAAAGTGCAATGGAAACAGACTTAGTAAAAAAAAAAAATCACAAAGCACGTGACAAGGTGTAGAAACATCTAAGAGATGATCAAGAGAAATGGGAGGCACCTAAATCTCATGTGTCAAAGCAAAGGGTCTGGATACCATATCAATGTGATATTTCAGTTTTTCATTTTTAATAAATTTGCAAAAAATGTCAAAAATTTGTGAGAAAAAAGTGAATTTAAATGATTTTAGTATAAGGCTGCAACATAATAAAATGTGAAACAACTGTAGGGGTCTGAGTACTTTGTGAATGCACTGTATGTTGGTTTCTTTGAACCATGAAGGTAATGTCTCCCTAACCTTCACCAAGCAGTTTCACTTTCTTAAACTTCACCAGACGTGAACTGGGACTGACTGGGTCACATGGGGCAACTTCACTGTCCTTCAAAGATTAAAACTTTCAGACGTGTTGTTCTTCTGGACGCATCCAAATAGTTTACGATTTCCTGCTGATGGAAAACACCAGTGATATGATATTTGGATTTCCAATGATTAGTGATTAGTTACTACACAACACTTTATCATTATACTAATCTCTCTCTTTTTTTTTGAGTTTTCAGTAATCATATGAATATGGTGACTATAGGTCTTAACCTAGCAAGTCAAGGCCTATCATCCCACCCTATGAACATATACTACTGCACATATTCTATGCACATATTCACAGCACAGTATGCTAAATTCATATTCAAAATATGAACAATATATACATATTTTTCCTATATGTAACAAAAGCATTATGGACACTATATAGGAGGAGTCTCCAATAGGTGACTCACGAGCTACCAGTAGCTCACGCGAAAGTTCAGATAATATAGTCTGTACAAACCATGGATGCATAGTACAGACTTTAAGCAACAAAACTTAAATATACACTCCCCTCTCTCTCTTCAACACCAAATCATTATTTGTTAGCTGTCAGTCAAATGAATTACTATCAAGTTTGTTTACATCAGATATGTCGTAGGTGACATTCAGTGATAGCAACTCTTCTGATAACAGAACAGATATAAACCGAACTTTTCCAACAAACAGGAAATATGTTGCCATGGATACTTTGAGTTAAGCTGCAGGCTTCAACTTGAGCCCCATTTTTTTCTGTCCATGTTTGTTTTACATTATGGAAAATGAAGTGTACTGAATTAACTATTTTAAATTCGCTGATGAACTGACAACCATCACTGGATCACTGACTGAGGAGATTTTTTTCTCTCTCTGATTTCTAATCAGATTTATGAAGGTTTATTTGCAGTGGTGTTATCATGTGTGTGTTTTCAGGTTCTGACTGAATCATGACTCAGATTTTTGTCCGATGTCATCTTCAGATGTTTTTGGTGCAAAATGTGAGTTTTGGATGTTGATATTTGATGACTTGTCAAATTATCTTATTCATATGATTTGTTTTTGAGGTCAGTTTGAGTGTTTTGATATGATATGTGAATAAATGTAGCCAGTAATTTAAGACATGAGGAGCTCTCAGCCCCATTTATTTTGTCAAAGAAGCTCTCATAGTAAAAAAAAAAAGGCTGGAGACCCCTGCTTTATACGCTCTAAAGCTGAGCCAGGGTTACCTTTTTCACCAGTTGACCCTCTGAGTCAGGACTACCCATTGTCAGTAAAGGATGATGATGCTTCGAGTGTGACATGATTTTAATTAAAGGTTATTTTTCTGTATTTAGTGCTCTAACATGAATTATCACGTACATGAGAGTCAAATGGCTTATGTGTACAGTCATAGTCACATAACACCATGTTGCAAATGGAAGCAATCCATGTAGACTGAATCATAATTTTTTACTTTTTTAAGACTTGAGGCTTGATAGTCAGTGTAAAAGCAGGATGTATTCCCTGGACTATATGGATGACTTTTCTCAGTTTTCTTTTCTGTTCTTTGTTTCTCACTAAATTGGACTCTGTGGGTGTATTATGTCATTATTCACATCATTAAGTGGCCATTAATCTGTTTTGTTTTGTTAACGCTAGAAAACAATATGGCCCCAGGTTGAAGAGGTGAGATGATGCAGGCAGGAAGATTATGTGTGTGCCTGAAAGTGTGTGTGTGTGTGTGTGTGTGTGTGTGTGTGTGTGTGTGTGTGTGTGTGTGTGTGTGTGTGTGTGTGTGAAACAGTGGCTCAGGGACTAATAGCTGCACCATACATTCACACCTCTAATTGAAGGCTGTTGCATCACATCATCTAACTAGAGACATCATTATCAGTGTTTCCACCAGTGCATGCAATGTCCAGCTGGGTGAAAATAGTAGCCAGCTGGGGCCTTTTTTGTTGTTTTGGATGGGAAGATGAGAGGGGGGGGGGTCTATCACATAGACATAAGGTTTAAAGTAGAGGGTCAACTTGGCCTACTGTGGTATAAAAATAAAAATACAATAAAAAGGAAAATAAAAAATTCTTTAAAAAGTATAGTAGTAGTACTAGCATACTGTGCTTGTCACTGTGGACAGACAGAGCAGATTAAAATATCTGGTTCTACATGTTTACATTTATGCAGGTTGAACAGGTGTATTGATAAAGTTTTGGCTTTTTACTTATGAAGGTTTTATTGCACTTACTTACAGTAACTACAAGTGTAGTTCACATCAACTCGGGTAATCTTCAGGTTATTTGTTTCACGTCACCACTCTGCCGCGATGCCCCTTGTGCGTGCGCACATGTCCAGTGCTGACGCACGCACGCACGCACGCACGCACGCACACACACACACACACACACACACAGCAGGGGCAGAGAGATTCTGCAAACTAGATACAGAGTTGGGAAGGAGATCTTCTCCTCTCAAAAACCTGAATAAAAGAACCCAACAGCTCGGTTTCATCTTAAAAATCTGCGTTTCCCCGACAGACACAGGATGTCAGGAGGGAAAGAGTAGCTGGCTGGAAATGCTTTAATGTCCGGCCATTCGGCTGCCGGCCGGCACTTAGGAAAAACCCTGCGTTATGAAAACCATAGTGAGCATTTGGATCAATGTCCATTAACTTTTGTTTATAAAAAATGTTAACACACCATGAAACTACAACTGATACAGATTCAAAGGGAAAACATTACATTTCATTAGTGATAAAGGCAGATAAGGGAAACAAACTGTAACTCAATAAAATGCAGATAGTTACAATCCTGTTCAGCAAAGTCATGTTAAGACGGAACTTACTTTGCCGACCTTAACTTCTCATGTGGAAACTTTGACCCACTTTGATGATGATCCTTTTGTTCACAGTCACTGAATAACTATGTACTTCCCTCATTTTTCTTGAGCTAGCTATATCATCGAACACACATCAGTCACGTCAATAAGTGATCATATCACCGTTCATAATGCTACAGCACTCACTGTCTTTAGTTTAGTAGTAAAGTCTAAGGCTGGTTCAAACTGATATAGTTAATTACAAAACTAGGTTTGTACCAGGACTGTTTTAAGTTAAAGACCCCCACTGATGAAAATCAAGTTTTCAATCTTGTTAACATCCATATGATGTTTTGGCTGCATATTTCCACCTTGGAACTGCAGTGAACCAATGACTCGATTGTCTTGAAAAACAGCTTCAGACAGCCACGGATTCATACGTCATAACTATGGAACCAATCCTGTCAACTTGCAGGGACAGGTAGCGGGGCTAAAAGTTAACAAAGAGTATAAAAATTATGCTAACTACCGTAACTGTTCTGATACGTCTGGTAGTCGCTGATTTGGTAACAGACTCAGTGTGGGTCTGACTGAGGCTCAAACATGTGGCTGAGTCTCTGATGTTTGTCGTGATAATGCATCTCTTAACAAAGAGGCAAAAAAGTGGAGGCAGCGTTGTAGGCGGTGGTCTGCGAGGCGCTTAAATACATTGCGACATGTTAAAAAAAATTCTGCAATATTCAAAATTTAAAATTCCTTCGTTTGGTCCAATGGTAGGGTCTCAGTAGAACTATTGCCTAAACTGCCCCTACGATTTCCGGTGGTAGTGCTCTGTTTCATCAGTATCCGTAAGGTTTCAGAAAACCCACACAAATACGAGCAAAATTATTACAAAGTACGGACAGAAAGGCTCTGACCACATCTGTGTCTAACATTGATCATAAATGAGCCTTCAGTCTGCTATGATTAATTAGCCATGGTTCCACAGATTTACCAAACCATTACAAAGCCAAAACCAGGTTACAACAATGCTTGTAAACGCATCGTCTGATTACCCACATAACCAGGTTTCTCAGGTAGGATACATCATCTGGAAACCATTAATTTTTGCACTAAATTTTGTGCCAATCCCTCAAGTATATGTTGTGTTGATATATTTCATTGGGTAAGTGAAAACTTTGACTTGCCGGTGGCTGCATGTGACGTCAGAGCATCACCTAAGTCATTAGGATTAATCCTCTTTAGACCACTATTCTGAGGTAAATGAACATATGGAATTGTATTTAGTCATCCTGAAAAAAACATAAAAAGCAACACATACAAACATACAACACGCGCACACACACACACACACACACACACACACACACACACTGTGTCATTAACAATCTTTGCTTGTTTGTTTGTTGTATAATCAGTTGGCCATTTCTGATTGGGCAACACTTATGGCAATGCAAAAGAGGTTGATAAATATTAAGGCCCTTCATAGCAGCACATATGACAACAAACAGCCATCACTGCCGATGCATTGAGGATCTACCAGGATTATTAGGTATGATACGAGAACTTCATGAAGAACTGATGTTTTTCTAGGAAAACTAAAATTGTTCATACTGTACATGGTTTCTGATGGAAATAATAATTCATATGCAATTTTCTCTACTAATGATGAGAATTGCACTTAATTGAAGAAAATCAAAAACATGGAGCCAGAAGTTACTATCAACAAGACTGACGTTGTGGCTGACATACATCCCTGCTATGAAATAGATAACTTTAACTACATACTGAAAAGCACCCCTTCTGTTGTATGTGTATTACTATATGTTTTCCTTGTACTTTTGTCTGTTATTACAATATGTGGAAATCTTCTTGTTATAATCTCCATAATTTACTTCAAACAGCTTCACACACCCACAAACTACCTGATTCTGTCTCTGGCTGTGGCTGACCTGCTTGTTGGGATTGTAGTTTTTCCTTTCAGCATGGCGTTCTCTCTCAGCTCATGTCTGTATTATGAAAGTTTATTTTGCAAAGTAAGGGGCAGTTGTGATATATCGCTCAGTACATGTTCTATTCTGAACTTGTGCTGTATTTCTATTGACAGATATTATGCTGTGTGTCAGCCTCTGACATACAGAACTAAAATTAACCATTGTGTTGTTGTGATCATGATCCTGGTGAGCTGGGGTATCTCTGCTCTCATTGGAATTGGTGTAATAATTGCAGGATTAAACAATGAAAAATGTGAGGAAAGGTGTTTAATCGATGTTCTCATAGCAAACACTATTGGACCTATTTTATCATTTTACCTCCCAGTGATCATAATGCTCTGTATCTACCTAAAGATTTTTCTTGTTGCGCAGAGACAGGCACGCAGCATCCAGAACACAACCTGTCACAGCACAAAGTCTGGAGCAGTTGTCAGTAAGATGGAGAGAAAGGCCACAAAAACTCTGGCAACTGTTTTGGGAGTTTTTCTTGTATGTTGGACTCCTTTCTTTTTATGCATCACCTTTCTGCCTTTTTCTAATATTCCAGTACCAGTTAATGTGATTGAGACTCTTAATTGGCTTACATTGTCAAATTCAATGCTGAATCCATTTATCTATGCTTTCTTTTACAGCTGGTTCAGATCAGCTTTCAAAATAATCATTTCAGGGAAAATATTCCAAGGAGATTTTGCAAACTCCATGTTGAACTGACTTACTGTTTGTGGTGCAGAAACAGACCACTGAAAATATAATGTTACAGTAAATGTTGACACATTAAAAGTGAATATTCACAAAGAAATTGTCCCAGTTTACTGGAGTGCACCTAAGCATCACATACATATACATAAATGTATGTGTTCATAGAAATATACGCTACATGTGTAAAATACCTTAAAAGAACTGTTTAAAGGCAGTGTTAGTCTTTAATTTTAGCAAATCCCTTTATTGTATTGTAAACCAAACTCAAGGCTCTAACTCCTCCTTAGAGCTTATCACAGACTCATATCACTGCCTGTTCCACCTAGTATCTCCCTATGCTTCCTGATTAGCCACTCTGTGCCCAACATACACCAGACTTCACACAAAAAATTCAAAGTCATATTAAATGATCCGAATCAGCCCCATGTGTATAGAGACAGGGTTTTCGGTCACAATAAGTGTCAATGCACTTTAGTCCTTAAATCCATTATAAGAAGTGGGGACAAATGGTCTTTGTATAACCCCAACTTTTATGTTGCAATAATATACAGAAAATATATTTTCTTAATTTCTCAAGTTCTGAAAGTAGAACCGATAATACCGGAGCTTATAGATATTCCAGTTCTTAAAAATTTATCCCTGGGTCCCATTTAATACCAAGATTCAGACTTGGAGGTGCTGACCCTCATCCAAAACATCAAACTGCCCGCTGCAAACTGCCCCAGTGCATACTGAAGGTCCTAGTCAGACGAGGCTAACAGAATCACATCCCCCCCCGCTGTGCCTTGAAATTCTTTCCATTTAAATCACAGACAGGCTTGGTGGCAAGGGACAACCCTGGCAGAGGCCAATACCCACCAGAAATGTGTTTGACTTTCTGATGAAAAATACAACACAACTCTCACTCTGGCTATACAGGAACTGGATAGCTCGTAGCAAAGACCTCAGAACCCTGTATTCCCACAGTGACACAGACAAGATCCCCCAAAAATCTAATTTTTGTTACTTCCAGGGCAAGTCTCTTTTGACCCTCCCCTGTAATTTGAACATTGGTTCTTTCTCTCCTGCATCCACACATTTCAGTCTAGTATTGACTTTAATTATTATGGCCAGAGACGCAAGAGCTATTGTAGCTAGAATCAATGTATGCCTCACAAACCAGCCAAGTTACAAGAAATAAGGTCACAATCTTCCCTTCCCGAGTTACAGCACTGAATAATGGCCACAAGTTTATTTGCAGACCATTATGATGTCACAGTGAAGTTGACCTTTGTCCATTTGGTTGTAAATTGTCATCACGTCTCTATTTTATCCAATTAGACATTTGAGTTAAATCATGATAATTAGCTCAGTTATGGTCAAAAACGTGTTTTGTTAGGTCATAAATCTTGACCTTTGACCTTTGAGAATTCACCAAATTCTAATCAGTTCATCCAGTCAAAGTGAATATTTGTGCCGGATGTAATGAAATTCCTTCTGGGCGCTCCTGATATAGCATATTCTAAACAACATGATGTCACCGGGACCTTGAACTTTGACCTTTGCCTATGAAAATCTAATCAGTTCATCCTTGAGTCCAAGTTTGTACCAAATTTCAAGAAATTCCCTCAAGGTGTTACTGAGATAACCTGTTCACAAGAATTGGATGGACAAAAGGACGGACAACCCAAAAGACATAATGGCTCCGGCCACAGCAATCGCCAGTGGGGAGGCGTAAAAAGCAAAGGGGAAAGGTAGTACTCTTGTCTCCATCTGCGGGAAAGGCAAAGTAAATTTAAAATGATTCACTTGAGAACAATACAGTTTTAATTACTTTGTTGTTTTGATTTTCTAGCTAGCAGTCCGCCATTTTGTTCGGGTCCTTCAGAAAGACTTGTTCTCAGCCAAATTACTCAACATTTTGGTGATATGTTTTAATGCAACTTATACTTTATATTTTCTGATTATAATTTGTTATGTTTTGTCTGTGTGTGTTTGATGTTGTGTCTTGCTCTAAATTACTTACTTTCTACTTTTTCTACTTTTAACCGGGAGACTTTTGGTATAATGTCCCTGGAAAAAGATCATAGTATATTTACCTAAATGATAAATTAGTAATTAACAATTGAAAAGGATTTAAAACATTAATCTCTTCTACAGTGCAGCATGTTGCTATAGCTCTGATGTCATCGGGATGAAAAGCCCTATATCTGATTGGACAATGTAGGACTGTACTGACCATGGCAATGAAAGAGGACTTGATAAAAGTCAAGGTTGTGCACAGAGACACAGTAAAGAAGAACTGTCGTGGGCATTTAAAAGGTATGATGTAAATTTAAAGACTTTCTTTTCTTCTAGAGAACTGTCATTGTAGTTTCGGATTCATGTAGAGTAAACATAACATCTTCAATATCATTAATAATGATTTGAAATCTGATTTGCAGGAATCCAGAAACATGACACTGAGATTCACCATCAACCGCACTGTTGATACCCATCCATGTTATGAAATAGATACGGTCTCTTACATACTGATAAGAAAACCTTCCACAGTATGTGTTTTATTATATATTATCTTTGGCTCATTATCTGTTGTAACTGTATGTGGAAACCTTCTTGTTATAATCTCCATCATTTACTTTAAACAGCTCCACACTCCCACAAACTGTCTCATCCTCTCTCTGGCTGTGGCTGACCTGCTTGTGGGAATTGTAGTCTTTCCTCTCACCGTGGAGTTCACTTTGAGCTCTTGTCTGTATTATGA